>NC_079164.1:103417637-103750137 GCF_947568905.1 Ostrea edulis
ATTTTATAGAATAGTAAAACATTTCCAATAGGAAACACTGCATTGAACCGATATAATACAAAAAAATAGACCAGTACTTTTGCAAAACTATAGAAATTTAATATTTCACATTCTAGGCAACGTAGTTTTACATCTATAATCTCCATCAAACAGTTCTTTGCTTCATTTGAAGCCAGATTTATGATAAAACATAAAAAGCTATATATTTCCTTTTCAAATAAAGAATGACATAACCCGGCATATTTTACACATTATTTACATAAAGAAAGCCACCGATCAGAGTATCTTATTGTTTATTCTACTTCAGAAGAGGAGAGAAACTGGGGAAAAAGCTCCGGCGGCTAAGTTTGACAGATTCTTGCCAAAGATCAGTCAACCTCGCAATCTGTGAAGATACAACATGGCTGGGATGAAAAGAATTTGCCTCCGTCACATTTGGTTCAACGAGGTACAGTTTACTTTAAGACGGCCATCTAGACTGTATGCCCAAGGCCCAACTGAGTGCAAGTGCCGTCTAATCGATCGACATACATTAATACATGTAGAGCGCATTATTTCTTGTTCATCGTTGGTGGCAAATACAGTTCTCAATAGAATTCTGCAGATTTTTAACATTACTAAAATAAATAATTTTTTCTGCGTTGCAACAGTTTTCTGAGAAAGCAACAGCAGGGTTAGTGGGACTCGTAGAATTATTTACAAGACTATCAATTCACATGTCCTTGGCAGTGTTTCTAAAAATTGTAGCATATATCTTTATATAATGTAATGCCAGAACGACACTCAACGAAGCGTGTAATTTCCATACACTGCCAAAAGTGATATGTGACGGTATCTGGTAATGGTAATATGCGGTCAGAGAACAGTTGCACTTTAAAATTGTATTCCAGCTTCTAACTTATTATTTGCATATAATAATACTCTTTAACACAATCGATAAATACAGCTTGCACCCGTTGATACACATGCACGGGGTTGTGTATTTACCGCCGACTTACAGAGGGGTGGGCAGCGTGATCTAAAGATGATTACATATTACAGTATCTGAAGTTGAGAAGTTTTTCTGGTGCATTATCTGCTTTTTAAAATCTATGTTGATCTACAAATTGACTTTTAGTCTCGAGGATTTTTCCCCATCAATTATTACCTTTTACATAACCGAGGTGTATTTTTGTTATAGGCTACGGTTTGTAACGAATGGCCACGCCCCGTTTAGTTGTCCCCTTGTGACTTCGCAAGGGAAGACCGCTCTTATAATCCTTGACTTTCAACATCAAAGTACTAGTAATTATTTGTTTTTACTCTCGTGCATACTTTTCACCAGAACAATATAGAATTATATCTTCGACAGTCAATATTTGTATTGCGTTAAATATTGAATTCGCATTGTTATTTGTTAGACAAGCAAACAGGTCTTATGAATGTGGTGTCTGAGACGAAATGTTTCGCTATGTTGCGCTGCATTATCTTGCATGTCACACTAGGTGAACTTTTTACAGCAAATACACCTTTCCCTATTGCTAAATTATCTATGTTGTTCCTTTCTGAGATTATAATGCGTTATTGCATAACATCTGCCATTCCTAATTTGTTCTCATTAAGGCTTCCATGTCCAATTGGTTTTCACGAGCCTAAATTTATGTGAAATGTCAGCATGTAAATAAGCATTAAAAGTATGAAATTAAGTTGATCTTTCGCTGCTTTTCAGTGATAAATAATAATTTGGAACGTTTAACCTATCTTAATGATAACAATTACATTTTCAATCACACAGGTAGCGACCAGGCGGGCAGGAAACATCAAAAAATGGCACAAGCATAAGTACTTTAACCTGCGAATCGCGTTACGGCGCTAGTTAACAATCAGCTGATAAAAAGAATTCTGTGTAGCAATAATCGTTTTAATGTCGTCAGAGTTTGCTATGTTAACACTATTAAATGAACTTCAACATAGAAAGAAACAAGAAACTACCCCTATCGTAGCGGTGGTCCGTTTTTTCAAACAACGTCATCCTGTAAGACGTTTTTTTTCACTTCTCAATTATATCAAGGATAGGGTCAATGTTAATTTATCAATGGAAACATGAAACGCTAAATGTTTAGTATGCAACTGAAAAGTTCATGGTATTTTGTGTCGTAACTTAGATGTAAACAGATGTTTTGTGTATGTTCAAAAGGATTTGACGAACTGCCGAGAGGAGCTAAGCGATCACCCCTAGGTTTGTCCGCCTAACCGCGCGTAATATTACGATTGCATTTTTTCGGTTGACATTTATTTACGCAAGTATGTTTATTAGTCTAGAGCTTCTAGGTACATTTAGCTGCAAACAACTAACGATCTGCCTAGATATCGTTCACTGTTAAGAGTATATGAAGAAGTTTTTCTAGAGCACCCTTACTTGGATGATGACATGCATTGTTAATATGAGAAACTATTTATCAGCAAGAAAGATATATTGTAAAAACAATACATTCTAATTATGATAGAAACTTGTCTTCTCTTTCCATTCCAGAAAAGTGTCCAAAAGCTTTCTGGTGTCTGTGTGTTTTGGGGTCTTATGTGGGGTGCCTTGAAATAGTTTGCTTATATATATATTTCACATTCCCGGCTCAAATTACGGGCTTCGTCTGTACAGGGGAGTAGTTTAAAGTTTGTGGACAAACAGATTGACGGGCAGACCAAAACCTATATGCCTCCCAAATCTTTCGTCTTGCAAACGATGTCTTGGCATGATAGATTAAAGTGAAGTTTTTCTATTAGTTTTGTTTAGTACTTCTTGTGTACAATGAATCTGCATGTGTCTCTGTTTGGATAGCTATAGAGTATTATAATTGTTATGCCCCAAGAATCAAAGATTCGGGGGCATATAGTGTTTGCCCTGTTTGTCTGTGGCAAATAACATTAACCTTGGTCACATCTTGTACATCATAAGTTGTAAAGCTTTCATATTTGGTATGTGTATTCCTTGTGGCAAGACCTTTCCATTGACACCAAACACCTTAACATTGACCTGCTTTTAGAAAAATCGAATATCAGCCGTATCTTTCATATCGTAAGAGGTACTGTTTTTATATTAAGGATGTGCATTTTTTGGGAGAAGACCTTTCCAACGATACTAGATTTGTTGGCCTTGTGGCCTTGACCATCGACCTAGGTTTCGGAAATTTTCAAAATAACTACGTATACAATATCTTACCGTTCGACTTTGTTGTGATCCGGTGGCATCAGTGTTTCACTTTGATGCTCGTTTTTTTTTTATTTACTTGGCGAGTGTAGGTACAAAACTTTCACATACCCATTGTACTGATTGATATACATGTATTGAAGTGTACATGTATCGATATTTGTAGTGTACATGTATCGATATATTGTAGCGTACATGTATCGATATATTGTAGTGTACATGTATTGATATATTGTAGTGTACATGTATCGATATATTGTAGTGTACATGTATTGATATATTGTAGTGTACATGTATTGTAGTGTACATGTATTGATATATTGTAGTGTACATGTATTGATATATTGAAGTGTACATGTATTGATATATTGTAGTGTACATGTATTGATATATTGTAGTGTACATGTATTGATATATTGTAGTGTACATGTATTGATATATTGTAGTGTACATGTATTGATATATTGTAGTGTACATGTATCGATATATTGTAGTGTACATGTATTGTAGTGTACATGTATCGATATATTGTAGTGTACATGTATTGATATATTGAAGTGTACATGTATTGATATATTGTAGTGTACATGTATTGATATATTGTAGTGTACATGTATTGATATATTTGTAGTGTACATGTATTGATATATTGTAGTGTACATGTATCGATATATTGTAGTGTACATGTATTGTAGTGTACATGTATCGATATATTGTAGTGTACATGTATTGATATATTGTAGTGTACATGTATTGATATATTGTAGTGTACATGTATTGATATATTGTAGTGTACATGTATCGATATATTGTAGTGTACATGTATCGTAAATATAGCCTCTATATACCCCTACCTTTTCCAAAACCACTCACTCTCTTAAAAGGTTTGGAATTCGATTTAGGCATGTGCAACAAGTTATTTATTTTTTTAGCCGACATACACGTCCATAGGTACACCAGTATGTCTGACCCACCACAATTAGATTAACACACATATATGAAGGTGGTATGTTGTACATTCGTTTTCATTGAAATGTCAATAGAACCAAAGTCTTTAGAGAAACTATGCACTAAATATCACGTGTTTAAGAATTCTTAATGAGTATAATAAAATAGCGGGTTTTTTCAATGTGTAAGATTCTAGTGTTAAACAGTGAATTATGGAGGATTCTTGACCACAAAATATTCAAGTTGATAGAATTTATTCGCATGTATATACATGTATATGTGTTGTGTTTTAATAAAAAAATCATTCCGTTTAGCTTACTCATGATGAATGTTGAAGTCATTTGAGAAAGACATGAAAAAAGGATCAAAATGGGTCACTGATAGCCATTTTAATGCCGTTTTCACTACCTCTATCATTGACTAATTTTGATTCCCGATATAAATGGGTATTTTCTCACAGTCACAATGGTGTCAGGAATACTTTAAACGCACATCAAATCAAATTTCAACCTCGGAAGAAGATATAAAATGTTAAATTTAAATGATAATCCTGCATAAAATGCATATGAGATGCTCAATCAAACTCAAATTTAAAGCGGAAACTAAGATTCGGTGAGTGTGAGCTAAAATTGCAGAATAAAAACAGGGACCTCGGATGTCACGAAATGTGGCGTTAATATTCCACAGTCAAGGCAATCCAATGATAAAAGCACATTTTATCCGCGACATCGACCCTATGATTTTCTGAATGATATATTTTTGGAAGTAATTGGGGCATTATAGCCATAGGTGATGCATGTCTGCAAAGCATTATGGATATCCATTCAATTCAGTATTCGTATTAGAAAAGGCGGCCTATCATCCCGTGGTAAATGCACCCTAAACAAAATCTGGCAGCTAACTTTAAATTTCATTAGCATATAATGCTGCTTAAAAATCAAATAAATATGCTTTTATACGCCCTCCACTTGAATTATTGAAAGATCATGTCAATGTTGTTGTGTTAAATAATTCAATGTATATGTATATGCCAATCAAACACCCTTAGGAGAAGAAACACTATGGTGGTTGGTCGCTTTTGATGATCAATTGTCCTCTCTATTTTACAGAACTCCTGAAAAATTTTCCTCATCTACTTTGACTTTTATTATCAAAATAACCCCTGAAACGTCACCCTGCCATTTCGGACCAAGCCAATGGGTCAAGGAGAAAGGATATGTACTCGATAACTCGGTGTGGTTATGCAATGGTCAAGGAGTAATTTGACAGATCTCCAGCGGAGGCAGTGTCCCTTTGTGCTTATAAATACATTAACTAGCTTGGGGGTTTTAATTAAAATGAAAGAAATAAATAATTATCTCCATTTCATTGTGAGCCGAAAAGGCACAAGAATGTAAATTGTCCCCGCTTTGTCAAATTTTTGTCCGATTTATAATATGCATTGTACCTTATGACCCAAGTTACACAGAAATACGACGAGGGATAATTTGACGATCCAATTAGTTTTGTATGTGAGCAGTTTGACTTGGAGACAAAATTATTCATTTTTGTAGATCAAGGATTCACTCTACCCCCTGAAGTGTTTTAATTCCTGTCTCACACGTTTTTAAAACTTAGAAACTCCGTCATTTCCCCGACTTTAATGCTGTTTGACTCTCTCTCTCTCTCTCTCTCTCTCTCTCTCTCTCTCTTCTTGTTTCCATTGATGGCGGAATTCCAGTTACAAATAGCTGTTATTCAAAATGCTTAGCATACTTGCTAAATTCAATATCTTGTTATCTCTTCATGAAAATAAAAACCACATCAATTTTTTACGGAGTTGTTTCTTTGCTGATTTACGGGACTGTACTTTGCTATTGGCCTCGAAGACGGTATTTGACCTTCATTAAGTCATATTTATCTCAATTGAAAATCTAAGATGTTTACATTGCCCGACAAGCTAAACTTTTGTCTTAATATTAATCACACCAATACATAGGGCTCGGATTCAAAACGTTAAACAACGAAATGCAAAATCAAATACCATGCTAATTACATGCGTATTGGTTTGTTATATACATGTGAAATATATGTAAGTAATGTAAAATTTTATACACACTGTAATTAAGATTATGATTTATGACTTGTGTCTTCAACAGGGTGTACGACACATACAAACGGAAACTTTTTGAGCATAAAAATAGGCTGACTAATTACACTGTACTAAACGTCATATTTCAAAACTCTTTTACAAAGGAGTATATAAAATGTCCATGTAGGATTTGAACAGAACTTTTCGACTTTCCCTTTATCATAGCTGCGTTTCGGATTTATACTAGATTCCAAAATTCCAATAAACTTAAATACATATAGTAATACTAAATATTTTTATAATTTCATTTATTGATAAGCCTGAAATTATCAATCTATTTCCACATTAAGCACAGACTCAAAGTTGATTTATCTAACATTAATTCGGTCATTTATCATTTATTTTATATTATTATTACTTGTATTTTCGTTTTGCCTTGACAGAAATCTAAAATTAATGGGCATTTTATGTTATCTAATTCTAGGTTCACCATTGGATATTTTCTGTTGTTTGGTTTAGTTCTAGGTTCCTCGTTGGATATTTTGTGTTGTTCTACAGTTGTCTGGTGTAATTCTAGGTTCCTCGTTGGATATTTTGTGTTGTTGTACAGTTGTTTGGTGTAATTCTAGGTTCCTCGTTGAATATTTTGTGTTGTTGTACAGTTGTTTAGTGTAATTCAAGGCTCCTCGTTGGATATTTTGTGTTGTTCTACAGTTGTCTGGTGTAATTCTAGGTTCCTCGTTGGATATTTTCTGTTGTTGTACAGTTGTTTAGTGTAATTCTAGGTTCCTCATTGGATATTTTGTGTTGTTCTACAGTTGTTTAGTGTAATTCTAGGTTCCTCATTGGATATTTTCTGTTGTTGTACAGTTGTCTGGTGTAATTCTATATTCCTCATTTGCTATTTTGTGTTGTTCTACAGTTGTCTGGTGTAATTCTAGGTTCCTCGTTGGATATTTTGTGTTGTTCTACAGTTGTCTGGTGTAATTCTAGGTTCCTTGTTGGATATTTTGTGTTGTTCTACAGTTGTCTGGTGTAATTCTAGGTTCCTCGTTGGATATTTTGTGTTGTTCTACAGTTGTCTGGTGTAATTCTAGGTTCCTTGTTGGATATTTTGTGTTGTTCTACAGTTGTCTGGTGTAATTCTAGGTTCCTTGTTGGATATTTTGTGTTGTTCTACAGTTGTCTGGTGTAATTCTAGGTTCCTTGTTGGATATTTTGTGTTGTTCTACAGTTGTCTGGTGTAATTATAGGTTCCTCGTTGGATATTTTGTGTTGTTCTACAGTTGTCTGGTGTAATTCTATATTCCTCATTTGCTATTTTGTGTTGTTCTACAGTTGTCTGGTGTAATTCTAGGTTCCTTGTTGGATATTTTGTGTTGTTCTACAGTTGTCTGGTGTAATTCTAGGTTCCTCATTGGATATTTTCTGTTGTTTTACAGTTGTTTGGTCTTATATACGTTCCTCGACGGATAATTCTCTTCTTTTACAGTTGTTTGGTCAAATGTTCGGTACACATTGTAAGAAATGCTCTGGACATAAAACATAAATTTCGATTTGCATATTAGAAAAGAACGACGTTGATCAATTCAATAGTCATCGACACTCAAATATTGTAAGGCTGGAAATGAACAAGATTTTAAATTACTAGAAGTTCAGTGTTATGCAATATTCAAAGTGTACGCAGCCGCTTTAATTTCCCGAACGCAAAACCTGACATAGCTCTTGCAAGCGTCATGCCCAAACCAAGTTGCTATAAGTAAATATATTAAATTGATCTCAAGTTTTTTGATAATTGATTTTGACCTAACTATCATCTTCATAATAAGATACAGTAATGAATTTTGTTTCTTCATCGTAAAAGTTACTTTATAAGTTTACGTGTTACTTTAAATATATCAAAAAGTATTTTTGTTAGGTTACCATCAGTTCAAATTATTATAAGCGATCGATATTTTCGCTATTTATACTTGTATATTTTGCAGCTATTGCTTAAAGTACTAAACTGATTCATGCCTACCTTACTGGCCTAATGACTTACTGAAATTGATTTTTTTTAAAACGTATTTAAATTACCATGATACATATGTAGATACCTCTTAGACAATCAATCATTTTTTGATAGAAAGTTATGATATATATCTATTGAAAAATAAAAAAACGAAGATAGAATCACACTCTACTAAGATACCTTTGTTTTGCAAAATATGTATTTATTCAATAATTTTGTTTTTGGAAAGGAGAAATCGTGTTTATGAGATACTTTTCTATAAGATTTTATTTTTCAAAGAGACATTTCATTTAAGAAAACGATAATAAATTTTGTAGACAATTTTTGGTGTGTTTTGAATTGAGACAAAACATTACATGACCATTTTGGGAAGTAAATTTACTATTTTGGGTGTAAAAATGCCAGACGTGTAGTAAAATTTCAAGGCAGAAATAATATTTTCAAACTTATAGTCAATTCATAATGGATTTTGAATTGCATAAAACCATCAAACAGTGATTTCCAAAGCAATTAAATTACAGACATAGGAGGTATTAAATAAACTTTTATGGGTTTTTCATAAGGTCAAAATAGAAATTTTGATAAGTGCCGTTTTTAACTTCATTATACTCCCAAAATATTCAACCTCATTATCATTCCCGAAACAGGATATCATGACGCATCATTTTACAGCTGATCTTCCAAAGGTTAAGCGCTTTTTAGATTCTTTAATAATTGTCAATGAAAATGATTGCCGCCAAAATACTGCTGAATTACGGAGAGGGCTTTTTGCTCATGTAACCTGGTTAAAAACCCACTTGTAATTTTTCCACGTGAGTAGGTCTATAGTACAGTGACGCTATCCCACAATGGTATTACTGTCGCAAGTGCCAACCCTTTTCTGAAATGCGTCACGCCAATAGTGAACATGTTTCTTGTTGTGTCCAGATGAAAATCAACAATATCACCTAATGTTAAACGTAAAAGTGACCCAACACACCTGTTTTAAATTTCTCCCTGCCCTGACATCTGGTTCTGGTGTAAATAATAGATTCCTGTTCCTTGACCCCCGAAGTACCAAATGTTTTTTGTTTTATCAATACTTCAATCTGTGTCCATTACTGACTTTTATTCAAAAGCCTTCGCCAACCATGCAAATAAATAGATTATGCAAGCAATTTACTCTGTGAAATTAAAGTTTTACGTTTTGAGAGGATCAGATGTACTTAATATAACCGCGTGTTTTTTCTTCAATGTACATGGGAATTAACATCGAACTTAATAAATAGGTTATCTCCGTTCTTTGCATAGTCATGCTTACAGGTATCTGAATGAAGGTTTTTGACAGTACAAGGTAACTTGAACACAATCTTTGACACATTTCATTCATTGTATTAAAATGCAACTTGCCCTCCAAGGTTGTTCAGATTCATAATAACGTATAGATTGGCACGATTTAATAGCCCCCCTTACATATTTATTGGTTTATCATCTAGTCTAGTTGCTACAGATATGAGTTCAAATAGGTCACACCAGTATAAATATCGTTTGTATATGCAAACGGGTGAATAAAAGACAAGTCTACCTTCCTCGGAATACATAGTGCAGAAAGCCCAGTTAGAGATTTTTTTATTCGAAGTGACCCAGTTTGAGAACAATCATGAGCCAGTGCATTATCTAGTGCACCCAGTTAAGGACAAAACATTTAATCAGACTGGGACATCAAGACGATGCCTTTACTTCAACTATGACCCGTTTCTGCAGTATAGTGTATCCAAGACAATGGTGTACAATTACCCGTTGACATTATTTTCTTTCGTGGCACTACCAGCAAAAACAAGTTATAGAGTAGTCAATGTCGTTATACAAACTGTAGACGAATGAATGATCATATTCTTGGTCATCTACAGTTCTTTTAGTCCTTGTCGACTGTTGACCCATCACGAAATATGAACAAAACTGCTCCAAAGAGTCCATAAATCCTTGAACATCATTATGTAATTTCGACATGCAACCATATTGACAAAAACATCGTCTTCAGCTTTGTCGACAGAACTCATCTCCTCCCTAATTGCGCAGGATACCTTCAGAATGGGTTTCGCCGTGTAGCTTAAGTGCAAATACTGTTCTTGCTTAATGATAAAATGGTGTCAATATTACGAAAGAATTTTTGTCTTTTTCTATGAGGGTTAATGTTTCTTTGTATATAACATATAACCCTCGAAATATGACCTTGCTTAACAATGGGAAGTAATACGTTCTTATATACTCTTTCACAGATTTATGTGTTTTGTATCATACATATATTAATTTATGAATCGCAATTCAGAATAACAATCTTAAACATCTGTTGCTTTGTTTATAGATACTTATAGACGATTGAATTCCGGTACAAATAGTCAGTAATCATGGAACATTGTGAAAAATGTGAAGAAATGATAACCAAAAAAAAAAAACACCAGCAAATGTTGGAATGTATATATATATATTCTTCTTCTTCTTAATTCCTTCTCTCCTCGTGGAGAATAGGGCCATGAACAAGTCCTCTCCATTTACTTCTGTCCTGGGCTGATCTTGCTGCCTCTGTCCATGACCCAAAACTATATATATATATTGTAAATTGTTCAACGTCTCTTTCAAGATTTTTTCATTCATATGGAGACGTCACCACATTGCCGGCTGCATTTAGACCTATGCTCGGCGCTTACGAACTTTGAACAGGGAGGGATCTTTATCGTGCCACACAAGGCTGCTGTGATACGGGATCTCAGTTTTTGCGGTCTCATCCGAAGGATCGCCCCATTTAGTCGCCTCTTACGACAAGCAAGGGGTACTGAGAACCTATTTTAACCCGGATCCCCACGGGAGGAATGTATATGCAAACGTTTACCTTCAGGCTGTATAAACTAAAGACTCTATAATGCGGTATTGGCATACCAAATACATCATTTCTACACATTTACTGGTTAAAAGAATTCCATGATTATGCATTCTACACAATTATGAAAATCGAATTTTAGCAAAATATCACGAGTCCATATGCCACTGGACAGAATCACTGCGATTGTTGATGACAGGCTCTTGTCTACTTATGAAGTGGTTCGATTCAAAATAAAGAAACGAAAGTGTATCATCTAATGATGACGAAAACATAATATAATCTTAACATATGTCCAATTAATAACTGCAATATCGGGGGTTTAGTCTGTACCGCTGGGTACATCTGCACTAAAATCTAAACAGATATTCCTAGCTCATACATCCTCTTGACTTATGAATACCCCCATTTTAGTATGAATTCGTGAAGCAAATTGAAGTGATTTTTGCACCAAGAAATCCCTATACAATCATTGCCTTTCTCGTAAACCTGTCATGCATAGAGTAACGTTGTCCTTGGTATAAAATGAAGACACATCATTTCTTATGAATTTGTCGTGTGTATACTTGTCGGTATAAAAAAAAAAGAAAGATGATTTTATTTAAAAGCACTTCCTGTTTCAAGAAGATTTTATTAATGCTTCACACTTTCGTACATGTCTTAGTAGAGATTTCCGTCACTCGTCATCTTTCCGACAACTCCGCATGTTGTAATCGCATGGGAAACATGGTGACGAAAAATAGAGTAACCAGCTTCTCAAAACTTGCAATGAAACGCGATTTCTGGGCAGATTTATGAGTTGTACAGATAAAATATTTTGGAAAACCTCTCTTTGCTATTATGCAGTTTCATTTCATTTACTTCTTATGATAACAAATAACCTACGATATCAGATTCCCCAAAGCTAAATAGGTATTGAAATGGGTAGTCTTGAAATATGCGTGTTGTTTGTAGACGATGCCCTTTTGCCGTGTCTCTGTATGAAAACAATTCATTCAGTGCAGATGATGTACTAAATGTTGACTTCTTCCTTCTCTGGTGAACAGGTGAAATGCGATAAATAGTTGTGTATTGTGAAACGCATAATGCTAGGATATTGTCACATGTATTAATCTTAGATCCGGGTTAGCATAATTGCTTTGGTTTTTCATGATGATGTTTATACCCTGCTTTGGCAACGCTGGAAAAAAAATGTTGGTGTTCTAGGCCAAGATAAAATTTAAGTGCCTGTGCACTTAGATTGTTTACATACCTGTATGTAAAGGAGAAATAAAATGCATGCATGAATGGCACGGTACAATTTAAAGCATCATGTGATTTCGCATTTGTAAATTTATGATACACTATCTCGAGGATGTCTCTGAATTAATAATAATACTAGGAACTAAATTGTATATTCTCTATTGAGGTGCTTTTGAGTAAACATATCGTAAACATTTTCATCAGCCGATGTCATTTGTTCAAAAAGGTATTTCTAAAAATAGATAAACAGTACATAATGTCTCAAGGTGATCATTTTAAGGATAAAATGAACTGTATTATTCATCAAAAAAAAGTATTTTAAATAGAAAATATGAATATCGGTCCAAAATTAATTTTTCATCATACATGTTTATTGTATAACCTCATAGAATAATCTGTAATCAAATGTTTGGTCTTTAAAGGTTTCGTCTAAGTCAAACCGGCTTGATTTCTTCTACATTTTTGTCCTTTTTCCAACTCCTTGCAACATCATGACCATATGTTATAATAGCAAAATTTTGTCATCATTTCATAAACAGAAAAAACATTTATCAGTGGCTCCACTTTAATACTACATTTTCTTATAAATGAAAATTGTATCACAACAATGCTAAAATTCCAAGGGAATAGAACGATTCTTCTCATGCTTTATGCCACAGGTATATCTTTTAAAAAATCAATGGAAGGCACGTCAGAGTTGTCTTTATTTCTTCTACATATTTATTGAAGGAAACATTTTATGATGATAATGATAATAGAAAATGAAAGTAGAAAATGATTTACAATTTTGATTTTTGCATCAATCAAGTTAATGGCTGTTGCATGAGATAAATCACATGTGGCATGCCCTGGTCCTTTGTTGATGTTTCGCGCAGTATTTGGCTCTTGACGTACCTAGAAAAACATATATTTCTTGGGAACTTTGGCATTATTTTTCTTAATTAAATGCACCAACATCAGATTTCAACCACCTAGTAAGTGTATTAGCATTCTTTGTGCCCAGACCAACATTTTTATATATGAAAAGTCTAATCTAATATTATAATATCGAATATTATACAGCATACTTAATAAATAATTTGATATGAGAAATGGTCTAGAAGAACAATGTCAGTTTGATTTAGAAGAAACATTAATATGTGCTTAATAATATCGATTTTACCCTGATCAAGTGTTAGCACTGATCATTTAAAAAATCAGAGAGGGGGACGAAAAATCATGCGCAAATCATAATGACCTGTATGTGAACTACATCGCTTCTAATGCGCTTCATGAAGTATGCCGGCGCGAAACATTACAGTTTATATCCCCGTGAACGTTCACAAAATGACTTTTATTTTCATATTTACATTCTATTTTCCTTTCTATACTTTCCTTTCTGTCAGAATTTCAAGCCCTTTAAAAAATGAACGTAATAAATCCTGTATTCATACGCGCATTGTTTACAACTGCGGTGTGTTCATGAGAAAATATCTATCGTTACAATTCGTAAAGATATTAAAGGCAAACCCATTGGAATTGTTAATGTATTTCCATCTTGTTTGGAATATAGGGCATGAAATACATCCGAGACCGTACTACAAAATCTTCATTTTTTAATATTGATTGGCAGTTCCGAAAAGATGACCGTCGACATCATATATTTTGACAAAACTGCATCTGATCTATAATACATTTAAAGATTAACTAGAAGTTGAACAATACATATATAAAGCTGCTTTTAATAATATAACCCTCAGTCAAGTAATATTTTTGTTATACTTTCACCTTAGCGGGTGTGGTTTTTGCTTCCACAGGGAAACATTTTTCAGCCAGTCAGATTGAAGTATTGTATATGAAAGTATAATAAATGAAAAGGTGAAGATAACGAACAATGATCGATCTCATAAATTCCATAAAGAATACAAATTTAAGAGTCTGGCAAACACGTACCCATGGGCATACCAAAGGTGGGACCAGGTGTCTGGAAGGAGTAAGTATCCCCTGCTTTCCGGTTGCACCCGCCGTGAGCCTTCTATTCCGATCAAGTAAACGGAGCAACCCTTAGTAAAAAAAAAAAAAGAAAAAAAAAAAAAAAAGAATGCAAAGACCGACGTAATAAATGGCATGAAACACATCAGACACTATTCGAACTAATGACATGTAACATCATCATGACGAACAGGTAAAATTTGCGAAATGCTGATTTCAAACGAGACTGTTGAAACCCCTGTATCATCAACTTAGTTGTCAATAGAAACTACTCGATTTAAAATATTAAATTAAATTTTATTAGCATTTGTGCACGTTTTTGAAGAACTGAATTCTTATCAAATACATTGACGTTAGGGTACGGATTGTTCTGCGCTGACAAAGACATTTATTCCTGCTTATCCACACTATTAGCAGACTGTTACAAAGTGGGCAATGTCAGACATAATAACAACATACGCATATACTGCATGTTACTACATGTACATGTAGGTGTATTGTCATTAATGACCTACAATGGATTCCTGCTTCGTAATGTAGTTGATTCACTCATCTTGAGACGTCACAAGCTGTAAGTACCACTTAAGCGTTCGGGTCCGTAGCAGTGAGAGTCCTTTATCGTGCCAACGCCTACACAGGACCTCTGTTTTCAAAGTCATGCCCGAAAGACCCGTAACTCTCACGTCTAAATGCTGAGCGTTTGACGAAGGAACAATCACTACCTAAGTTTTTCGTCTGAAGTTTGACGTGGCCATGGCATGAGCGGGGTTCGAACTCACGACCTTCAGGTTACTAGGCGAACGTTCTACCACTGAGTTAACGCGACGTGTTGTATCGAAGTAAATGAAAGTTATACTGGTAATCAAGACAGAGAGAACATTTCTGAAATGTGCTGTTGTTTTCATGTAGATAAAGATTACAACATTAGTACTTAGCTTTTGGGGTTAACGTGCAAATATGTTCACCGGCAAAGGATATGACAACATAATAGAAGGCGTTAAATTTACAACTTGTTCTCAAACATTAAACAAATGACGAAAGTTAAGAAGTATCACTACTAATCGGCCACTTGAATTTCTGTATCATGGATATGGAGAAGAATATTCCACTCCATATCGTCCCGAGCGTGGTCGTTGCGTTCGTATCTGTGATTTTGATTGCTATTTATATATCAAGTATTCTAACTTCGTGCTATTCATGGTCTTTTATCTTTAATATCAGTTCTTCATTTGTTATTATTTTCTCCGGCATTTGAGTTTTTTATATCTGCAAGGGTCGAATGGTTGTTTTGTTACGTGATTAAGTCAAAAGATATAAACCTGTAAGAAGATTTTGTGAAATATTAGAAACGTAATTTGGCGCAGTCCTAAATTCCTGAATGCTTGTGCCGAATTTTCTACGTGATCAAGGAAAATTCATTTCGATTATGTACTCATTATAACAAATATATTGAAGCGCGTGCGTACTTAAGTTTTTATCATGTCTTTTTTCACATTATCGACTTCTTTTCAAGAGCCACTGGATCAGTTTCAGCCAAGCTTACCACAAAACATGTTGGGTAAATGAAATTCAAGTTTGTTCAAATGAAGAACCATGTCCCTTTGGAAGGGGAGATCATTAAGAAGAAATGGGATGGATGTTTAAACTAGAGGTATCGATGCGAATGCCCCCGCCTGCAGTAAAGTCAAATACAGCCCATGAAATCCTTTTTATTAATTAGCACACATATACCTGTATCAACGTCAGAAAATTGCAATTTTCCTATAATAGTATTCATAACAATTTCATGGAATTGTTTCTTTAAGAAATATACAAAATGTGTGTTAAAAATAAAGGAAATCTATCGCATAATGGACTTGATAAATAATTTAATGAAAACAGAGTTATTGCCCTTGGATTCAATATTTTGAAACATATAATTGATTAGTCATATATAACTTAGACGTTTGAAATATTGTATGGTTAACAAGTTTTTTACAATAATCATTGAAAAAGACTCCAACAAAATTCATGTTCCTGTCATGCATAAATCTTATTACATGTAAATCATTGACTTTGCAAACTCTTATGACGTCACAGGAGGGTGGAACTACTTTTAAGGGACACAACTCCATCAAAATCAACGAACAGGAAAACTCAAACTTGCTGCTATACAACCCTGAGCGCTAAGCATAGGTCTAAATTTGTGATCCTTGACCTACAGTTGGTGACGTGAAAATTTTTTGACGGGACATAAAACAACTAGCCAACCAACTATCTAACTTTTCCTACATATATCCCAGTATTAAACTTTAAATCCTTAATGTAGTCCCAGCCTGGTCTTGGGGTCATGGTACGAACAAACCTGAATCTTGTTTTGTATCCAGATGTATATTCATGTTGATCAAAATGGGTTCAAAGTTTAAGGACAGGTGGCGATTCAGTGCAGACGACCGGTCGCGGTAGCTCAGTAGTAGAGCGTTCGCTTCGTAACCGGGAGGTCGTGAGTTTGAGCACCATGTCAAACATAAGACATTAAAAAAGGTAGTGATTTCTCCTTCGCCAAACGCTCATCATTTAGAAGTGAGAATCACGGGTCTTTCGGATATGACCTTAAAATCGGAGGTGCCGTGTCGCGACAGGTGTTGACACGTTAAAGAAGCCTCAATGCTGCGGCCCTGAGCGCTAAGTTTGGTACTTCGACTACAGCTGGTGACGTCTCATATTAGTGAAAAATTCTCGACGACACGTAAAATACAATCAATCAATCAGTGAAATTATGGGATTGATCTTAAAGTGCAGTTTGAAATTGTCCCCTCAAGCCCCTTTCACAAATGAGACACCAGTTATCCCGGATCGTCAATCCGTGGTGCTCCGCGACAATCAGCCATCGCCGTGTTCAAACCGTATATGCATTCGGCGTCATCTGGGACCATTTGGCTTGGTCAAGCTTATAGCCACTTTCACGCATCAGGAACCTGTCAACACCGGATGCAAAATTCTAGTTATCCAGCGTTATACACGGACCTCTCGGTTGATACACGGATCAATACGGAGAATTTTCTTCCGGGATGATCCGAGGAAAGAATTCAACATGTTTAATTTTTTCACTGTTAATTAATTGATGAAAATTGCTTACATGAACCGTGCAGTATAAACCACAACTCGTTTACAAAACTTCGCAGGTATACCATTACTGGTTAGATACAGATTTGTCTATGAAATGTCTAGAAACATGGTAAGTCTGTGTTCAATGGTATGTTATAGAGGATGTGAAATAAATGCATTACCTTTTAAGAGCCAAACAGATTTATTGCGGAGACCATAAAAGACATGTCGTCCGAAATAACCGAAAGCTCCTCTGCTTTGTGGTTACACATTTGTATTTGCTTTCGTTCATAACCTGCTCGATCTTCAATCTTTTTCTTCTTCATACAAAAGAACTGAATATCTTTAATTTTTTATCTACAGCAATCTGATATAGTCCCGTGGGGATCCTGGTTAGAATAGGTCCTCAGTACACCTTGCTTGTCGTAAGAGGCGACTAAATGGAGCGGTCCTTCGGATGAGATCGCCAAAAAAACAAAACGAGGCCCTGTGTCACAACAGGTGTGGCACGATAAAGATCCCTCCTTGGTCATAGCCATCCGAGCATAGGCCTAAATTTTGTAGGCTTTCACCGGTAATGGTAACGTCTCCATATGAGTGAAAAATTCTCGAGTTAAACAATATACAACGAACCAACAATCTGAAATAATTCATGAAAGGGGTTTATTTGTCACAGTCAAACGCGTTTCCAAAATTTTCCATCTGGAAATAATGTGTGCACGATAGAAGACTGATTCTCCATCTACATATGATCTCATTAAATAATGTGTGCAAGATAGATGACTGATTCAAGACATGAATTTTTAAAGATAGAATATACATTTACACCAGTTAAATTTTATATGGACTTCCATGCATACCTAAATGTTCATTTAATTGAAAACCGAAATGAATACCTTAAAAGCTTAAAATGCAAAGTTTATTTTACCTACGTCCAGATAAAAATACCAAAAACTACGGCCCTTAAACAATACTATCAATCACACTGACCAGTTTTAGCAATTTCCCCCACTTGCAGACTTGGGGGCAGAGCAAACAGGACGTATATCAACGAGGAAACTTTCAAGCACTGATAATTTGATTATGTATTTACTTTGATTGCATATATTTAACTTGAATAAACGCAAACAGCACTTCATTGTTCGGGTTATACGGTGCAGCTTAATCCGAACCATAGTCTTGAAAGTTATATTTATTTATTAATTAAATACTATTATGATGCCCTAATCGCCTTCAACCAATGAGAGATTTAACAAGCTAAAGTATTTTTAGACTAGATGTATTGACACAAGTTTTATAATCTGGACTTACTTAAACGAGAACGGGCACCGTCAACATTTACTCAATATCACTGTAAGAGAATTTGGACCGAGTTTGTATTTTCAGGTACTTTCATAGTTGAACGGGTGCATTGGGCACTTCGGATCTGCCTATACACTCGTAATGTGGGTTATTTAACACCTAATCTAGTTATTTGTAGGTCCACGGACGTGAACTTCTTGCTTGTCTGGATTATGCGTTCTTATCTATTAAAAGATTACTTTTCGCTTTGTCAACAGTGCAAATTTGATCAACTTTCATAAACATGCATGGACTAGGATATCTATCACCATTTCGCACATCTCAAATGAAATGATAGAAAACCTAAAAATGTTGCGTTTATGCGTCGTCTCTAAATATTTTTCTCAATTAATCTAATTAAAATTAGATCTTCTCTAACCGTTACACTGTCCAGATCTTCTCTAACCATTATACTGTCCAGATATTCTCTAACCGTTACACTGTCCAGATCTCTAACCGTTACACTGTCCAGATCTTCTCTAACCATTACACTGTCCAGATCTTCTCTAACCATTACACTGTCCAGATCTTCTCTAACCGTTACACTGTCCAGATCTTCTCTAACCATTACACTGTCCAGATCTTCTCTAACCGTTACACTGTCCAGATCTTCTCTAACCGTTACACTGTCCAGATCTTCTCTAACCGTTACACTGTCCAGATCTTCTCTAACCATTACACTGTCCAGATCTTCTCTAACCGTTACACTGTCCAGATCTTCTCTAACCATTACACTGTCCAGATCTTCTCTAACCGTTACACTGTCCAGATCTCTAACCGTTACACTGTCCAGATCTTCTCTAACCGTTACACTGTCCAGATCTTCTCTAACCGTTACACTGTCCAGATCTTCTCTAACCATTACACTGTCCAGATCTTCTCTAACCATTACATTGTCCAGATCTTCTCTAACCATTACACTGTCCAGATCTTCTCTAACCGTTACACTGGCCAGATCTCTAACCGTTACACTGGACAGATCTTCTCTAACCGTTACACTGGCCAGATCTTCTCTAACCGTTACACTGTCCAGATCTTCTCTAACCGTTACACTGTCCAGATCTTCTCTAACCGTTACACTGTCCAGATCTTCTCTAACCGTTACACTGTCCAGATCTTCTCTAACCATTACACTGTCCAGATCTTTTCTAACCGTTACACTGTCCAGATCTCTAACCGTTACACTGTCCAGATCTCTAACCGTTACACTGTCCAGATCTTCTTTAACCGTTACACTGTCCAGATCTTCTCTAACCGTTACACTGGCCAGATCTTCTCTAACCGTTACACTGTCCAGATCTCTAACCGTTACACTGTCCAGATCTCTAACCGTTACACTGTCCAGATCTTCTCTAACCGTTACACTGTCCAGTGTAACAGTTAGAGAAGAGCCTGATTTTTTAATTAAATTGAAATTTCTCTGTACATGTATATTGTTTAAGTACGTCTCCATATGAGTAAAAATTTCTCAAGCGGGACGTTAAACTGACCTTCTAGTAACGAATTGAACGCCGTAACCTGTAGGCAGGAAAAGCAGTTCTGTGAAAGTGATGGCAATTTTTTCTTCTCAAAATCTCTCAATAGCTTAGGAATATAATTAACGGCTAATAAAAACATTTATTTTGTACAAAAACAAGAGAAACCTAATAAAACTACGTTAGATAACCACTTTTAGTGTAAAGAAATATATAAGGAAGAATTGTTGTCTTGAAAGACAGTGGTTATTTAATCACCAAAATTACATATTCATGTGCTTGCTTTGAGGTAAAAAAGTGTTTAAAATAATTAAACACTGGTGTTATTACTGAAATATATAATATAGAGCAATTTTTATTTGATTCAATTTTTGGTGACAAAATGATAGCTAATGGGGCATTTTAAGAAAAAAGACTGTAATTTACACTTCGTATTTATTTCCCACAAAAATAAAAGCTACAAAAATGATGAAACACACAATATGCACATCTTTAAGTCTTTATCTGAAAATTTAACGAGTCACAAGAAAAAGTTTGATAGGTTGAGAAAAGTGTTGCAGATAGGCTGAGAAAAGTGTTACAGAATGGCTGAGAAAAGTGTTACATGTAGACTGAGAAAAGTGTTACAGAATGGCTGAGAAAAGTGTTACAGATAGGCTGAGAAAAGTGTTACAGATAGGCTGAGAAAAGTGTTACAGAATGGCTGAGAAAAGTGTTACAGATAGGCTGAGAAAAGTGTTACAGATAGGCTGAGAAAAGTGTTACAGAATGGCTGAGAAAAGTGTTACAGATAGGCTGAGAAAAGTGTTACAGAATGGCTGAGAAAAGTGTTACAGGTAGGCTGAGAAAAGTGTTACAGATAGGCTGAGAAAAGTGTTACAGAATGGCTGAGAAGTGTTACAGATAGGCTGAGAAAAGTGTTACAGATAGGCTGAGAAAAGTGTTACAGATAGGCTGAGAAAAGTGTTACAGGTAGGCTGAGAAAAGTGTTACAGGTAGGCTGAGAAAAGTGTTACAGATAGGCTGAGAAAAGTGTTACAGATAGGCTGAGAAAAGTGTTACAGAATGGCTGAGAAAAGTGTTACAGATAGGCTGAGAAAAGTGTTACAGATAGGCTGAGAAAAGTGTTACAGATAGGCTGAGAAAAGTGTTACAGAATGGCTGGGAAAAGTGTTACAGAATGGCTGAGAAAATTGTTACAGAATGGCTGAGAAAAGTGTTACAGATAGGCTGAGAAAAGTGTTACATGCAGATACGCCGAGAAAAGTGTTACAGGTAGGCTGAGAAAAGTGTTACAGATAGGCTGAGGAAAGTGTTACAGATAGGCTGAGAAAAGTGTTACAGGTAGGCTGAGAAAAGTGTTACAGAATGGCTGGGAAAAGTGTTACAGGTAGGCTGAGAAAAGTGTTACAGATAGGCTGAGAAAAGTGTTACAGATAGGCTGAGAAAAGTGTTACAGAATGGCTGAGAAAAGTGTTACAGATAGGCTGAGAAAAGTGTTACAGAATGGCTGAGAAAAGTGTTACAGATAGGCTGAGAAAATTGTTACAGAATGGCTGAGAAAAGTGTTACAGAATGGCTGAGAAAAGTGTTACAGAATGGCTGAGAAAAGCGTTACAGATAGGCTGAGAAAAGCGTTACAGATACGCTGGTTCTCAGTTGGAATTGTTTGTCATTTACTTCAGAGCATACCTTGCCTGTTTGAATAAACACCTTTGCATTAAGTAAGATTTTTATAAACTAATTTCATTTTCAAAAGTTCATTTTGAATAGGTGAATATGAAAATTAATCTCTGTGTCTATTAGGGGCGTCCCCGGAAGCTTGAAAGCTTTTATCTTGGAAAGTTTAAATTGAATATCGTAACTTTTACTGCCAAGTTACACCAAGCAGGCAAGTGTGACAAGTAAATGGATGACTTAAGGATTTTGTTTTGATGTAAGTGTAAATGGCATTTCCTACAGTAAATGAATAACGATTTACAGAGAATGCGGAAGTACCAAAAAGAGATATCTTGTAAATATTCGTGCTATATGTATATAAATTTTCAACGACCATCTTGTGTGTACGAGAAGCAAAAGGAATTATACAATATGATCTCGATCGATGGAGAGAAAAAGACAGATCGCTCTTCAGTGAACACTGTTTGCAAGGAGGTAACAACGCTGCGTGCCCGGTTTTTTTTTTTTAATCCAGGGTAACGAAAAGAGAAAACAAATTGAATAAAGTGGCGTTCAAATATTGGGAGACGTATAGATATTGTATCCGTTAAGTTCTACATACTGAATTAAACAATAATGGATACAAATCCATTGAAACAATAAGCACATGTACCAGGACATTCTCTTCGTGACAATGAATTCTTCTTTTATGCCTGACGTCATATCATATCAAACGACAGGATTTACAATACGTACAACACGTATATCGACCACAGGCAATTGTATTATCCCGAAATTCCGTATACTTCCCAAGATGTGCAGAAATGAATTCGGAAAAATGTCTATTATTTTTTGGTCGACTTTTACTGCGCCCTGGCACTATACGACTAAACAGAATATTTGAGCATTGCAACAAGCTATTGCGCAGCATAAGATGTCATTTCTAAATTGAATTTCTTACCCCAATTCATGAAATGAAGTCCGTAATAGCTCCAATTGATTGAAAACTGTAACACCGTCTGTATTTTTACTATCACAGTAATTTTTCCGAATTCATTTTTACATATCTTGGGAAGAATACGGAATTTCGGGATGAACTTTGGTAGTAATGTAGATTGATTATGTATGAATATATTTGAATGCAGAGTATAATTTTATACCATTTAGTTTATTGTTTTTACATCGGCTAACTTGGGTACCCTATCTTTAGAGTTCTATACCTTTAGTCTTTAAAAGTAAACTCTAACCCAAGCGATATGATTCCCTGTGGTATAGACATGTTCAAAGTTTGAGAATACTATGCAAACAATAGATAAACATGGCTTCGTTTGTTTGTTGTTGTTGTTTCATTAATAATTTGTGTCTCAATGGGTAGGTATAATTATGTGCATGCATTTTCTAACATTTTGAACACGTAATTGTGGCGTCAATTTCCGCACACTGGTTGTTTTTTTTTTTTTATTGCAATGTACTCTCGAGTATTGGATTTTGGAAACACTACGTATTGAACATATGATAAAATTAATATAAATTCATATTCAATATCATTTGTTATACAAAGTTTGCATAACTTATGAAAGGTGAAGATAACGAACAGTGATCAATCTCACAACTCCCATAAGCAATACAAAATAGAGAGTTGGGCAAACACGGACCCCTGGATATACCAGAGGTGGGATCAGGTGTCTCGGAGGAGTAAGCATCCCCTGTTGACCAGTCACACCCGCCGTAAGCCCTATATCTTGATCCCTTTTTACATATATATCAATTTCAATACAAATGTTATTAGCAGAAAGTCGAAAACGAGCATTATTTTTTTTATTCAAATACCAAGTAGGTCAAATATTCAATATCAAAATTGTCAACCAAATGGCAAAACCACCGTGATTTTTTTTAATACGCATCCAAAAATATTTCACTAGAGTATATACATGTATACCTATTACCATTAAATTCTACATAGTTCATCATTATTATCTGTAACACATTCACATCAATCACTTTAAAATAATGTAGTGTATACATGTACCTCTTGATTCAAAGAATATCGCTTTAAGATAATTGTTCTGGATTCCTTCAAAGGTAAGGAGAAAGATCTCCCAACCTGAAAATATTAACCTAAACTACCAATGCTTAGAATTGCCTGTCGATGCCTACATCACGAACATATGGTCCACTATTTGGTTTTTGTCGGTGCCGAGTTCATTCCAACGTAACCAAATCTTCCAGGTTTAATGAAATAGTTTCGTCGTAATTCAAAATCAAAATTAATGATACCGTTTTACCTGTTTGTTGATTGTGAGATTAATCTTTCAGGATGAAAAGGAAATTTAAAGGATTTATCTAATACAACGGTTATGTTATAATAAGTATTAATTGTAGAAAATGCCTCTAAACACGATAGTTTTTATTTACCATCCTAAAAAGTAAAGTACTTTTGTGTACACCTATAATGTTTCGGCAAATTACAAGAAAAGAAACAACACTTTATCCAAATAGGTATGTGATATTTCAAACTATTTATTTCCAGTGCTAAAAGAAAATACTTATGGGTATTTACCGAAATTTAATATTTCCAAAAGATATCTATGTACCTCTATAAAATGTAGTTGTTGATTTCAAATGCATGACATTTGATTAAAAAGAAAACATACAGAATGGATTTATAGTTTTTGGTCTAGTGCATGGAGTTTAGTTATTCATTTTAAATGCCATCCGTCTAAAATAAATAATGGTATCCTATTTGCATACTTTGGGGTAAATTGTTTTTTTAAAATGACGATAGCTTCGAAGAATATCAGGTCACTTCGGCAGTAATTTTAAACCTAAGTGTCATATCTTGTGTCAAATTTCTGCCTTGCATCGTTATTTAATTGAAAAATTGCACCATATTTTCTACACCTCATTAAGCCAATGTCCTTGAATAGATATGGCTTTCTCTGTTCCTTGGAATACACTTCTGTACTAAATGATCTACCGCTGTGGAATGACGGTATCTAATATTGATACGATTTTTGACAGATCGACAAAACGACTGCAAAGTTAAAGCTCTCAGACCAACCAAATGTACTCTACACACTGCAATAAGCTGTGTCGCGTGCCATTGAACTATGATGGAAACAAGCAAAGTCTGCACAGAGTGTTGAAAATGTTATCACTTCCATCAATAAAAGTTGCGGAATGTAAGACAGATACTCGACTGTTTAAAAACTGTTGATTAACCAAATTAAAATGCTTCATTCGCGGGAGCAACTTCGGGTGAACTGTTGTGAACAATCAACGGGAAGATGGAATCGATACTGTCAGATTCCTATCGTTTTAATCATGAAATTCCTTAAACTCATTGCAGCCAGGAACTGTCTTCTTGTCTTCAGGGGAGGGCACCCTATCTAAAATCAGGAATATGTTTACCTTCTCATCAATAGAGGGTATGCCATCTCTATTAAGAAGACGAAACTTGGGCCAGTTGATAGCTCGCCCTTTATGCGTTGTTTTGATTCATATATTTCCACCGAATTGTGTTGTATCTTATTATGGTGCACTGACAGCCAAACCAAATTGCGTTGGAAGAGTTCAAACCCACGGGGTATTTAGAGGGCAAAATCCGTAACCTAATGTAATAAAACAAGAGTTCAGTATTACACAGTGGAATGCTTGCAGGGGGGTTACAATAAGGTTTATATCGAGCAGTCTATTAAATTTCAATGCATTGCAAGGTCACGCCAGGTGCCATGTACTACCCGTTATTTATCTTTTGATAAGATGCGTTGGAGGTTAAGCACGTAAGTTAGTCAGCGACTTTGAAGACAGAACAAACGTACAATTAACCTCATGTATATTCGATAAAGTGAAAGGTCGACATCTCGCCTTACGAAAGTTTTTTATTTCAAAAATTCACAATGATTGAAGACATCATTGCAATGGAATTTTTGTAATTTATTGTATATAAATAAATGATGAAATACAAAAAATAAAAGAGTTTGACTTTGCCAGAACGTGAAATACATGTATAAATGTTAAAATGTATTCCGCGAAAATGATAAGGAAACAGACACTCGCACAGTTTCTTTATGATTATGACTTTGTAAAATGTTCACCACATAATTTATGTTTTATTTCTGTATTTACTTAAGAAATATTTTTTTTCAATTTTGAAAATACATGAGGGTATGAACTGCGACGCCTGACACGGGCATACTCTGTATGCCGGTGTTAAGCGTCGCAGGACCTCATGTATATTCAAAAGTGAAAGTTTTTTTTTTAATATTTACATTCTATTTTCATTTCTGTCGGACGTTGTTAAACTAGGTATACTATTCATCAAGATTCATATGTGCATTGTTTACAACTGCTACACATCCATGAGGAAATGGCTATCATTACAATATGTAAAGATATCAAAGACAACAACATTGGAAATATAAATGTTTTATAATGCAGACAGTCGCAAGTTGCTACATGTACCCGTATGTGTGTTATTCTAGCATTATTCAAGATATGTGGTATCACGGGATGGTGGTCTTGAAACTCTGTATTGGATCTGAGTAGAGTGAATAATATATAAAGAGAGCAATGGCGGGATCGTTTTAGCCTGCAAAAAGGTGGATGAACGAAAAGGAAACAATTCGATGCTTTACTCCTCCACACATATCAAGCTACTCAATATTTTTATCAATAAACATTCACTTGAAATTTAATAGTGTTTTATACTGATCGAAATCATAACAATTTATTGATAATAGTTTCATTTCCTAGTACTCTTTACTATACGGAAGGCAACCATTAATTATGTCACGGTACAATGATTGCACTTGTGCTCTTTGATAACACATTCACTTTTGCTTGTTTGCGTCATATCCGTTAATCGTCAGTTAACAAGTTGGATTGCTTTTCTCGGAAGCGTCCGCACCATACTCCCCACGCCATGTCCGAGTGTGTTAAATCAACCGACAATGGTTTTGAGTTTACTGTCCTAAGTACTCAATGTGCATCAGGCGGTTTCCGAGATAACTTTTAAATATTTACGTTAATCCGGATTGAATTTGTGGTTGGGTAAACCCAAGAGTCACGATGGGTTTTCAACAAACGTAACATTGCGTTTCTTTCATAAGAACTGACGTAAACTTAAAATTTTTAAATGTGAAATCAGCATAATGTGACTTCTATACCAGTATCTCGTGTATTTATGATTTTTTTCTCTTTTTACTATCACTTCCACTCCTTTTAATAGTTATATCCACTTTATCTTCTGCACTGGATTTGATTTCATCAATAATCCGATTGTACTTATACCCATTTTTTTTCTTAACCAAAACACCTCTTTCATCTGTTTCAAGCTTCTGTAAAAATTGCAACATAAGACAAACGACTTTACAAATCAATTATTTTTATTTCTTTGTACTTTCAGCGATTAAACCAGATGTATAACAAGACTAGTTGATAGATAAAAACAGGAAATTGAGAAAATCACAAGTTACAGGACAAAACCATTTGTTATCAAAATATGCAAAATCTACTCTCGGCAAAATGCGTTCAATTCACTAAATCTCCAAGATAATTCCATTTCCATACAGATATATCATATATTTTTAGTCCTGATCCAAGATAATGTTCAAAAGAAAAATTAATTGTTGCTATTTCATTCACACAAGGCCCTGCCTGGTTATAAGCGAGAAAATATCTAGAAATTAACGCTGGAAGTGAATCAGATTTGCTGCTGGGTTTTTATCGGGCGATATCAGTTCTTTCAATCTACATACAAAGATATCTAATGTTAAAAATTGTACACAAATAATGGAAAAATTAGTTTTAATGCATGTATCGTAACATATTTTGACAAACTATCAAATCTCATTATAGTACACATGTGTATTTCCGTTGATTCGCCACATTGAAAACCGCAAAGCAGGTATATATATTTATAAGAGTAATATTCAGACTGGGTGCATGGTGGTATACACGCATATTAATTTACAGGTATTGCATTTTCTGTACATATTAGACAATTGTCGCTCTATTATTTTCACCCTGATTCATTGACTATTAGAATTTACACAACTATATTTTGCTTTGATATTCCTGGCACTATTAAATTCATGGCCGAAATGGGAGAGAATATAATATGGACAAAGATCTTCTAGAATGCAGTATACACTAACAAAAGGTACGTTTAATTCTTCCTGGTTCAAACTACGAAAAGAATTTATCAGATAAATTTCTTGGGGGAGGGGGTCTGAAATGGTCTCTTTGAAAATAAGTTCATGTTAGTCGTTTTGAAAAGCTGCCTTACCATGGATCTCTGACAATTATCGAATTATTAAATATGGAACGCCATATCTGTCGTAGATGGTGCAGGGACACCATATGGTGTGGTTAATTTATTTCTTTATATGTTGGTAATATAAAACAGATTCAGATTCTTTATTTCCTTAAGCTTTACAGCTCATCGGTTATAAATACAAAATGTTTACAAATACATACAAATAAGACAGTAGAGGGTGAGTAGACATACAGATACGATATTGAGGATATAAAATCATTGCATTTCAACATACATATAACAATACACGTGAATAATATGTCGTAGCAAGTACAGAATTCATCAGTTACATGAAGATCGAAACTTTGTAGCCTGTTGTTGGAACTTTCCTAAATTATTGAGTTCTTTGTATTATTTACACTAAGAAGTTTTACTAATTTAAAGACACTGGGTTTCTTGTAATAAATTTTTTTGATATATTTTATTTTTAAACTGTTATAAAAAGGACATTTTAAAATAAAATGAAATTCGTCTTCTAACTCATTTAGGTTACAAAATGTACAAATCCTATTACTTCTTGAAATATTTTTATGCCTGCCCTTCTCAATGTTCAAAGAGTGTGAAGACGTCCGAAATTTCGTTATATATTTCTTTCCATTGAGATCAATCGGTTTTTAAGATACATGTAGAACTGTAAACAAAAATTATCAATAAGGTGTTGATATAAAAAAACATTTTGGTGAGTTTTCAATTGATGAAAAAATATTTTGCTTATATATATATCTAACAATTTTGTTCAATTACCTTATATGTATTCTGACCACTTTCCGATTCTTCCCATAAATATGTTAATCCCAATTCAGACAATTCTTGTTTTATACTTATAACCCAACTGTCGTTATTCAAAATCATGTAATCAAAACATTTATTGATATTTTCTCGGTCAATACGATGCTTTAGTTACCTAAAAAGTACAAAATTCACTTAGCCAGGAAAGCAAAGTGAATATTGTGCTACTGAAGGTAGCTACTACATTGTACTGATCGAGAAAATATGAATGATTTCTTTATTTCATGATTGAATAATCTAAAACCTCGAAACCACGAAACGATACTTGGTCGACCATCTTTGTTTGCAGCAAAAGTGCAAGATCTAGTCAAAAGTGATAAGAGACGCGATTTTTCATTGGATGACCAAACACTAATACCATTCGTATGAATTTGGGAGTTCCCAATTTATTTATGGTCCGAAATCAGAAAAATCAAATGGCATTTTCACCTCGAAGGCACGTAGAGGAAGTTGTAACGTTCCGTTCTTTCTAGTTTGTTTAATACAATCAGAACGCGCGGAATTTTTCCATCATATAATAATGCATTATATGGTGAAAGGTGAAGATAACGAACAGTGATCAATCTCATAATTCCTATAAACAATACAAAGTAGAGAGTTGGGCAAACACGAACCCCTGGATATACCAGAGGTTGGATCAGGTGTCTATGAGGAATAAGCATCCCCTGTCGAAAGGTCACATTCGCCGTGAGCCCTATATTTTGATTAGGTAAACGGAGTCATCCGTAGTCAAAATCAGTGTGCCAAGAACGGCCTAACAATCGGTATGAAACACGTCAGACGGCATTTGACCCAATGATAGGTTGTATTGGCAAACTAGATCGTTATAACGACCATAGAATTTGCGAAATGCTGACTCTTTGAACGAGACTGTTAAAACCCCTGCTGTGATTTTTTTTCAATATGTTGGAGACATTGCATTATATGTTGTTATTTTGTCATTATGATGGCGATGTTGCATTATGCATGCAAGTTACAACTTTATTGTTGTGATTTTTATGAACTCATTGTCATGTTTAACATTTTCTTTTTTCGAAACGATATTTTCTTTATCCATTACAGCAAAAACATAAAATCTTTGTGCCCTATTTAATCCATTACCAACGATAATTAGCTTTTCAGGGTATTTCGCTTGTATGATTGGAAGCTTTCTGAAGTCCTCTGATATGCGGGTTTAATGATGTTACATCCCCCCATTTGCTTAGAAATTTGGAAACTGAAAACAATTACATTGCCCCATGGTGGGGAGGTGGACTACATTTCCTCTTTTATGGCAAAAAAGTGCATCTAATGTGTACCCTCCCCGCTCATAAAATTTTCTGAATGCGCCATGACATTAGTGGAACTAGGATGCAATGTACATCATATAATGAAATTACCACAGCATAGAAATAATGTTCCTGTTCCACACAAAACAGCGGTCAATAGTCGTCGCTACATGCAGGGATATCAGTGCTTTCTCTTTAAAGAGACACTTGAAATGAGATCGAAATCGTGTTTTGGTTTTTTTTAAATCATATTACGGCGATCTTTTTATTTCATTTCACATTTTGAATTTTCCATTTGCCCACACGAAAGACTCCGGTTTCATACCCTTTACCATGTAGATCTAATTGGTGTAAAAAATATATATATATATATCATGCGACATGTACCCATTTGCTGCTAATCACAGTCACGGGACTTTCCCTAACTTTCTGTAACGCATTTAGCATAACTTATAAATAGATGTCTTAATGATAACGAGACACCCTTGATTCTTCCCCAGATGCCATATGAAATTGATATGTTAAAAAATAGGATTCAACAAATCTTGCAAAGGTCCCTCGTTTCCTATGAAATATTCTGTCATCCATTTTAATTCCATGTATGTTACAAAAGATGATAAATATGCAGAACTTGGCAATCCTCTCTCAGTGAGACCACTGAATGGTATTCTTTTAAACTTCTTGTCTTGATTCCACACGTATACCTTTCTGTTCATTGTGAATTACGCCATTGTTCAAATTAACAAGAGGGGTTGTTGATTCTGCTGTTTATAACCAAGCCCTCACAAAACACGTTCAGTAACCGCAAATTCTCATGAAACAAGAGCGACAAGAGACCACAGATCCCCCAATCTTCAGAGCATTTTCATACACCCTATTGAAAGGTGGAGATAACAAACAGTGATCGATCTCATAACTCGTTTAAGAAATACAAAATAAAGAGTTGGAGAAACACGGACCCCTGGATATACCAGAGGTGGGATCAGGTGTCTATAAGGACTAATTATCTCCTGTCAGGCGGTCACACCCGCCGTGAGCGCTATGTCTTGATCAGGTAAACTGTATTCAAATTCAATGTGACTAGAACGGCCTAACAATCGGTATGAAACACGTCAGACAGCTTTTGACCCAAAGATGGGATGTATTGGCAAACTATATCGTTATAACGACCATAGAATTTGCTAAATGCTGACTTTAAACGGGACAGTTGAAACCCCGGTAACATCAACTTGTTTGTCAGTAGCCTTCCTCGATTTAAAAACTGTTCATACACAGAACAACCTCTTTCGTATCGAATCAGTTGAGAGATATAAACACCACATGCAGGTGATAATGGAATATTGCTACATAAATGTGGGAAGGTGACGATGGAGAAGTTGAAATCATCCCGTCTGTCATAAAGTTGAGTTGTTAGTTTGCCGTTAATATTTATTTTAAATAAAATATCGCAGTACGAAGTAGATGTAGAGAACTCTGTGGAGTCATTTAGTTTGAGGTCACAGGGGGATATCGAATCGATATATTAATATATTTTATACCCCACTTAAGTTGATTTTTACAATTTGAATTTTTTTTTTTTTTTTTTTTTTTTTTTTTTTTTTTGCATTCTGTTTGGATGTTTCTTTATTTGGTGAAATCTTTATTTAGTTTTTTAGTTTTCAATATTCCATATCCACGAATTGTTAACCAAACGACGAATGACGTCCTTCATGAAACAGTAAAATCTACAAATTACATGTATGACGAGTGAACACCCCCCCCCCCCCGAATATGCATGATCCACAGAGTGAGAATTGATATTTGTACAAAAGATGCTGAAATCTTATAGAAATAAAGCATTCAAAACTAGGGATGTGTGATTTTGCCGGTATATCGTGATAAATTGTCCCAAGATACGTATCGCGATACGGCGGTATTTTTCGACATTTGAACATTCCGGGAAAATTACGTTTATGTGTTATATTTTAAATTAACTGTTACAGGAAGTAAGAAAAAGTCACAAAATGGCGTCCGAACACCATCGTCACAGGTTGTTAGTGATTTGATTATTATCTGATCTGATGTTTTTGTTATTTGTTTGATTGCAGTTACTTACACAAAATAAATGTTTAAAATAAACTGAATTTGGCCTTCTTTTAAACACTAAAGCAGTAATGAAAATAACAGAAAATTAAGAAAAATAGAATGTCCCAAAATATCGCGATATGATCATGATATTGTGAAAGAAATTCGTGATATATCGTGATGCAAAATTTTTGGTGATACCCATTCCTATTCAAAACTATTATTACCTTTTAAGACATAAAATGTGAAGAAAAGAAAGTCTATGTTGTGAGTATATTTATATCATATGCAAATAACGTACATAAACTAGAGCGCTACAAGGAACACTTCTGTCGCCTAGATTTTCTGAATTTTCACTTATCGTTAATTCCGAAATATTAATATATTCCGAAAAGTACCTAACACATCTGCTTAAAATAGAATAATTTATGGCGATAAACAAATGATTTAAGTATCGATATATAATGCTAGAACTTTTCATGTGAAATATTGATACTTTGGAAAATGAAATAATAATTCACACCAATTCACACAAACGTGATATGTCAGAGCGGAGTTATTACAATTTTGTTTACATGCGTTATCTCCCTTTGTTTTGAAGTGAATAAAATTAGGTTTCATCAGAGTTTGCTCTGTGATCAACAGTTTTTTTCACAGGTTAACATAAACAATTGTTTTATTCACTTAAGAAGGAAGTGCCTTGTGAAAAGGTTACCTTTTCACGAAGCACTTTCTTGAAAAAAAAAATTCCTTTTTTCTGTTGATATGGAAAGAACAGGCACATCCCGTAGAGTTCAATGTCAACTTTAATTAGGCAATATTCTTAAAGTGAATATATCTTTTTAAAAAACCTCGGTGAATCACTCTCTATGTTGATGCCATTTTATATAAAAGTAGGCTTTTTAATATCTCGTTTTCCTTTTATGGAAATGTTTGGCTATTTTCGTATCGGATACCTTAAGGAAAGCCACGAAAATACGCATTTTACCTTCATAGATGGCGGTCAGCATGCTGCATAGCTTGCTGATTCTGAATCAAATCAATGCTATAAATTGACGGGCAGTCGGCCCGTCATGATCCGCAGAAGATAAACTTATTATGTACTGATCCGCAGAAGATTCACTTGTAATGTACTATTCTGACATTGATGCTTCATTCACAGTAAACGAAATTGTATGATTCCCAGAAAAGCAAGGACACCTACATGTATCACTTCTTTAGTTTTATTTCCATACTCTTTAATTGAGGACCCTCTATATGCTTATGGAACCTTTATATACTTAAGGACCCTCTATACACTTAAGGACCCTCTATACACTTAAGGACCCTCTATACACTTAAGGACCCTCAATACACTTAAGGACCCTCTATACACTTAAGGACCCTCTATATGCTTATGGAACCTTTATATACTTAAGGACACTTTATACACTTAAGGACCCTTTATACACTTAAGGACCCTCTATATGCTTATGGAACCTTTGTATACTTAAGGACCCTCTATAAACACTTAAGGACCCTTAATACACTTAAGGACGCTATAAACACTTAAGGACACTCTATACACTTAAGGACCCTCTATAAACACTTAAGGACCCTCTATACACTTAAGGACCCTCAATACACTTAAGGACCCTCTATACACTTAAGGACCCTCTATACACTTAAGGACCCTCAATACACTTAAGGACCCTCTATACACTTAAGGACCCTCTATACACTTAAGGACCCTCAATACACTTAAGGACACTCTATACACTTAAGGACCCTCTATAAACACTTAAGGACCCTCTATACACTCAAGGACCTCTATACACTTAAGGAACCTCTATACACTTAAGGACACTCTATACACTTAAGGACACTCTATACACTTAAGGAACCTCTATACACTTAAGGACCCTCTATACACTTAATGACTCTCTATAAACACTTAAGGACTCTCTATACACTTAAGGACCCTCTATAAACACTTAAGGACCCTCTATACACTCAAGGACCTCTATACACTTAAGGACCCTCTATAAACACTTACGGTTCTCAATACACTTAAGGACCTTGTATAAACACTTAAGGACCCTCAATACACTTAAGGACCCTCTATACACTCAAGGACCCTCTTTACACTTAAGGACGCTATAAACACTAAAGGACCTTCAAAACACATAAGGACCCTCTATACACTTAAGGATTATCTATACCAAAGGGTATGTCTGCCTTCTTTTACCAATATTAATGTCATAAAATATTCTACTATTAAGTCTGAACCGTTTTTATAACCAAAACACATGTAACAAGAGGAGACATTTTTTCATCACAATAAAAGAAACAATTCAAATAGCTAAGACCTCAAACAACTTTGAAATCATTTTATGATCATCCAAGGGCAGACCACTCTAAACACAAAAGTTATGAATCCCTAACTGTTCTTGTATTGTGAGAAAGCTTTCAGTCTCAGCGTTCCTCTATATTTTTCATTTTGACAGGATAATTGTCCGCTTTTAATTTTCTTCATGTTTATTAGATACATGTATTCCAATAAAACACAATTACATCTTAAATAACGTGTAAGAAAAGGGTACACTTAATGTAAGTCTTCAATATTCGTTGCATGAAAGGTCTTAATCAACATTCTCTGTTTAGTCATAAATGCTTATCGATGAATCAGTTAATTAATATTATCGGTTCAAAAGGGTAAAAACAGAGAGTGGCTATGTAAATCCTATTAGAATTCATATTTCTTTTATATCCCGCAGCAGTGTTATTATTCTGGAGTCTTTTGACATTAATAAAGCAGGAAGAAAACAAAGATACAGCGGTATGGAATGGTATAAATAGTATACGATACAGATCTCTATGAGCGGAACACGTAACACATACGAAGTTCGATGAATCCTTCCTTATCATACACTCCCAGATCACTGATACAATGTACTGTAAATTTAAATCCATGGATTCGCCAGATTTACCTTTTTTATAACACGAATAAACACCGAAGTCTCGATGAGGTCTGTAATCTCTTTATCTCTGGGATCATTCGTTCAACATCTTCTCATCTATAATACAAGTTTCTTGTTCCTTTTTTCCGATCAATACTGCACCGGTATTGACCTACAGATGAGATGACTGGAAAAAACGTGCCGTCTGCTCTGATAACTTAATGTAAATAAAAGAGGTGATCTGATAGTTTCACTATCTATCACCTTGGAATGATGGCATCATTTCTCCTCTTCTTTTTTTTTTTTTTTTTTTTTTTTTTTTTTTATACAAGGTCCCTTCGTTTGATTGCTGTCCAGGGAAGACACAACACATCAAACACTTCAACGACCTAAGCGACCTAATGTATGTGGCATTTGTTACAATAAATTACGGAAATCGTATAAATCCCCAAAGTACATTAATTTTATCTAAGGATAATATGGGTCAAATTTACTTTGTTATACTGCGTTTTCTTCTGATTTTAATTTCTGCATATAGACTAGTCCCACATCGCTTGATTGCTCTCTTCTATACTAAACATCTGGTCACCAACCCCCAGGATTTCCTCAAGATTATCATTTCTATTAATATTGATTTGAGAAAAGAAATGGAAATGCAATTTTATTCTTTATACATCATATTTGATGATTTAAAAAAAAAAAAATATTTTGTGGGAAAATGAAATGTCGCTCTCTTAAAGATGCTAACTTCACCTTATTGTGAATAACAGCACATGGATCAGAAATAATTGCAGAATGTATGATAACATTCAAAACTTTTTGCAATAAAAAAAAATCCTTTATGTTAAACAGACCGAAAATGAAATACTGGAGGACCAATGAAATATGTGATTTAAAAAAAACAAACCACGAAATATAAAAAATTATGTCCAAAAATTATTATACTTTTATCAATGAATATGACAGACAGAATAAAAATAACTTCGTAAACATATATATCATATCATGATAAATCGACAGATGGGATGTTATGAATCTAAGCTTTGTTAGGGGTTATGCTCAAAGCACCGATTCACACAACCATATACATGGTGGTAACCGAATTGTTTGTCCCCATTCTCAAAAACAGCAGTTAAGAATCTGAATCTCTTCTTAATGCTTATAACACAGGCCTAAACTATATATCCATTGTTAGATTCTTCAACTAAATTGGATGAGAAAGATTTCCGTCGAAGCACATTACTTGTTATGTTTTGCGCCATTATTAACTTTCGGTTTCGGAACACAAAATCAAACTTCACTTTTGTGCTCGTGAAGGTCATTGAACCCCCGCGAAGAAACGGACTACCAAACGGATACCCTCGCGAACAGATCCGAATACAGGGGATTCTACAATCCAAAATATTTTATCCTTTCTCACGTAGATGCACATTTAGAGGAGGGGGTGGGTTGATGACGGGGCATAGGACTTTTAATATTCTTTAGTACTTTCTATTGTTTGCTGTATTAAATTTAAATAAACGTCCGGTTTAGATGTTACAAAGAACAAAATTAATGTAGCTCATGCGTTATCTCTAGAAATACTTGAAAAAGGAATATATATGCTGGCAAACAGTAGCATTTGTTTATCGTCTCGAAGTTTTATTCACATTTTTTGCAGTCTAGATTTGATAGTGTTTTCTATTTCGAAATAAAAGTGTGTCTGTTCTGCTTCGTCTCAATTTCAAAAAAACAATATATCTTATTTGCAAAAAAAAAAAACACCATTCATGACTAAATGTTGCAAGTTTCTAAGTGTACTTGATGTGCATCGTATTTTTATAATGATTATCAATCTATTTTTGGGCAGTGTTTTGTAGGTGAAAATATATAGTTTTAAAACTTTTGTGTGTAATGGCATAATATACTCAATGTGAAGTACAGCGTACTTTCAAACAAAACGTCCAGATGTTTAATTGCGTTTGATGTCATTTCTAGGAATTATATATTTCTTCTTTCTGGGGTGTAATCTTCGTCATACAATAACACATATAATTCTTTTAAAGTATCTAGCCTTTGAATATTTTCAATCTTTCAGCACCAAACGATCTTATGCTTTTCCCCCCCGATATTAAACCTTGCTTTAACATGCAATTTAATCTCACTCTGCTGCAGGTGCGAGTCATCACCTAAGTGTCTCTAGTACAACATTGATACTTGTAATTTCACTCCATGATATGCACTTCTATGTAATGAAAGATGGGGTAAGATTTTCCAACGTATCATTACAAGAAATGCACTGAACTTGAACTCGTGTCCGGAAATTTGGAATCGTTTGGATTTCCTTTCTATTACAACTGAAGAAATGGTCATTATTGTTCCAGGCCTCCAAAGGACAGGTGTATGACGTTTGATCATTTGTACTAAATTAATGTAAAAGCGTCGTTCATTGAGAAGTACGAAAGAATTTACAAATGCAAAGAATTCTCTTTTATTTACACAAAAGCAGCACCTGAGTTACAGCGAACACGATGTGTAGGTCAGTGTCATTATTTCAGATTCTCTTCAGGGACAATTTGCTGAATTAAACATGAAAGAGCATTTCTTTTAAATGAGAAGTAAAAAATCGATGGTTTTGTGTTGCCCTGGCATACTTAGTAAACCCTCCTTTGGAACTATACGATGTATCATTTGCGCATGGTTTAAAAAATGTACAAGTTTGTGACATCGTCAAGTGCACCTCACCTCACCATATGCTACACGGATGAAAGTCGTGATTTCAGAGAATTACAGTACCATTTTGAATATTTTCCCTTCAAATTCTCCAGTCTTGAAGTGTAAGTTAAAAACAATTTTCAATGCGTAAAAGCAGTATGTCCGTGAATAGACAGCAGAAATCCGCTGTTGAGTTTTCACCGCCATTCATGTCCGTTGTTAACATGGAGGTGTCATGGGTATAGTGGTAGTTTTGCTTGCATGCTAATTTTCTTTCTTCCTTAAAACATACAAAAGAATATCTCCTCGTTGAACGTAAAAGAAAAAAAAGAAGCAATAAAAAAAACCATTTTTGTTTTTTACATTTTCTGGTCAAATTGGAAATATACTAGTATGCTTTTGCCTAACAAATAATTTTCTGGCAATTTCTCGAGAACTACTTGTAGTGCAATGGAGTACCAAATGTTATTGATTTCGTCATTTCCATACATATCAAAATACAAATCTATTAACTTAGAATAATTTCTCATGAGAATATCTTGTTTTATCAAACACATACAGTATGTACTTTAATCCCTTGACCTTGGCTGACTATTTCACCGTATAAAGATAAATAATATCAAATTCGACAAATAGTCCTGGAACAACGATCTTTATTGCATGGTCAATATCACCAATAGTCGCGATTGGTTCAGTTACATGCACGTACACATGAAACGATTTTATTTTTAATGCTATCGTGCAAAGAAATCTGACCGACTCCAAAAGATTAAAGTTTCGAGGTGCATGGCAAGGCAAATATCTAATTAAATGTACGCCTTAGTAAATAAATTATTTTTTTTCCGTACAGCCTCACAGCGATGCACGATAGAGAACCTAAGTATGACAGTCTCGAATCATTAATCATATTAAACTACTCGGTCGTGTTTACATTTGGCATCAAGAATATTTAACGATTTATGTGAATTATATGCTTGATGAAAAATATGTTACAAAACTAAAACCGTTTCAATTGGATGTGTATATTTTATTGGATAAGAGGGGTTTACATTGGATAAAATGAAAGGTTATTTGGTACATTTTTAATTACCAAAAACAGTTTTCGCATGATTTATGGCAAGTAATAACACAATACAACTATATATGCCAATCTAGTCTTCAAACATATATTATTTGTCAAAACATACACAGATTTTTTGATTGAGTACACATATCTCGGTCTGCGCTAAATTATTTATGAATGTTGGGGGAAGAGAAAAACGCAAAACCACAATCAAAACAATATATGTTTAGAATTCGTCATTAATTATCATTTGGAGATAAGGTATTCAGGAGAATACTTTAGCCCAAAAACCATTTTCTTCTTCGAAGGTCGTCTCTTACACTTAAACAATCGCACCTCTAACGCTAAGAAGGGCTTGGTTTTTAGAAATAAACATTTTCTTGTACTCTACAGGAGAAATTCTTGTAAAAGCAACACCCCTGACTCTATTTTAAGCAGAGTTCAGCGTTGAACCGGCACTGAACAATGATGAAATGAACACTTTTTTTATAAAGGGATACTTAAAAAGAAATTAATTTAACAGTGAAAAAACACTGAAAAGCTTGTCATTATGAGGGACCTAGTGCAGGGCAGGTGTGGCTTTCTGGAAGTTGTAAAATTTCGGCGACATGAAACACATCCGCCCCTATACAACTTGTCATATCGCGTTCAGATCTCTTTGATGTGTCGTCACACGGCTCCACTTCTTATTGGATTCGATTTTATATTAAATAACAAAATTATGATGGAAATTTTACACGCTAGCTTTCAATAATTCATGACATTTTTTAAACCATTGTCAGTATTTCGGAGACCAGAGACGGTCTGGAGTAACGTGATGTCATTTTAATTTTTCTCGGAATAAAGAGCAGATCTATATCTACAAGGAAACATCAAGTTATCAAAAAATATTCTAAACATCTAGTTTTGACAAAATGTGTCCTTTTTTTATCAAATTTTATTAAACGAATCATCTGCATTGTATAGTTCTTCAACAGTATTTGCATGGATTCGGAAAACAATTTTAAAAGTTTTTACATTTCTTATCATATCAATTGTACGATGTAATGAATTATTAATTGTTTTACACTCAAAGATTAACTGATAAAATAAACAATCCCATCACTAAAAGGCGTTGTACAATTTTAAATTGAAATGTGATAACTTTGTATGTTTCTTTCCCACACTCCGTTATTCTACAGCATGCAAACACCAAAACAATAATTGATGAAATTTTCTTATTCACCAATGCATAAAAGTGATATTTTTCTGAAATAAAGTGATATTTTCACAAATAGTGTAAAAGAAGAACATTTGCCCCAATAATTTTGCAAAAAAATTCAAACAAAATACAAAATTAGAAACTTTGTAACGGCGATAACTGCTCATTGGAGCGGCGAGTATGAAGGCGATCGGTGGTCAATGGAGCGATGATTGAGGGATTGATTGTTTAGGGTTGTATGCCGTTTTGGCATATACGGCGGTTAACTAACTGTAGTACATGTATGTTTGGTTGTGAGGCTAGGAGTTTCCCTGACGGCCCCCAGTGAGATTATCAGGAAAACGATGTTTTGTGTGCCAAGGGGGTTATGATCCTTGATACGGGGCACCCTTAACGTCCCATCCGACGGATATAAAAGTTAAAAATACGTAAATAGGTAATTTAAATACATTTTATTTGGTGTATATAAACACATATACTTTCAAAGTATTCAAATTTTCCTGTAAAATCGCTTTCTTGTAAAAATTGTATATGATTGTCAATATGGAGAGGTGAAGCATGAAAGCTATTGTTTACTCAGACACAAAATGGGATGTACATGCAAGTTCTGGCGTGTGTAAACAGTAAACAGGTTATTAAAGGACATATCGCATGTTTCTAAAAAAAAAAAAAAAAAAAAAAAAAAAAAATTAAAGCAAAATTAATTCATTTCAAGCCTAAAACTACTTTACATGTGTTTTAAATGAAACAATTTGTGCAGTTTTCGAGTTTGAATGCGATGAAATTCAAATCTTGCGATATGCATATTTACTTGGATGTTTTACGCGCCATTATCTGTGACGTCATATGCGATCTCGAGCGAGAAGGTTTCTGTATCTGTACGGGTACTTCGAAGCTACCAATTCTGGCTTTTCTACGATGGTGAGAGAGCTAGTGTCGGTCTTATTGACACAGGCTGTCGAGGGCGGTCTTGAATGACTCGAAAGTTTTAGCGCACACTATATGGTGGTCTTCAAGTTGGTTCCATTTCATTATGGTGTCCACAAAGAATGATGATTTGTATTGTTTTGTGTTGGCTGTAGTTGTTTCTAAACACTTGCTGTTGTTTTTAACTTGGTTTGAAAGAATGTTTGTGTTTACAGTCTCCGAAAGTTTTTATTTTAATTTATCTTGGTTTTGCTTGGTTTACAAAGTTTTGTGGTGGTAGCCCCGGTACCAACCCCTCAACCACCTTATATAACATGACGGGTCGTGAGCTGGTTCTTCCGGTCTGGAGAGGGTGTAATTCCAGCTCCCTGGTCATTTTGTTTATGTATCCCTCTTCTCTAGTTTGAAAACAGTTGATAGACATTTCATAAACATATTAAATTTAATGGGTAAAAAAGCCATGTATCACATTAACGGCTTGTAAATAACACTGTATTAGGATGTTTTGTGCCGTCTAAGGGTGTACTAGCTGTCAGTAGAAAGGATTTACACTGAGGTGGGTTTTTTTTTCATTTTCGAAGGAAGGTGTGGGGGGAAAAGACGTGGATATTTTTTGTCGGACTTTGCCTTAAATGCTTTATTGCTGTAAGAGGGGGTTTGCCACTTATCGTTCATTGGCTGATTATAATTGGTCGATCGATTTTTGAAAGTTTTGATGATTCAACGTTGTAAGTCATTACTTATCGAAAAATATTACAAGGCATGACCATATAGGCTAAATTAGCCTAAAGGAAAATACTGAAAATTAGTTAAAATGACTGTCTAAAATAGGTAGTGGAGATTTATGTTTACCTTTGTCACACATATTCATGCATTACAAAATTATTAAGGGATTAACAAGAATTAATCAACCTGTTCATTTTAAATTTCCTAAGCGTTGTTTTGGCAAGAAGAATTCAGAACTGCATTCTTTCATCCCCTCTTGCTTTAAACTACACGCATGGTTACAGTATGATGAGGTAACTATTAATATCAAAACATTATATTTTCATCCACTCTCTGATATTTAAAAAGGAAGCAAATCTTAATGTATTAAATTGTACATGTATCGAAAACACCAGTTCATATACAATAATTACACTAAACGCGAATCCCGTGGGGATCCGGGTTAGAATAGGTTCTCAGTACCCCTTGCTTATCGTAAGAGGCGACTAAATGGGGCGGTCCTACGGATGAGAACGCAAAAACCGAGGGCCCGTGTCACAGCAGATATGGCAAAATAAAGATCCCTCCCTGTTCATGGCCATAAGCGCTGAGCATAGTCCTAAACCTTGCAGTTCTTCATCGGCAATGGTTACGTCTCCATCTGAGTGAAAAATTCTCGAGAGGGACGTTAAACAACATACAATCAATCTAAACACGATATATGTAAAAATAATAATTTTTTTAATCTTCTCTTGTCTTCTAGCAAAGGATCTGGCTTATAAGTATTACAACTTTTTTTTTTGTTAGGTAGTGTTTTTAAGACATTGGCAGAATGGGGAAAAATATGAAGATTCGGGTGGAAATCTGAGTTTAAGTCAAAAGACGATAGTTAGACCCCCTCTTTTCGCCTCCCCAATGTCAAATACTTGCCAACGCCCCTGTCAGAGAGTTGTAAGAATTTGTTATCAAAAAAGTTCAAATGCTCTGTGTCTTAATATGGCATGGACATGACTCTTTTTATATTTTCGTGGAAATAAAACATAAATCCTATCCCAATCTTCAAACAAATTCCACACCATCATTAAATATTCACTAAATACAAAACAAAATTAAATTGAACTAGATATTCTTCACGACAATGCAAGCGGACATGACTAACAGATATGCAAAACCATTGTATTTAGAAATTCGTTTGATTGCTGTCTTATTCGAGAATTTTTTTTTCTCACATAGCAACGTCACCAACTGAAATTTAGACCAATGCCTGGCGCTCAGGGCCGTAGTCGTGAGGGTTCTTTGTCATGTGACGTGGGTTGTTGATTGTATCTTTCTTGCTTAACGTCCCTCTCGAGAATTTTTCACTCATATGGAGACATCACCAAGGACTTCAATTTTAGGCCTATGCTCGGCGCTTACGGCCATTGAAAAGTATGGGTTCTTTAGCGTGCCACGGGACATCCGTTTTAAAGGTAATCTCGGCATAATCATGTTATTCGACCTGCGGACTTAATAATATCTTATCATGGTTATATGTATAAAGATGTATAATTATATATAGTCGGCACACGGGCTATAAATAGTTACTAATACTTTTATATTTTTACACATATTAACTAATCATGTTATTTATTCCGTTTTTAAAAGTCACATTTATGGAATAAAAGCAATCTTTTATGCTCTGACGCTTGGTGACGAACAATCATTATCTATATTTAAATCGGATCTCGAACCCGTAGTTGGGAGCAATTATGAAATTGAAGGGATATGCAAATATTAAATTCCAGGTAGGTCTGAATCTACTAATATCGAACTGATTACTAAAGTATTAGTTGATTGTATATTATTTAACGTCCCTCTCGAGAATTTTTCACTCATACGGCGAGGTCACCATTGTCGGTGAAGGTCTGCAACATTTTGAGCAGGGATCTTCATCGTACTACACCGGCTGTGACACGGGACCTCAATTTGTTGCGGTCTCATCCGAAGGACCGCTCCATTAGTTCAGCAGGAGGTACTTAGGACCTATTCTAACCTGGATCCCCACGGGAAGTCATCAAAGTTATTAGAAAAAGCATAACATTCATTTAATTTAAATACTAGCATATGGTTACATGTATTTTCCTTTTAATGATCTACCTTTGTATGCTATCTATCTATCTATCTATCTAATCTCATAGCTCTGTAGATACAACATAGCAAAACAGCTGCGTGTACAGGTAATGTAACATTCATGTACCTGTGAAAGTGGAATATAGTTAGCTGTCATCATGTAATACTAGTATACATGCAACATATATATGTCCACATAGAATAGAGCACATGTGTATCTGTGTACAGATAGAGCAACACTACAGAATAAAATGGAGCGATCAATCTCATAACTCTCAAGTTGAAATAAAAATATGCTAGAGTTCCTCATTGATAATATCTTCGTGGTCTTTGGTGATAGGTCTTCCTACAGTGTTGGGATTCCAATGGACATGAATTGTGCTCCTTTGTTAGCTAACATGTTCTATATTCATATGATGAACAATTTATTCAAAAACTTCTACGTGAGAAGAAAAAATCTCTTGCCGTGGCCTTCAATTCGACATTTAGATATATCGACGACGTTTTGTCTACTAACAGTAATAACTTTCATTCATATATCGATTCGATATATCCCTGTGAGCTAGAAATAAAAGACACCAGTGAGTCGTCCACTTCTGCTTCATACTTAGATATTTTATTGAAAGTAGACATTAACAGCAAACTAACAACTCAACTGTATGACAAACGGGATGATTTCAGCTTCTCCATCGTCAACTTCCCACATTTATGTAGCAATATTCCATTATCACCTGTATATGGTGTTTATATCTCTCAACTGATTCGATGCGCAAGAGTTTGTTCTGCGTATGGTCAGTTTTTAAATTGAGGCAAGCTACTGACAAATAAGTTGATGGTACAGGGGTTTCAACAGTCTCGATTGTAGTCAGCATTTCGCAAATTATATGGTCGTTATAACGATCTAGTTCGTCAATACAACCTATCATTGGGTCAAATGCTGTCTGACGTGTTTCATACCGATTGTTAGGTCGTTCTTGGCACACTGATTTTGACTACGGTTAACTCCGTTTACCTAATCAGGATATATGGCTCCCGACGGATGTGACCGGTCGACAAGGAATGCTTAAGCCATTTTCACACATTCACGGATGAGACGCCGGATTATCTCGAATTGTCAATCCGTGATGGTCCGTGACAATCCGTTATCACTGTGTACAAACCGTGTATGCAATCGGCGTCGTCCGGGACAATCCGGCTTGGCCAAAGCAAACCGTGACAAAATTTAAACATGTTTAATTTTTACACCGGATCGTCCCGGAAGAAAATCCTCCGTATTGATCCGTGTAGGTACCGTGTATCAACCGAGAAGTCCGTGTAACCACGGAAGTATTCGTGTAAAGTCCGGGGTCATCCGTGTACGAAACTTTTCTGCTGAAGAGCATGGATGTCTACGGTCTGTACACGGATTGTTTCCGGTAACTACACGAACAGCCACGATAAACACAGGAAAGAAAGACCGTGATAATCCGTGTATCTCCGTGAAACAACCGTGGGTGGACCAGCAGAAACCGTGATCTTCCGTACGCTCCGTGATCATGTCAGCACCGACCGGGATTTTTTCTCAGGACATATCTACCGTGCTTATCCGTAGAGAAACCGGCATTTTCCGTGTCTTCATCGTTATAAGACCGTGTTGACACCGGCATTACGACGTCACAGAACCCAAAGACGTCGGATCACCCCCGGATGACTAGAATTTTGCGTCCGGCGTCGACCGGCTCCTAATTCGTGAATGCGTGAAAGGGGCTTAACTTCTCCTAGGCACCTGATCCCACCTCTGGTATGTCCAGGTGTCCGTGTTTGTCCAACTCTCTATTTTGTATTGCTTATAGGAGTTATGAGATTGATCACTTGTTCGTTATCTTCACCTTCCTACAAGCAATACAAAATAGAGAGTTGGGCAAACACAGATCCCTGGACACACCAGAGGTGGGATCAGGTGCCTAGGAGGAGTAAGCATCCCCTGTCGACCGGTCACATTTGCCGTGAGCCCTATATCCTAATCAGGTAAACGGAGTTATCCGTAGTCAAAATCAGTATGCCAAGAACGGTCTAACAATCGGTATGAAAGAAGTCAGACAGCATTTGACCTAATGATAGGTTATATTGGCAAACTAGATCGTTACAACGTAATTTAATATACCACAGGTGTATCTGTATATATCATAGAGCATAACTACAGAATGCAATGTACATAATATAGCGTAGCTGTGTGCATGAAATACTAGTAAAGTATGTCTGTGCACATAATATTGCATGGGCTGATTCACAATTACATGCAACATAAGTTTTCATTTAAATGTAAAAGCTAAAAGCCCTCCCATCTTTATTGTACGAACAACTACAACAATGGATCCTAGAGGTGCAGAAGAGTAAATCGTTTTGTATAATGAACACACACACACACAAATAATAATAATAATAATACCAACGATGCCAAAGTGCGCATGTACTCCAAATCTGAAAACCAACGGAGACCACCGAGGAGGCGAAAGACCGACCACTAGACCAAGTATGTGATGGAAGAATGCTGGCATTCAAAGGGGTTCTAAATGTGAAGTGTTAATCTGACTTGGCGTAAACTGTTACAGATACTGCGATATGTTTACAGTTAAATCACTACGGGGTTTTCTTCACGTAGCATTAGGACTGGAAAGCATGTAAATCTGATAAAAGTATGACATCTCAAACAAATGACTTTGCAAATAATTATTCTGTCCAAGTGGTATGTAATTTTATTTGTTTTTGTCTGATTGGTGTGTTTGCTGGTTCACAACAAGTATAATGAAATTAGATAATGGTAATTAAATTTGCACCGTACTTTCCGTACTAAAGCACCTTTAGATACACCTTAGAAATTCAAATATTTGGAAACATACCTCTGGTCTTTATTTAAATGATTGGATAAAGAGAGATCCGGTAACATATTTGAACTTATAATTTTCATGGAAATATAATGATTTATTTCGCCTACTTCATAAAATTATATGTTTTGTGCATAGCTATTTTAAAAAGGGGACAAATATTCATATTCACAGAGTCGTCTGTCACAAATTCATCATGATTTACACTGTGTTTTCTAACATAATTTTGCCTCGTGAAATGTATAACCGGTTCCTCTTTTGAACTAAACCGTTACTATTTTGGGTCCAATTCTCGCTATAATTCACCATGTGATTATTAAAACAACGTTCATGGAAAACTGGAAAATTACCATATTTCACGGCTTTCGCAAAGTTAGACAAAGCGATTTGCATGTTGATCTCTAAATTAAAGGTGCTGTCTTTATGGATACAAACAGTTATGCACGTGTTCTAACATCACGGTGGTTTCAGAGGTGGTGGGGAGGGGGCAGAAAGGATCTTTTTTTAGTGTGATAAACTTAAATAGACCGTTCACAATCAATTTATGCTAAAATGATTTCATCTTATTACATTTCATTCATCTATTTATTCATTTTCTTCTGTATAACTGTAAGAAATTTTGATGCAAAATAGTGCAAATCAATAATACTAACTTAAACTGACGTAAAGCGTCAAGTACGGAGCTCCATGCTTACTTGGAATGTCATTGGGTCAAATGCTGTCTGACGTGTTTCATACCAATTGTCAGGCCGTTCTTGGCACACGAACTCTGACTACGGATTATTCCGTTTACCCAATCAAGATATAAGGCTCACGGAATATGACCGGTCGACAAGGTATGTTTACTCCTCCTAGGCACTTGATCCCACCTCTGGTATATCCAAGGGTCCGTGTTTGCCCAACTCTCTATTTTGTATTCCTTATAGGAGTTATGATATTGATCACTGTTCGTTATCTTCATCTTTTCATTGATAGAGAAGTCAATGAGGTTCACATTTAACGTATACTAAATATATCAAAGGAATAAACCGAGAGTTACGAGATATCTAATAAAATTTAGACACAGAAGACAAGTTTCGTTTTGCATTAAAGAAATATACTACATCGTCATAATGGCTGACTTCCGTTAAAAACATGAATGAAAAGATAAATATCAGCAATATGTGTCTATTCGTTTTACAATTCATTGCCAAGTTGAGTAGCTTAGCGTGTCGACTGCTAACCCGTAGCTCGAAGGTTCGAGTCAATCCAGCAGGGGTTTTAAATTATTTTCAGATTACGTCTACTAAAACTGCATTTTTTAACCAAATAAAGAAATTTTGAAAGTTTTCAATTTGAAAATATTATTGTACATAGCATCCACTTTTCACCCATATAAAATTTCTCTGATGTAGCATTCCTTCTTAAAATGTCCAATATATGTATCTGTGCGAGATAAAAGAGAAATAAGGTTGGATAAGAATCATATTTGGCTCATTTTAAGAAGTCATCATGAAGAAAACTGTAGATCATTATTTAGTAACCCAGGTGAGTATCAGAGGAAAGTCACAAAGTTAATAAAATTCCCAATTTTATCATTTTTTTCCAATAACTAACTTTTGTTTCTTTGTTTTACGTCCCGTTGAGAATTTTTCAGTCATATTGAGACGTCACCAATTATAGATGAAGTACCACACATTTAGACCTATGTTTAGCACTTACGGCTGTAGCAGTAAGGGTTCTTTTACGTGCCAACGCCTGCCGCTACATGGGACCTCCGTTATTAAGGTCATATCCAAAAGACTTCTGAATACCGAGGGTTTGGTGAAGAGCAACCACTACCTATGTTTACGGCGGCCATGACTCACGACCTCCCGGTTACGAAGTGAACACTCTACCACTGAGCTGCGGTTCCAAGAATTGACAAAATTTGAAGCAAATGTTACTTCAGAAAATATAGCCTACCTTACCTCTAACAGCTTCAACTTTTGTAGAAACAAAGCAAAATGTGTGTGTGCCGTTTTCCTCTGAAACCCTAAAGTTTTTCCAATTTAGCCATTTACACTCATAAATATGCATTTTTTATTACGACATAATCTTGAATCAGGTATTTACAAGGTTTCACGGTTTTAAATTCATTTTAAAATCTCAATAAAAATGAGGATCTCATCGGGATCTTATCATACCTTGTATATTATTCAATACAGAAATCATTAGATAATTGTTTAATCTAGGAAAATATTTATGTTTAGCTTTTAGTGGGCATATTCATGAAGCTATCCTAGGACTAAGATATGTCTCACACCAATCTTACTTCACATCTTATTCCTTTTCCACTCACATATCGATTCAATATATCCCAGTGATATCGAAATAAAAGACACCACAGAGTCTTCCACATCTGCTTCGTACTTAGATATTTTATTGAACAGAGATGTTAACGGGAAACTAACAACTCAACTTTTTTATAAATGGGGTTACTTCATCTTTTCCATCGACAACTTTCCAGTATTTATGTAGCAATATTACATATAGTACCATTATCACATGCATATGATGTTTATATCTCTTAAGTGATTCATCCCGTGAGGATCCGGGTTAGAATATGTTCTCAGTACCCCTTGCTTGTCGTGAGAGGCGACGAAATGTGGGTGTTGCTAAAACGCGGAACGGAAAACTGAACTGAAGACGGAACAGAATTTAAGAATTAGAATGATTAATGTAGCTAAGATAACACCCCAAAAAAAATCGGAAGAAAATACTTTATTATGATTATAATCAAAATTTTAAGAATTTGTTTACAAGCGGTAAAACAATTTTATCTTAAAATTCTGCATCATAAATTGACTAAACGAAGTTAAATATTTGTATAAGAATTTACAAAGCGTTTTACAAAAATTGTGAAATGTCGGCATTGACAGATGTGTTAGCGAGCAGCGACAACTATGGGTAGATAATGGAAAGAACACACGTACTTTATAACACCCCCCCCCTCCTCCCCCCGTGGCAAAACGTCATTAACGCATATTTACATGTAAATTTACACATAATACAGTGTATGTGTGTACTTACAACAGGGAGTGGGGTATATATAACAACGACAATTCATGATCTTAGTAAGTCAACAAGTTAAACACCTTGTATTTTATATATTATTTTTTAACTAACAGAGACTTTGTGATTACAACACTCCAATTCTAAATAGGGAGGACTTCTAGCAGTTTATTTCTAAACTAAATACGTGTATCTTAACATTCAGATTAATAATGAGATGACCTTTTGATTTCATTCAAGCATAAATTGTCTGATAGTCTTTTAGCTATTTCGTATCTGTTAATTCCTCATACTATGGATCGTAAACTTCACCTTAGTTTTCATTGGTTCTGTTTCAGTCTTTCTTTCCCGTTGTATCTCTTCGGGTTCAACATTAATCCGCTGAATATCGGTAAATGTACAAACTTTGACATAAATTCATCAAATATGAGGCGAACTTTTTATATATATGTTTTGGGAACATTGTTGAAAAATTATTTTATCTTTTACAATATTGTTTTCGGGAGGGGGGGGGGGGGGGGAGGGCTTTATTCATTGGATTTTCAAAAATTTAAAATTGAAGTATTTTTTAGTATGAATATTCTTTTTTTTCTTGTTTTTTATTAATATTTTGTAAGTTAATGATTTTATAATACATATGCATTAGTACGAAATATATGAAACGGTGGATTCTGTGCATGACTTTCCGCTCTCTGTAATTTCTGCTTCCCTTGTTCATGATAAACCTTTTATTTTGCAAAATGCTGACCGCCTCATAAGATTATTGCATACAATATTTTCCGTTCCGTTTCCCGTCCGCGTTTTATCAACACCCACTAAATGGGGCGGTCCTTCGGATGAGTTCACGAAAACCGAGGCCCCGTGTCACAGCAGATGTGGCACGATAAAGAACCCTTCCTGCGCAAAGGCAATAAGCGCCGGGCATAGGTCTAAATTTTGCAGCCCTTCACCGGCAATGGTGGCATCTTCATTTCAGTGAAAAATTCTCTCCAGATGGACGTTAAACAATATACAATCAACCTCAAGTAATACGCATGAGCATGTTCTGCGTATGATCAGGTTTTAAATCAAGGTAGGTATAAATTGATGTTACAGCAATTTCAACAGTCTGGTTTAACGTCAACATTTTGCAAACACTATGGACATTATAATCATCTAATTTACAAATACAACCTGTCATCAAGTCGAATGCTGTCTGTCGTGTTTCATACTAAAAGGTAGGCTGTTCTTTAGATACTGATTTTGGCTACAGATTACTAGTACTCCGTTTACCTGATAAAGATGTAGGGCTCACGGCGGGTGTGGTCGGTCAACAGGGGATGCTTACTCATCCTAGGTACCTGATCCCACCTCTGGTGTGTCCAGGGGTTCGTGTTTGCCCTGCTCTTAATTTTGTATTATTTATAGAAAGAGGGTGTTGCACCGAAGCGGGAACTTTCCCTAATCAGAGCTCCGTGCCAGCACTGTGACGTAGAACCGACCTTTATCCCTATTTATACTCTTATTGCGTATTTGCCATTTAAATACCTGTACGATTCCCCAATAGTAAGGATAACACTAATACATTTTATGTGTCAATACATTATACATGTAGTCTAAACATAATTTTTGAAATCGTGAAAATTAGATTGTCTTTTTTCTTCTTCTGAGTATCAGATACATTGTATACGGTTACATGTTACGAGTGTATCAAATATTTAATATTCTACACTACTACAGTCTACAAGTTCTTATACTCGTATGTATTACATAATGTATTTTCTACTACCAACAGTTGGCAACTGTACATGACTCTGATCAGAAAACAAAATATGGGAAGTTTAATGCGCATTAATAAAGTTCAACATAATTCGAAGTACATGCACCTGTAAAAACTGATTCACCATAGCAGTTTGTTACTGGAATACATATCATCTTCTCCAGTCTCCACTAAAACTGTTTAACGGTTATTTACCTTGTTTGGCCTTAAATTTTTTCTTTCAAAGCTTTGAAAAGTTCACAATGGTTTTTCGTAAAAGGCACCGTGCCTTTGTCAACACCTTTCACTCAGAAAAACATACAAGTTCTCGTTAGCAGCCTTGACTGTTAAAACACAGGCATTGCATGCTGTATTCGGCGTGTTTGTTGCGAGTCCTTTTCACAAATTAAACAGAATCCATGTTGGAAGCTTATTTCAAACTCGGCACATTTTAATAAACAGAGATTAGACATGAAACATTTATAAAAACTAGAAACGTGTTTCAATTAAGAAAAAACTCTAGAAGGAAAACACAATATGAAAAAAATTGTGTTCGTGAGGGATTCGAACCCGGTCGTTTTAAAAAAGAAAACATCTTCACATATAAAAGTTGACGACCTTACCCATGGAATCACGCAGTAGAACGTATACTACTAAGGAAAATTAACGTACATGTGAAGTTGAAAATAATATCAGTGAAGTCGTTTCGATTTTTTGAAATTTACCAAAAAAATGCCCTCGTGAACAAAATTTCAAAGCGACAAGTTGTTTTTTTTTTTAAAGAAAAACTTGAAGAACATGTTAATTCTAAATTTATTTTGTTTCACGGAGGCAGTTTTTCTGAAATTCGGGGACACCCCTCCATTTTAACGCTAAAAATCATATAAATCGCTTATTGCTTGGTTTAAACTCGAAATAGTTTGGCTAATTTTTGTCAATACACGTCTTTTAAACTTATTTTCAAAAATGTTTGAATCAAGACATACGTTCGCCAGAGTAATTTCATTCCTTTCTAATTCTCTTCCTTTTTTCCTATCTTTGAATGAATGCCTATTGGAGTGGATGTGTGAGTAAATGGTAGATAAAATACCCTGTACCCCCTAGTCAGGTGGGTTTGTAACGGCATGATGTTAAAACCCTGACTGTCATAATGTGAATAAATGTTGTATGAACCTAAAAAAAAAAAAAGAAGACATACGTTCGAATTGGTTTTATCATATGTTTGAATAACTTAATTTTATCGATCTTTCATGCAACACCTTTAGGGAAATTAACATGAGACGTGCAACACCTTCTTATGAGATTAATCATTGTTCGTCATCTTTATTTTTTCATGGAATGACTCCATTTAAGACGTCTTAATATACGTCTCGCATCCCGATGGTTTACACCCTGTAGTAAGAGTGGTTACAAGATGTGGTGACGTCTAAAATACATCTTAGAACATATCTTAAGAGGAATCTTAAGAAAGCATCTTGAACATGGCCACTGGTTTAAGAGCGAATTTCTTAAATGAGATTAGATTATGCTGTAAATACTTTTTGTACACTATGCTTTTGTATGTGTTTCTTTGATAAATAAACCCGAAAGTTCAAAATGGCTATATCAAAAAAAAGTTTTTTATTTAACTAGAAACATGAAAATATTTGATTCTTATTGCTAAAGCTGTAATGATATATATAGGCCCAATGGGTATGAAATATTTGTAAGTTTAACCTTTAACCTCGGAATATATAGTCATCCTTGTATTTGATTTGAACCTTTTACGGAGTAAGGGACAAGGGGTTCCGATTGGGTCAAGTGATGTTCCATAGGCCCTAGTGAAAACGGACACTTGTGCATGCTGCATGCGCAAGTTGACCCCCCATCCCCCACCCCATAGCATCCGATTTAACCTAGTTTATATATTTTCTGCTTGGACTTCAGGGTCCACGCAACATGTAATATTTAAAATTTCTTGAAATATGGCAACTCTGTTTCTCGTTTTTCTTGCCATTTAATGGCATAGTGATGCATGCCGTCTTGACGTCAATTTATATTAAACAATGGTACATTGAAAAGACTCTAGAAGAAAACGAGTTGAGATAAAAGCAAAAATGTAAGTGCTATTGGAAGTGTAAATTATTACCTTTCACGTGAAAAAAATTGTTAAATCCAGAAACAGGGCCGTTTTTGTTAGTTCGTGACTCTAGGCCTTTAACCACCATACAGAGATAGTGCAGTCCTATTTACACGTGGACTTTCGTACAATTAAAAATATTTTCAACTTGGTTTATAACACATTAGCAGACATGTAAAGTGTAATGCATTTACATAAAACAATGATGTTTGCAGTAATACATTGTAGAGAGTAAGCGATGTTTCTTAAATTATGCTGATATACAGGTTCTACGGCGACATCTCTTTTCATTCATGTTTCATAATTGTGCTAACCGATAACAGTTGTGCTCATACTTATTGTGCAATGCAGTCAATTGCAAAAACATCTACAGACACAACATTGAGACATGGTCCTGACATTGCTGAAGTCTGTTGCATTCCGGGACAGAAGTACATGAGGGATGAGAAATTAGTGTTCGTAAAGCATAAAGTCCTTGAGAATAGGCGGAGGAATTGTTACAACGGGGCATAAAGTAGCTGACTATTAAAGTACATGCACCTCTTGACCTGCATATTCAGATGTCGTCGACCCTTTTCCAATTTGCAAGTGTTACGAGGTCCTTTTATTTACCTGCAGTGTTTACCTTCTAGAAAATATTCATCAAATTGATGGAAGATATGTGTAATGCAAGGTTTCCATACATCAAACTGCAACCCAGTTTAATTGATTCTATTGTTTTCATTTAAACAAAAGAATGCACATGATCGGCATCTGTATTACAGACGATGGTTGTGTAATAAAAACTATACCCCATCTCCTATACCTAGGATATTTTGGTATTTGTTTTATTACATAGGAGTTTGTAGTTTCTATGCCTGAATTCAGTGATGGGTTTGTACTGAAATTAACTTCCAATGCATGAAATAAAAATATTTTTTAACACTTATCGTCGGTATCTCTTTGTCGACGGAATAGGGTGATGCTGTCACTTTTGCAGATATTTTAATCGGGACAAAGCTTTCAAAATCTGGTTCTCATGCACCAATATGACGGAAGAGTCTCAACAGGTACCAGTATATTTTCATTTGGTCCATGGTTCCAGACACAAATTCCAATGACAACAACAATCAAGCAACGTACATTTTTCTCTTGCAATTTATTATTTGCATATGATGTACATGGGTGGATCCAGAAGAAAATCAAAGAGGATGTGTAACTCAGAATGATACATATTCCACTCATTTCGACACTTTTTGTGATTAAATATTTTCATCGAAAGAGGGGTGGTTGCACCTCCTGTAACCTTATCTAGATCCACCACTGCTGTAAATTGCTGCAAATTATTCTAAAGTAATTAGAAATACCATTTCTATATTGCTCATGAATGCTGATAATTTTATATTATTTTAGATTAGGGCATTGCTTTTATATTAGAGATGTATTTACTATATTTACATAAAAGAAATGACAAAAATCCTGTATGCACCGACAAAAAAGAGAGATCGATGTGAAATTAACTCAGCAAGAGTACAAAAATGTGGAGTAGGTCAAAACATACCGTAAAATGCTAAAATTAAGACATACATTTCAATTTTCTACCTAGCCAACTCTAAAATTATTTAGGAGAGTATAAATGTGTCATAAATAAGATGAAAAAACTGACATAAATGTCATATCACGTTTTATTTACACCTATGTTCCCCCGTGGACAGGTGCGAGTTCCATTATCCCCAGTATATAATGTAGAAAAAGAGACTTTCAGTACAGATGCATTCATTTCTAGGGGGAAATAAAACGCACTGAGTAGCCATTTGCTTGAACATGAATAGCTCAAGCCCTACCTTAATTAAAGGCGTAATTAATTGTACGGAATTGTGTTTATTTGCACCAGTTCACTTCAATATATGGAACATAAGCCGCCAATATACGTGTATATACAAGTGCATTTACTGGTAACACATTGATAAAAGTATTATTTGATTATATTATCTTATTTCTTGCAGTCTTTGGACGACCCCTTTAAAGATAATTGGGTGATTGATAGCACTATTCAATGCAGCAAAACCTTCTCGCCGCGAAATTGTGTATCAAATTATGATCCGATTTGTTCGTGATCAATTTTCCGATGAATCTCAAGTTTAGTTGTCGTCTCTAACAGATAAATTATGGATCTGAACTGTACTGTGTTGTCCTTGTGGCGTGTCAACTTTAGGAGGGATGCCACAAAAATTCGGTCATCCACGATTGCAAATGTCACACTGTCATTCCATCTGTCTAACCAATGCGTTTCGTTTGTAAGAGCGCGTTCACTGCGAAAACCTAATACCACATCATGGAATATCATTTACAGTACCGCAGTCCTTGTCTTGTGTGTAGTATGCATTTTTGGGTTTCTGATTTATATGTCTGTGCACTAGGACTGACATTATCCTGCAGATTTATGATAATTTAATTCTTATTTAAAAAACAGTAAAAATATAAATGTTATTGCATTATAACGGTGTAATGAACTCCCCAAATCGCACTTATTTTTGTTTCTTTACAATTGTCAGCTGGCGTAGGCCGCTTGCATGTATTAATTAATTAGGTACCCACATTTGTTATGAGAGTTGAGGTTCAGCAAATAAAATTAAATTGGAACAATCATAAATTATGCATCGTATATTAAAGTATTTATGAAATTATAGTAATTGGGCATACATGAATTTCCAATTAAAGATAAAAATTGTACAAATTTTTATAATCACTACTTCAGAAATATGTACATAAATAAAGAAAATTAGGAGAAAAGCGCTTAAATTCTCAGCTCTTTCGGTTATAAGAAAAGTAGAATTACAGAATTCTAAACAGAAGCCACTCTCCCCACTCATTGCTCTCAGCGATACAGTAATAAAGTTCCCAAAACTCAGCGTCTAGGCTTAATCCTTTCAAACACCATCGGAGCATTGCGGTTAACCACATAAATCAAATGAGGTTAAAATCTTTTTAATTTTTAAACCGCATTGATAGAGTTCCTGTGTACATGTTTACGAAACTAATCTACATACCATTAAAATAGTTCCGTCATGTGATGTTTTGTATTTCAAAGATCTTAATTCTGGATTGTATTGTAAGATGTGTAAATATAACTACAAATTATATCTGTTGTAGTCTTAGCTTACCGTATTCATTTCACCAGTCGGGATAAAAGAAGATATCTACACTTAAATACCCTTAAAAATTTAATGCCTTAAATTTCACAACTCATCGCCTTCGGAGCATGAGATGGGGGTATAATCGTACATAAGGATTATTTTCCCGCAGATCCTCGTGATGAAATTCCCCGCGGTATTCTATTATAGACACTGGAATAGGATTATCGTGCTAGGGTTTGCATGTCACCAATTTCCCCTAGATGATGCTCTAGAATTAGGAACGATGCACCAAAAATCTAGGGCATTTAGGTCGGGTGATGTCCTGAAAAATTTCGTTCTTGCCAACTGGAACAATCCGCCCGGGTCAAAGAACGCATTTGGTATGCATAATGCATAGAAAAGAGAAACTCCGTCAACAGCTGTGTAATTTTCACGGCAATCTTATCTATCTACATTTATGAAGTTCACTGAAGTGAACTAAGTTTAATTATTTCATGTGATAGCAGTTTTGCTCCAGTCTTACAAAATATTGTCAAATATTGCTAATATTTCATATAATAGAACAATGTGCGAACTTTCTTAATCTGCCAAACTGATGGCATGTTTCTGGTTCATCGAAAAACATCAACACTGATAGATGTTTCAACTTGCATGACTTCTAGAAGACGTTTTCAGAGAATTCCTCATCAAAAAGCTACTATCATATGAGGTCAAAGGTTTAAATTTAAGATGACAAAATCAGATAATGCTGGCTGCTTTCCCGTTGACCGGCGGCTTACTACGGAAGCCGATAGGTGCCAAGGTATAGAATTAATATTTATTTAACTGGCGGCCGCCACTTAATTTATGTGGCGGCTGCCATATAAATTAACTGGCGGCCGCCACTTATTATCTGGCAGCTGCCATATAAATTAACTGGCGGTCGCCAGTTATTTTATCTGGCGGCCGCCACTTAATTCATATATGGCGGCTGCCAATTGCAAAAACAATGTAATTCGTATCGCTGAGTGATTATTTTGGAAAGATTTAGAATAGTACGCAAACAGGCAGCATCGTTTTTCAAAGTGTATAGGGACAGTCGGAGGAGAAATTGTCTTCTACAATTGTTGCGTTCATTCTTCAATTGATCAGTTCATTCATTATTACATTTTTTCCATTCATTACTACCACCAAAAGAGTGGGGTGGGGGCCAATCCGCCAATTAATCTTATTTCACATGTGAAAATAATTATAGTTTGCATGTGAAAATAATAGAAATTGAACGTTGTCAAAAAAATGGAGTGTCAGCTCCTGGGGTTCTACGTATTTAACAGTACAATCGAAAAACAATAATTTAATGTATATATATCACATACATATTACTAAGCATTGGGAGGGATTGCACCCCTTTCATTTTGAGAGAGAGATATAGAGAAAGAGAGAGGAATTGAATAATTGTTGACAGCCATATAAATGATTAGATTGAGTGGCGACCGCCATATAAATTAAGTTGCGGCCGCCACTAAATTTATCTGGCGGCCGCCAGTTAATTTATATGGCGACCGCCATTAAATTAACTGGCGGCCGCCATATAAATTAACTGGCGGCCGCCATATAAATTAAGTGGCGGCCGCCAGATAAATTAACTGGCGGCCACCAGTTAATTTATATGGCGGCTGCCAGATAAGAAGTGGCGGCCGCCAGTTAAATTAAGTGGCGGCCGCCACATAAATTAAGTGGCGGCCGCCAGTTAAATAAATATTAATTCTATACACAAGCACCTATCGGCTTCCGTAGCTTACAAATTCTTGAATAAATTTTCTTACCCGCTTCCGAAAGTATCAAGAAACAAAAAAATATCGAATTTTAGGACCCCCCCCCCCCCCCCATCCCTTCGTTAGGACAAGTAACAGTTTCATATCTAAAAATTGCAATGATAAAACCTGAAAACAAATATATACAATAACTAGATCTAACTACATTTTCATTGCATGCGTAGACAGCATAGAGTAACAATGACAGCCAATTGAAATGCGTTCGTTAAGTCGAGTTACCGACCCGACCGAGTTTATTGGTTTTAATGAGAACGAATTAATCAATAATCACTATGACTAAAAACAATAGGTTAATTAAGTGGTGTCTAATGCGCTTAAAGGTACATACGTATTATTATTTTTTCATATAAATAATTATTTCCAAACTAACATGGTTAATGTATCTATAATGGTGATATATTTAAGAAATAAACTTCAGTTTTGAAAATACACGAGGACAAACACGGACCCTTGGACAATCCAGAAGTAGGATCAGAAGCCTCGGAGGAGCAAGCATACCCTGTTGACTGGTCAGCCAGGATGTTCATTCCCTTATGTATTTTCAAAAATAAAGATTATTTCTTCTATGTACATTCTACTTTCATTTCAGAATTCCCAGCCGTTAAAATACACGTACTATATCTGTATTCATACGCGCATTTTTTTTTTTTTTTTTTTTTTTTTTTGCTTATGAGGAAATGGCTGTCATTCATCAAAGGCAAAAATCATAGGAAAACTTATGCACAGCAAACTGTTTAATTTCATTCCAGATGAAAGGACAAGGGCGAAAATTTTAGTTCATTCTTGAGTAATTTGACTCTCGGATATCCTCGGTTAGCCGTATTTGTATACCGTATGATAAGGTGAAGATAACGAACAGTGACCAATCACATAACTCCTATACGCAATACAAAATAGAGGGTTGAGCAAACACGGACCCCTGGATATACCAGAGGTGGGATCAGGTACCTAGGAGAAGCATCTCCTGTCGACCGGTCACACCTGCCGTGAGCCCTACCGTCAGGTAAATGAAGTAATCCGTAGCCATAATACTGTCTGTATAAAGAACGGCCTAACAATTGGTATGAACACGTCAGACAGTATTTGACCCAATGACAGATTGTATTGGCAAACTAGATCGTTTTAACGACCGTAGAATTTGCGAAATGCTGTTGAAACCCCTGTTAAATCAACTTGTTTATCAGTAACCTGCCTCGATTCAAAAACTGATCATACGCAGAACAAGCTCTTGCGTATCGAATCAGAAGGGAGATATACACACCATATGCATTGCGTGCTTCTTCACACGTGGTACAGATGTAGATAAAAATATTTTGACATCGAATATATCGACTTTAGTTATAGGAGTAAGGGCTGTATCACACGAAATTCATTATGCTAGATTAAGGCACTAAAGTGCAGTTAAATAATTGCTGGTTAACGGTCAGCATTGTCCACTGCATCACACCCGCCCATTGACTTTGTATATATTGTACTTGGTATAATACTGATTTCTACGCTGTCGAGTCAGCTACTTATCGTGATCATTCACAGATGCTGTAAGGACCCCTAATAAGAAGCTCAGGGGCCACATCGCTCACCTGAATCACCTTGGCCCCGCCGTTGTTCAGATGTTCTGATTTGTAAAAATCCTTATTCCCATGAAAACCTTTAACCCCATATTGTGGCCCCAACCTAGCGTTAAAGGATCACAACATAAATGAAAATGAATTCACATAACACAAAGATGCCTCAACACCAATATGACTAAATTGAGCTTGCTGTCACTAGGTCATAGATCATGGTATGATATGAAAGACCTTGCCATAAAAAAATCTATACACAAAACATAGAAAGCTCTATCTAAAATAGTTCAGGAGATATTTTTAGGCCAAAGTAGGTCAAAATTCCAGGTCAAGGTCACACTCCAAAGTATAACAATGTCTTGCCATAAAAATCTATATACAAAATAGGAAAGTCCTCTCTTAGATAGTTTAGGAGAGATTGAAATAGTCCTTGTCATCATTTGGTTTGATCGCAATGTATCGCTACCAAAAAAAGGCAGGGTGTATCTTACATGCAGCTGTATGCGCATACTGTGCACAATATTTAATCCTCGTGGCACAGATTAGGATTCCTAACAATTTCTAATTTTCTATTTTTAAAATTGCTATAATGACATTGGATTGATTACGGTTTTACACTTGCCAATAATGCAATTATTATTTCTTTTTTTAACCCGGTACTGTTCTTTTCTGTTAGACTTGTATTTCTTGACATCTTTCTTATTTTCTTCTCTCTCATTGTGTATATACCGGTATATGTTTCCCCCAGTCTGTCTGTCTGTTTACCTTATCTCTGTTTATATGTATATGACTTGTATGTGTGTAGATGTATGTATGCATATATATGTGTGTATATATGTTTATAAATATAATTATTTTTTGTTCCACTTCCACTCTTACTTTGATGTAGGGAGAGGGCTAAAATAGGCTGTGCCTGCTGCCCAATGCTATTAATTTTTTAATAAAATATTGTTTAAATTAGATTACGGTTTGACGCCGTATTTGCAATATTTCAGCCATTTTACGGCGGGAAGGATATTTGAAGATGATTTTCCTGTCCTGCAATGTTCATTACATTACAGAGTTTTTCCCTGCTTTTTTTTTTTTTTTTTTTATCTTATTTTATTCTATTTTTTATTTTTTGGGGGGGGGTGCGTGTGTGTGTTACATTACAGAGTTTTCCCCTGCTTTTTTAAATCTTATTTTATTCTATTTTTTATTTTTTGGGTGTGTGTGTGTATTTTTAGTCTTTAATCTGTTGGGATTTTAGGGGTTGTTGTTGTAGCTATTCCTAATTTTATTCGTTTTGTCATTCCTTTCTCTATTTCAACATTCGTTGATATGAACCTATATTTACAAAAAGGTCTACTTAGCCGTGTGGACAGTCTGGTTCTATTAATAATGGTCAATTAGCTTAATGGTACCCAACTGCAGATTCATGGGTTATAGGTTTAATCTCCGTCTGGTCCATTGTATTTTGAAAATAATTCTTTCCCATGAGAGAAAGTATATGTACGACAGGCATATACAACCACTGACAAAGAGATAATTTATCTTACACTATATACTAGATCCATCAACAGCAGAAAACCCGGAGAAAGAACTGACAAGAAATCGTGGAAGAATCCATTTTTGAATCTGTCACCCCATCCTCCAGAAAACTGCATTCAATATTCACCTCACACTGACACCGGTGTAATAGATTGCTGCCATTTTTTTTAAAACGGGTAATATGTTGACGACACCATTGTTAGGACGATCACAGTTACATATACATGAGCGGATTAAAAAATTTTTCCAAGATTTGGAGTGGGTGGATGTTCCACTCGATGTCTTGATATGACATCAGGTACTTTAACACGCGTGATAATGAGAGGTTCCAATCAAGTGATTAAATATTTAAGATGAATATGAAAGTACAACACTGTGTGAAAGATTTTACCGATATAAATTAAATTTTTCATGTATAATTCTTGATTTTGAAAATGTGTACGAATAAGGTATTGTAGTATACAACATGCGTGACTAGTATAGCCCTACATATTTCAAAAGTTCAAGGATTTTCACTGCACCTTTTCTCAGGTTTTTCATAACACATGTGATCCATATTCTAATATTTCAAAACATTATGACATGCAGCTTTCTTTTGACGAAGCATGGTAGATTTTCCAAGCACAGATTGAATTTCACATACTTACCGAATCCAAGAAGCGAATTCCCGGCACTCCTCAGGTGAGGGATTTTTGTCCCCTACAAATCGTCATTTACTAAATAAATGACATTTTCTATTCTCAAACTTGTTCTGTTTTGCCTGCTTTGAGCAAAAAACGAGTGCAGTCCACTTGGCTAGTGCTTTTGAGCTAAGGATCATAAATATTATTTTGAAACTGGATGATTAGGTCTATGTGCATGTATAAACATATACACAGCTGATACATGGGAGATAACTTTAGCAAAACATACCGAGTTTTACTAAAACTATTTTATTGAGTTTGTTAATTTCCCCCCCCCCCCCCCCCCCCCCCATATCATAAATGAATATTCATAAAAAAAAGTATGATATAGTTGATCACAAATGTTCGTTGAGACAAGAACTTGTTGACCAAAATCAAGAAAGACCATTTTGTCTTTTTGTATATAAAGAACAAAAGTCCCTTATTTCAAGTTTTTCATATAAAAGTTCAATCTCCTTAACACTCCATCAATATTCTTTGGGACGGAACGTCTGGCCAATGTCATTTAGGAAAGGTCAAAGTCACTCAGAACGAATATAAGTATTAGTAAATAAGGAACTTTTTCGTTCTTTGTAAAATCGTCTTGGTCCTTTAAATAAAGTATTGTTATTATCACAAAGAGTTAAATATGGCAGTGATTCAACTTGTTTACAGGTGTCAAGTTCTGCAAGAAATAAAGTTTAATACTGATAATATGAATCTTTATTTATTCAAAAACATGCATACAAATTTGACATGGTGAAAAATATGTCAAAACAGATATAATGATCGTAAATAAAATAAAGAACAATGTCATAGGAATGATAATCCATAGACGCAATTCTAAATGAATATACTACTACACGTGTGATCGCCTAATCCCATGGATGGAGTCCTAATTTTATGACACATACATGTACACTTAGATGTTAAATATAGATAATATTTCGAAATATATTTGTTTTAGGAATACTCTGTATACAAGCGGAAGGCATCCTAAAATAACAGATCTAGTAAACAAAAACAAATAATAATGTTCCGACATTTTCTTCCTTTGTCCTATTAGGTGTATTGTTTGTACTTCTGATATGAATCTTGTTGTGTTTTCAATTCCTTTGACAAAAGCTGGCAAGGAATTTCAATCTTTGATTGCATTATCATATTACTTTACAGTTGCTAAACTCTAGGTACCTAAAAATTGAATTTATACAAAATTAATATGTTAAATTTATATGGTTCCCACTTTTGTTGGATTTTTATTGTCAATTATGGTAAAAACATGGTTTAGCCTAGTTGACTCGCTCTGTAGCAACGCAAAATTCAATTATGTCTCTCCTTTCCCAGAAGGGGATCATATTGTTTTAGTGTGAATTCTTCTTTCGCTACTAATACAAAGTTGTTCAGGCCATAACTTTTTTGTCTTTTGACATCGGCCTTTGATATTTGGTATGTTGGTATACCATGATAAGACTTTCACCCCCACCCCCCACCTATCCCCCCTTCGTAAATCCTAGATCCGCCCCCTGAGTCCTGAGTCATCAATTTTAGTTCACGTATTTTGTTTTACCTCTTTTCTCGCAGAATCTGTCAAACTTCTGGATTTATCCACTACACCTTCTTTGATTGGACGACATGCTGCACTGTTAACCGTCTATACGCATGCGTCTGAAGACCGAAAGGAGGAAACTCGATATTTTTTGTATAGGCCATCAAAAAGTATTAATGTTTACGTTAAAACGAGAATTTTCAACTTTAGATAAGTGTTATTTTCGCAAAGTATGGAACAAAAAGTTCATGATTTTTGCGCAAAATGAGCTGTAGTGTCTTTAATAAATTAACGATAGTATTATCTAATTATATGAGCGTAGTCACTATACTTTGTGTCTAATGTCTAAACGTTTTCAGTATTCTGGGAGGCTCAAATAATTTGAAATACGCTGTCTTTTCTATGCAGAGGGAGAGTTTATTGACGTCTCAATACGAGTGACAAATTCTCGACGGGACCTAAAGCAAACAAATAACCAATGTTTACATTGTTCTATCATTTCATATAGTTTTTGCCAATGAAAGGTGAAGATAACGATCAGTGATCAATCTCACAACTCCTATAAGGAATACAAAATGGAGTTAGACAAACATGGACCCCTGAACACACTAGAGGTGGGATCAGGTGCTTAGGAGAAGTAAGCATCTCCTTGTCCACCGGTCACACCCGCCGGGAGCCCTATATCTTGATCAGGTAAACGGAGTTATCCGTAGTCAAAATCAGTATGCCAAGAACGACCTAACAATCGGTAAGAAACCTGCCAGACAGCATTTGACTCAATGATAAGTTGTATTGGCAAACTAGATCGTCATAACGACCATAGAATTTGTGAACTGCTCCTGTTGAAACCCCTGCACCATCAACTTGTTTGTCAGTAACCTGCCTCGATTTAAAAACTGACCAATCGCAGAACAAGCTCAGACTGTATAGTTGTTACAGTAACCGATGGAGAAGAACATACATCGCACAATACAATGGCACACTAATTTTGACTACGAATAACCCCGTTTACCTGATCAAGATAAAGGGCTCACAGCGGGTGTGACCGGTCGACAGGAGATGCTTACTCCTCATATGCACCTGATCCCACCTCTGGTATATCCAGGGGTCTGTGTTTGCTCAACTCTCTATTTTGTATTCATTACAGGAGTTCACTGTTCGTTATCTTCACCCTTTTCATACGGTATGGCGTGTTCTGAGTACGACTTTGTGGAGCAAATAAGATATTTCAAATTGATGTTCTTTTGAATAGAGACGTCGTAGACTGAACGTTTCCTGTGTCTTCCATCACATTTCTGCCTGTGTTATATCACACGTTTAACATAATTCACGGGATTTTAAGATTTCCAAGCCTTTCTTGAAGATGTATTCATTGGATCAGTATCATCTAGTGCTGGGTTTTTTGTTGTTGTTTTTCCTCAATACAGTGAAGCTGATTTACATTGTGTTAAAAATATTGGACTTCTTTCAGCAACTCTAACAACCTGAAAAAGTTTAACATCTCATAGGTCGCATTACTACGACCACTAGACACGTTTGTCTCCAACCGGTTCTATCAGAGACTGTGGGTCACAGCCGAGTGGCGAAAGTTCATATTCACCGGACACTGATGTTCACCAGTAATTTCTTTTTTCACCTCATTAGCTATTTTCAAATCATTCTGAAGCTGATGCCATCCTGTTAGGCACAAAGTTGAGTTGGTAGTTTGCCGTTAACATCTTTGTTCAATAAAATATCCAAAAACTGCAGGAAATAGGTGACAAAGAACGGAGATAATTTAACTTTCTAGAAACAAATAGAGCCTCTGATGTTTTTAACTTTCCTGTAATTGTGTTTTGCCGTTACATAACCTGCAATGTAGTTTTCCAATAGCAGCAATGTCTGATTCTTTGTAAAAGAAAGAAATCTAACTTTAGAAAGAATAAATTTAAAACCATCTTAGTTTCTAGCTAGATATAAATTCTGTGGAGGAATGCAAGATGTTACAATTTTTTTAAAGACATTGTGAAGCAAAGCTATAAGCTACCGGCAGTCTGCAAATAAAATAACTTCTCTTCTTATTGAAAAGGTATCCCAGTCTAATTCATCATGAACACCGTTCATATAAAAGATCAAGTATACACGATGTCACGCTTGATTCACTTTTACCTTACGTCAACAGACAATACGCAAGTTCCGAGTTACCCAAAAGTTATTTCCCTTTGTCGAACTCTTTCGCATTTTATGACGTATGGTGGGTACCCAATGTATACATTATATCGTAGACTGGCATTGTACATAACGATTACGTGCGATTAATGTAATAAAAGCGTAACTTTTGTTTATATATCAATCACTGGTATGCATATTCTGGCCATATCAGGCATAATCTGTTTGAATAAGATCATCAAATTGGCTATTGAATCATTATTCGTTTCCTCTTCTACATGAGTGACGCTTTTATCAAAGAAAGATGGCAATTAACAATATTTGTTTGAGCCATTTTGTTATCCAATACTCATAAACTCACTAAAGTTGCATTTTCCCTGAGATAGGATGGTCTCAGAAATTCTGGATATCATCTTTTAAGAAATAATACAACGATGGTAATTAGCAACTGTACCCACTGTCATCATATTTTACGTCATAATTTACGGAAGAGTTCGACAAAGGGAAATAACTCTTGGGGAACTCGGAACTTCCGTATTAGGTCCACATCATATTCGCACAAAACTTTACTCTCTTTCATTGAGAATTTTGAATACGTTGAATTTTCAACACCAGAATATAGACTGAACTCTATGATTTTGGATTTTGTCAATCAGAGTCTCTTTAAACCACCGCAGATTATGGATGATATTTTTTCCGAATCATGCCGCCAGTTCCTTAAACTGAAATTTGCTAATAAAGGATTAGATGCCGTAAACATCAGCAACATTCTTCGTCTTAAAAATGTAAATTCTTCTATTCCAACATATTTCAAGTTTCAAGTCTACAACCTGTATTTCCTACAAATATTCTTCTAATATTGCATCCAAACCTTTTCATTACTAATAAACTTTGTGGTGCCTAGATATAGACCATTTTATACTTAATCCACCTACGTGGCGTTGTTCTTCGTCTTCTTTCATCTATAGTCCAGCTGAATATGTCATTACTGGTGATGTCGATATATTTGAAAATGAGGATCTCAAATCACTTATTCTTAAAGGTCCTAAATTCAGACAACCTCGATCTTTCAATTGACGACAGAACTTCATTTTTGTTATAAATTTTGTCGAAGATTATGCCAGACGATGGGCTAAATATGAAAAACATTGTCAGAATGGATTAAAAGTATAAGAGAAATATTATAATCACGTGTTAGACGCATCTGTGTTTAATAAACCAGAAGTGATCAAAGAATTAGATAGGTTACATGAGCAATATGGTTTGGTTCCAGCTACCAAAGCTTGTAACAACATTGTCTTTGTATGTAAGGCTCATTATTACAACTGTATTTTAAACGAACTCGGCATTATTTCCACATTTGGTAATTGTACTTATACTCCAATTGCCCTTTCAAACAATGAAATTCTTCAAAATCATGCTTTAGGTTTAGGCACATTTAACATCCCAGTCAATGGGTCGAATGAATATGAGTTACCTTACCTATACTGAATTCCTAAATTACATTAAAACCCTTACAAACAAAGATATATTGCTGGATCCAGTAATTGCTCTACCAAGCCCCTATCTTTGCTCCTCACGAAAATATTAACAGCTGTGAAGGAGAAACCTCAAATTGACTGTACGACTACATATGCGGTGTAAATCAAATGTGAATTCTTTATTTTAAAAAAAACTTCAAAACGTCTCCTAGTAATATTGAAATCGCAAAACTTTTCTCAAATCTACATCAAAACGTACGACTTTTCAACACTTTACACGACCATTCTTCACGATAAATTAAAGACTAGAATTTTTGACATCATAGACAGTTCTTCACGCAAAATGGAAAAAGGAGTTATTCGTATCTATTTATTAGTTATCAAAAATGTACTTTGTTAAACAGTTCCTCATTGACAATATCTTCTTAGTCTTTGGTGATCAGGTGTTCCAATAGTCTGTTGGAATTACCATGTGCACGAATTGTGCTCCTTTGTTAGCTGACCTGTTTTTAAATTCTTATGAAGCAGAATCTATTCGAAAGCTTTTACACGAGTAGAAAAATATCTTGCAGTGGCCTTTAACTCAACATTTGGATATATCGACGACGTTTTATCTATTAACAATAATAACATTCATTCATATGTAACGGTCTAGTGGTTCGATCACTGGACCGTGAATTTATTTTATGCGATTACTGTTGGTGTAAATATAATTTAACAGACTCAACAGAAACAATTGTTTAATGTTGATTATATCAGAATATGTCGGATGATCGTTCGCGATGGACTCCAAATAATTTACTAGCAAGTAATAAAGAGATGAATTAAAGTTTACAAGGTTTATTCAACGAAATAACAAATAGAGTTAATAAATTATGGCACTGAACACAATCTAAAAAAAATATAGCGCAAGGCTGCAGTCGTCTATAATCCTAATAGAAATAATTCACTGTATCCCTATCAATGAATATTACAACTCACTGAAAGTCACATAAAATTTACTTCATCCCCCCTCTTACTAAAACCTAATCATTTCTAACTTAAAATAATACCTACATCTATCTAATAAAGTAGAAAAAGTTGGAGTCCCCGTGGGGACGCGCGCTCCCTCTTTTATACCCTCGTCCAACGATTTCGTTCCAACGGGAACGGATTCCGTTGGAAATCCAACCAAAATTGTGACTGGAAAATAGTTCATATATAACTAGAATTAATATTGAACTATCAATAAACTGGAAAATAACACTAGTCTAATTCAATCTAATCTAAGTAATTAATTAATTACCTCCAAAGCAATAGTTCTGGTATTAATGCCAAAATTTACTGGAGCAAGAATATTTCGTTGGCGGATCCTTAAACAGATAGGTAAAACGCCACCGGAAATGACATATGTAACGTGCGCGGTACAACGTCAAGCAAAAGAGAAAGTAGAGATACACATAACGCGAAAAATGAGATCTGCAGCCCAATACACTATTTCACAATGGTATACATGAATAAAGCAAGGTAATTCATTTGTAAAAATACGTGTAATATGGAATTCCCGTAGAAGCGAGCGTATCTTCGCTAACTTGCAGAAATTTCTATAATGGACACACGTTAATTCTAACATACGATCCTTCAAACTGCATGATGTTGATATGTACACACAAAAACGCATTATTATGAATATGCTCAATATATCACTAGAAATATCTCGTGAATATAATGCTAGATACATTCTATAGGTTATAATCTACAGAGCTGTTTTTAATAGTTTAAATCTATGTACATTACATTGTGTGCTCGCTTCAACAAAAGTAAGAAAATACTTCATGGGGAAGTACATACATGTATAAAAATACAAAAACCTCACACATAGGTCGATACGAGATATTCCTGTGAACTCAAGAAGAAAGAAACCACAGAGTCCTCCACATCTGCTTCGTACTTAGCTATTTTATTGAAAATGGATATTAATGACAAACTAACAAGTAAACTTTATGACAAACAGGATGATTTTATCCTTCTCCATCGTTAACTTCCCATATTCATGAAGCAAAATTCCATTAGCATCTGCATATGGTGTTTATATCTCTCAACAAGAGCTTCTTCTGCGTATGATTTTAAATCGAGGCAGGCTACTGACAAACAAGTTGATGCTGCAGGGGTTTAAGCAGTCTCGCTTTAAGTCAGCATTTAGCAAATTCTATGGTCGTTATAATGATCCCATCTGGTATGTCCAGGGGTCCGTGTTTGCCCAACTCTTTATTTTGTATTCCTTATAGGAGTTGTAAGATTGATTACTGTTCGTTATCTTCAGCTTTCTGGTGCGGGATAATGAAAATTTCGGGACGTCATGTGATTCGTTTTCGTGCAATCATATATCTACAAATTAGTCTGAAGCAGGATACATGATTAAACAGGTATATGTGGTGCATATCTTTTTAAAGTAAAGCAACGTGTACTGAATTAAGAATATAACTCCACTGATGTTAGTGATGTACGAATGGATATTGTTTAGAATATTGTGATTTCACAATGAATTGGTTATCCAATGGGAAAAAAACACCAACACATCTATTAATTCCTAACGGACCCGTAAAGTCGACGTCATTGGAGGTGTATGTGTATGCCACGTGCATTTTTAATGATTGATCACGCTAACACATCGATAACACGACGGATCCACGGAGGAATTGTGAATAAGGTCCCGCTCATAAGAGTACAGATGAGCAAACTAAGACAAAACATGGTTACAGTCAGAATTCTAGTGATAGTGCTAGATTCACAGACGAACATCCTGTGAAGATGACTCGTGTCATCCCTTCTCTTAGGATTTAATCTGAAGAAGTAGTTGGGTGCCAGAAAACTCTCTGTAGAAATAGACAAAGAACCTATTGATGCGACAGTTCTTAAATACCTTGGATACCTCATATTTTGTTAAGTTATTTAAGAAATATTGTATCGGTCTTTATTTCAGGAAGGTTTTGCAGCAGCCATAATGCCGACTTTAAGGTTTAATTTGAAGATCAAAGTTATGGTTTTTAAAAAGTTCTGCTGAATGATGTGCTAGAAGGCCTATACAAGTTCGATGACACAAGACAGACACTTTCTTGCAATATATGATATTCCAAGCAAAACTAAGTTTAAATAACCAAAAGATGTCTCTTGGTTATACTTACACATTTCAATAATACGTTTTGTTTAAAGCCAAGTTCACTTTCTCTAAGTGTATTTTGGTGCAAACCTCTTCACGTCAAAGACGAGGGTAATTGCTATAAAGCCTTTGTTATTTTAATATTGTAGTTATTGTCTTGGGCACTTGGTAACTTCCAAGAGAGCCATCATGGATCTCATAAACTCCTCTTCAATTGTACACTGAATTCTGCTTCAATCTTCTGATCTTTTAAGCTGAATCAGTTGTCACTTTAAGTATGACGTTAAAGAATCCTAGACTTTTCGTTTTGAGTATCGCCTGTCGATTATGATACGTACACAGAGCGAAAATATAAGACATTTTCGTGGCAAAGTTCATTTTATCAGCTAAAATTAAAAAAAAAAAAAAAATTCATCATTTACAGTGTACATGTAATATAAACTTTTGACAACGATGTTAATCAGTTGCAAGTTCATGAATATAGGTCAACAACTTTAGTGTGCATGTATGTGGAAAAAGAACAAAAGGATACAAAATGGTAAAATCTGAATGCATTGCTATACTAACAGGTTTCCTTTTATCTGAAGCACATTTATTGAGGGAACGATGTAAGAGGGGTTGGAGGAAGGGAAAAGGGGGGCAGGAGAAGAGAGAAAGAAAACTTGCATGAAGAAAGGAAATTAAAAAGGGGCATGAAGAAGGGAGGGTGGAGTAATGGTGGACTCCCTTGTCCGCAGCCACGGGGATATGTATATTGAATGACCAATAGTTCCATACCTTCTTAAAAGTCTTCTTAAAAGTAATAAATCAATTATCGGTTTGTTCGACATGAATCAAATTTATTAGAGAGTTTGATTATCAGTCATTTTACATGTAAGTGGAACGTGAAATCAATCATAGATGAATGACACATACGATGTCTGACCAAACTCTCATCGTATAGCCTCACAGATGACGCATCACATATTACGAGTCCATGATTCTCACGCGGGCAAGTAACACTTAAGAGGTGGTACAAATCTAAAATTTAAACATTTTCACATTATTGTAGTATGAATATCGTTTCGAAATATTAAAAAAAAATTAAAGCCAGAAAATAGAAAAAATCAATACATTTTTTAAAACTTTCATTTCACTGGCATGGAAGGGCTTCATGTACTCAAGAGAGTGAAAATTTTCTTAGGAATTAAATTTGATTTGATTACACTATAAAGAATAATTTCCGGTTTATATGAATAAATAATTTCACAATAATGACTTCCCAGTGGATTTCTTTCTTTATCATATTCTTGTTCATGCAAATAAAACAGCACAATCTGTGTCTATATCTGTATTAACGTATCTATGTGCACTACTCTGTAATCCATACTGCACGTCTTATAATACCGGTATTACCTAGGTTAAGGCCTATTGTATTTTCTAGGAAATCTATATCCCATAATCCCCAACTGGAAAAGCTTGGTTGGTGTGCAAACGAACTCTGGCGGAAGTCTGGTGTCATACATGTTTAAAAAACCGGAAGACGTGTGAGAATATAATATAATTATGTCGTCTAAAATGATAATGATCTCTTTTTAAAACTCTAGTAGGGAAGAGGTTTACTGACCACTGGAATTCAAAGGCAATATTTCTTCATTATCTCTTTATAAAAAAAATGATATATTTGAATCTTGAAATAGAGATATTGTTTTCTGACCCCATCATGGATAAAGAGAAGTATCGTTTTCTTTTGTTTTCAATTGGTGAGTGATAATATCTCTTATCTATGAAGATTTTGTTTGTTATTGAACAAAGATATTTCATTATCGAAAGAGATATCTTCATCGAAAAGAAATTTCTCAGAGGAAGACATGAAGATACATGTATCACTTTATGGAGAGAGGTGTTTCTTTATAAAGAAAATGAAAGATATCTAGTACCCGAAATATATCTTTGTAAATTTAGCTACATAGCGACAGATCCAACATATTTTGAAAGGGGGTTGTGGCCCACCATGGTAGCTTTTTCGTACCAAGGGGGCGGGGGGGGGGGGGGGGGGTTCCGACGTAAGCTGATACCTTTACCGACCAAAGAGGGTTTGTTGTTACTGCAGTCACCAGAATGGCCCTTTTAGGGTTTGTTGTTACTGCAGTCACCAAAATGGCCCTTTTAGGGTTTGTTGTTACTGCAGTCACCAGAATGGCCCTTTTAGGGTTTGTTGTTACTGCAGTCACCAAAATGGCCTTTTTAGGGTTTGTTGTTACTGCAGTCACCAGAATGGCCCTTTTAGGGTTTGTTGTTACTGCAGTCACCAGAATGGCCCTTTTAGGGTTTGTTGTTACTACAGTCACCAGAATGGCCCTTTTAGGGTTTGTTGTTACTACAGTCACCAGAATGGCCCTTTTAGGGTTTGTTGTTACTGCAGTCACCAGAATGGCCCTTTTAGGGTTTGTTGTTACTGCAGTCACCAAAATGGCCCTTTTAGGGTTTGTTGTTACTGCAGTCACCAGAATGGCCCTTTTAGGGTTTGTTGTTACTGCAGTCACCAAAATGGCCCTTTTAGGGTTTGTTGTTACTGCAGTCACCAGAATGGCCCTTTTAGGGTTTGTTGTTACTGCAGTCACAGAATGGCCCTTTTAGGGTTTGTTGTTACTGCAGTCACCAGAATGGCCCTTTTTGTTAAAAAAAAACCCAGTTCAATCAAAAGGAGATTCAGCTTCCGGTAATTCCTCTAAATCTGCCACTTCTTCTGAACTGCATGGCCTACAAAACTGATGGATGACGTTTCTGGCCATCCATCAGAATGTTATTCTCATACCAGTGAGTTCTATGTAAGCAGCTGTAACTTTTTATATTGAGATATTTTCTTGATATAGCGATAAAGGGTTTTATCAGACGTGTATTAGAGGCAGTTATCTTTAGTGACATTCAGATGCATATGGAAATGCAATAACTTAATTAGGTTAAAAAGTTTTGTATCTTTCATTATTTCACTCCGCTACACTCTTAAAGGCTTTGTAAGGACACACATTATATGTCACATATACAAATTAAATCGGTCACATTCTGAGAAATTCGTTGTCATAGATGAATCATTTTCTTTTTAGTTACAGATAATTTGTCTGAATCATTAGAATATAAATGGTCCTCGACGCCCGGATCCTAGGAAAAGAGTTATTTTTCACTTTGATCTATGGAGTACAAAATAGTAACAAAACAAGTTGAAAATACATTGAAAATACAAGAACTGCGCATATCCAAGCTTGTTTTTCTTTAAACAGGTATATTCCTAAGAGATAAAAAGAATGCTACGTGTTTCAATGAGATCAAAAGATTTGAGACATTCTTTGAATTAGAAGCAATGTAGCTATGAAAAATGTCAAAAAATCATTTGAGAATATCCGTATTAGGTCTAAATTGAAATATTGTTTGTTTCCCCTTAGTTACTCACCACTTTGACTTGATGACTTAAAGTAAAGAATATATTTTCAAAAATTTGGTTTGTTTGTACCCTCGATAATTTTTCGCTCCTATCGTCGTAAGGGGCGATTAAATGGGGCGGTTCTTTGGATAAGACCACAACAACCGAGGCCCTGTGTCACAGCCGGTGTGGCACGATAAAGATCCCTCAAAGGTCGTAAGCACCGAGCTTAGGCTTAAGTTTCGCAGCCCTTCTCCGGCAATGGTGACGTCTCCATATGATTAAAAAAATATTGAGCGGGACATTAAACGTTCCAACCAACCAACCTGCGGACCTCTTGTGTATTCATGAGCTTGGTCTAATTACATTTGAACAAGGTCACTATACGTCCACCTGGTCATAGTCATACTGTGTACCATTACGAACTTTGGATGCCTCTCCATTACAACTTCATTACCTACATATGTAAACAAAAATTTCCCTTTTTATACCCCCGGAATCGACGATTCGGGAGCATATAGGTTTTTCCCCGTCGGTCCCTCTATGGCTAAAATTTTAACCTTGGTCATATCATAAAACGTAGTCTAGACCTTCCATATTTGGTATGTATTTTTCTTGTGGCAAGACCTTTCCATTGACACCTAAATTTTTGACCTTGTGATATTAACCTTTGACCTACTTTCAGTAAGCGCAGAGCATTGGCCTAAATTTTGCAGCCCTTTAACGGCAATGGTGATGTCTCCATGTGAGTTGAAATATTTACGAGCAGTTTAAAACCAAATTAAACCAACTTTTAAAAAATTCAAATATAAGCCATATTTTTCAAATTGTAAGAGGTACTGTTTTTATATTAAGCATGTGCATTTCTTGTGAGAATATTTTTCCAACGATGCAAGATTTGGTGATCTTGACGTAGTTTTTGGAATTTTTCAAACAAACTTTAACCTTGGCCAGATCTTTTACAACATAAGAAATACAGCTTTCACATTTGACATGTGTATTCCTTGTGGCAAGACTTTTCCATTGACACCAAAATATTTGACCTGGTGATCTTTACTTTGACCTACTTTTAGAAAATTCTATGAGCCATAACTTTTAAACCGCAAGGCACTGCTTTCATATTTAACATGTGCATTTATATTCTGCAATTTTGAAATAGAAAAACCCGTACACGATCAAAAAAAATCTGGCATTCCGTAGCTCGGTTTTCGTGATTGGATAATCATTGAAATGTCCAATGAAAAACACATTTTAAGTGAACATGTCATTTAATACACGGTATCATGATCAAACAAATATTTATTTTATGTGAGAAAACCTTTCTATTGGTACCAAATCTGGTGACCTTGAAATCGACCTTTGATCTACTTTGGAAATTATTCACTTAATAAGTTTCACTTTGTTACTGTAGTCCGGGGACATCAGTGTTTCACGAACATATCTTATTGTTTTTATCAATGCCCATTAACCTTGGTCATATGTCTTTGTTTCAAGGTCATGGCACATCATCCGACCATAGACATTCAAGATACCAAGTATGAGCCTTAATTGTCATTCCATTAAATCTACAAAGTTATAATCCGGAGAAGTGTTTTCAACTTAAATCATTCAAACTTTTATCAGTATTAATTAAAATGTCCTCAAAGCCACACCCTTTACATGAACAAATACACAATTTCCGAGTTGCCCAATAGTTCTGTATTTGTGTGGAACTCTTACGCATATTGAGACCCAAAACGTATTTTCGTCCACACGCGGTGGGTACAAATGCTTATCACTGCCTTCATATATTGCCTAAAGGCCGATTATCTGACATCATGCAACCACCCAAACTGCAGGGAAACACATTAGTAAGCTTATGAGTATTTAATGATAAAGTAGCTCAAACAAAAATCGATATCACCATCTTATTTTTGATAAAATATCGCACATGCAGAAGAGGAAATATAATATTAATATTTCATATTTAATTTCATGGCCTAATTAAAAAAAAATATTATTCTTGATATGGTCAGTTTAATGTATACCAACGGCTGATATAAACAAAATTTTACACTTTTAAAACTTTTATCCTTATTATACCCCCCGCAACAAGTTGTGGGGGGGGGGGTATACTGGAATCGGGTTGTCCGTCTGTCTGTCCGTCCGTCCGTCCGTCTGTAGACGCAATGGTTTCCGGGCTCTAAAGCATTATCCTTTCCACCTACCGTCACCATATCATGTATATGGACTACCCATGGGATGAAGATGTTCCCTATCGAGTTTGGGGTCAAAAGGTCAAAGGTCAAGCGCACTGGACATCGAAGTAGCAATATGGTTTCCGGGCTCTAAAGCGTTATCCTTTCCACCTACAGTCACCATATCATACATATGGACTACCCATGGGATGAAGATGTTCCCTATCGATTTTGGGGTCAAAAGGTCAAGCGCACTGGACATCGAAGTAGCAATATGGTTTCCGGGCTCTAAAGCGTTATCCTTTCCACCTACAGTCACCATATCATACATATGGACTATCCATGGGATGAAGATGTTCCCTATCGATTTTGGGGTCAAAACGTCAAAGGTCACGCGCACTGGACATCGAAGTAGCAATATGGTTCGGTTTGTCATGCCATTTGTTTTTTACACTCAGAAAAGAGGTAGTTTATACCTATTACCAACACCCTTTGGGAGATTGGGATAAGCGGGGGGTATTCCTAGTGAGCATTGCTCACAGTACCTCTTGTTTACATAGTTCTCTATATAATATATGTATCCATCTTGAACCCATCCAAGTAATCAACAGAATATATACTAAACGTATCTCCATTACAGAAGAGCTGATAACTCGGAAGTTGCGTATTAAAATCAACTTTAAAGTGTGACGTGTCTATAGGGGCCTGTATGATTTTCATCAAAATCAAATCAGCAGTTCTTAAAGGCCAAATAAGGTGAAAATAGATTTGAAAGTAAAGTTTATAGTTTACCATTTCTAAAAGTTTACTGTTGTGGTTGGGGTTTTTTTTGGGGGGGGGGGGGGTTACCTTCAAAAAGTCCAGATAAAATTTACACATATTGCGCCACTTTACCATCGCTTTAATTTCTGTGACAAATGGAGATTTATTTATTTTTAGCGACACCGTGGATAGTGACAGTGAAATACCGGAGATAGACTTGAGTTTGAGGATTCGATCTTATATGTTTGAGCCTGCACCCGTTTCGGAGCCACCAGATAGTGATATACATGTATAGGTTCGACATTATCTCATCAGAGTCCTAGAAAAACAAAAATGACTCGGCTAGAAATTATTCACCAGGTCAGCCCACAGAGAATTGGTAATGTTCTATCAAAAGATAACCTTTGTATTTTTAAAGAAAATAAATCGTACGGCAGGCATGAAAACCCGCAATCTAATTAAAATTAGATTCTTAATTTGATCCACTCACCCACGTGTAGCGATCGCAGGTGAGCGGATCAAAGGATCTAATTTTAATTATATTGTGATTACTGACACCTATTATATACATGTAGTACAGTGGCGGATTCAGAAATCTTTTTTGCTTTTGGTTTTCAATAGTTTCGGCAGATGGTTGTCTTGGGGGTGTCCCCTTACCAAACCAGATTAAACAAAAATAATTTGCGTTCTTCCATAATACACCAGTTTCGAGATTAGAGCTCTCCTGTGTAGGAAATGCTTTTAATGGAACTTTGAATGCGTATGTGGGACAGAGTGGATCTTATAGTCAGTGAGAAAGATGATAAAATGTATTAAAACCGATTTCTCTTTAAATATTTAATGTAGGAAATATAAAATACTATCAAAAGAAACGATTTACTGAAGAGGGAACATAAATGCAGTGCCATATTTGCAAGTAAAATCCTAAATATGATAGATAGGTGCTACGAAATAAAGTGATATGGTAAGAATTCCAAGTATTTAATTAATTACTCCTTGAATACTTATCATTTCCTTAGTTTGTGTATTAGTCGAAATAGAGTGATGAAACTGCGTATGATAAACTTACTGAGCACATTCACTTATGCAGTAATGAATATTTGTCCCACTCCCGCTTGTAAACAATTTGTTTTGCGCCTTACTGTGTATGAGAATTCCCCAAAGGGAAATAACTCTTACGTATCGCGAAACCGGCGTTTTTGAATTCGACCAATCAATGAATAGAATACAAAAAGAATTAAATTATTTCAAAATATCTTAAAGAGATTTATTATAAAAAAAATTATATGATAGATAAAGTTCAATCGATACAAATATCAACTATTCCGTTTATCTCACAAAATGTAACAATATCCATTGCTCTGGACATGAACATTCCTTACTTTTCAGGCATCACTCCGGTAATTGTCCAATCCACATCAACTTAGTCAATTGTAGTTCCATATATTTAAAAGAATTTTTTTTTCATGCGCGATTGTTGTCATTCCCCTTATTCTTTTCTATTTTGTACCCTTGATTAGGAAATTTTGTGCAATATGTAGAAATAATCAATTGTTTACAAAGGAACTGTTTGATGTTGGTAGCTGAGGCTACTTCCTGTTGTTTACAGACGTAAAAAACACGTGAATTTTGAGGGTATTTTCTTCTATAGTGATATATAGTGAAAATAATTACCGGTGTGATACCTTCAATCCGGGTCGTCGGGCATAACTGAAACTAACACTGTGGTCGTATACATCCGGTCTGACCTTTCTATAAAGATACCGAGATCTTTCTCAGACATTCCAAGGGGTGTAAGTTCAGTGGGGAATTTTTTCAGGGATTTGCCACTGTCCGAAAGGTTTAATTTATTTTCTTTAACGAACATAAACCCTGGAAAGTCGGCATGGAGCGGGAATACCGGATAATGCGGTGAAAAATCGGTCCACAAACTCTTAACAGTTGTAGTATATGCATGTTGCATCTCAAAAGTCCTTTATTCGTTGTGGAAGAACAGTCCGACCTTTGCCCGTGCTAAACCTGCATCAATCGCCGCGTATCACCGCCCACCTGCATTAAATGTTTGATAATGCAATCTAGTAATTACTCGCCATGCAAAATAAGCGATCACAAACCTGTCCTTGTTTTGACCTGAGAAAAACATATTATGGTGAGTTCATTTTATTGGAACGGAATACGATGTCAAGTTTAAAAGTTTCCACAAAATGTTACACATCGTGAGCGAAGCAAAATGAATATTTGATAATATTTAGATTATTTAGCATTATTAAAGACATGACAAGAGAAAATAAATCACACTAAGATCTAGAGAAATTTATTTAAATTATTTACCGGGTTTAAGATAAACAATTCAATAATTCATATTGCACAGTCCAGCTGCCTCCGCCTAGTACTGTTTATCCACATTATATTAAACTTAAAAAATGTTGTGGGAGAGAGAAAGTACCTGAACAATTATCGGAAAAAGAGAGCATTCAATTTCGCCATACCCATAGCTACCAAGACTCATCTTCCTGTAGTAGAATTGGATTTTTATTATGCTTTTATTTCAGCCGGAAAATTTGGGAAATTAAAATAAACCAATTTGAATACATTTGAACTTGTTTTAATCTATTCAGAAAATTAGAAATAGTTTTGGTCAGTTCTGTTTTTAATTCTGCCCGTTGATTGGTCAAGAACTTTCCTGGGTGTCCGTGTTAAATTGCGGGTAATGAGGTGTACATAATTCTGAGATAAATATTTATCCTGGAGACTCTTAATCAGCGATGTTTTTTCAACATCCAATGCTTGAGCTTCGATTTCATATTTAATTTTCGACAACTTGTTGAATTTAGAAAAACAGAATCCACATACGTATTTTACAGGCCGTCACAATTCCTGGATCCGCTCCTGGTATTGGACAGGCCGTCGCCATCTCTAGGAATATAACTTAATATTTCTGTGAGCTGGGGGAACACCCCAAAGCCTCATGGCACAGTTTACACACCGCCATGGTGTGTGTATTCTCCATCACCGAGACTCTCTGAAAATCTTATCAAATGGAAGCGTTTTAAGACAATGACTAATTGTTCACATATTCCTTCGTCTTGCACGTCGTGTAGCATAACACGCTATCTGATTAGATGCAGGGGACTTGGCCTGCATCTTATCCCATGCAAGAGAGTGTTGTCACGGAAATCGTGCTAACGCAGCCAAGGGTTTACAGAAGCGGAACGGATCGTAAACCCTTGGCTAGCGAAGATGACCAAGACCGTGATGCACCAATGAAATAACTGTGTCTGACCCATGGGATCATGTTCTGTCTATCCCAAGACTTGAAGAGTTTCATCTTCCCCGATCAAGTAAATGTATTGCGTTGGTTGTTCGTCAACGACAAAGTGACTTTCTGTAAGCGATATTTTGGCTGAAATTAGATATGTACTAGACTTTCGTAAACTCGGAAGATACTGGTTGGGTGTGACGTTCCTAATGATTTGTTTTGTAATTAATTCTTCTAGCGATTCCTGGTACATGCCCCTTTCCTTCTGTGCTACATACATGTATACATGTCCTTGACAATCGTTTAAAGCTGCTAATTTCTCCTCTTCTGTTATTGCATCAAGCACTCTCTTCCTCAGCAGTTCACATTTATGACAGACATCTAATCGTGAACCACAAATTCTGATGTGTGAACAGGAGGAATTCCATATGTTAGTAAATGTGTGGTATTCCACTCTCCTAACATGATCTTTTTCGCATGTTGACTTGTACTGCCCATGAATAGCTTTCTTCCAAAATCACAAGGTAGGAGAATTGGAGGTTCGTCATCCCTGTCTATAACCTCAGCAGGTAGGGGAAGGTCGTGTTCCTCAGCATAGCCCAAGATAAGATTGACTACCCGCTGTACATCGTCCACAGTAAAGGCATGTTTCGGTTTTCGTCCGTTATTTCCATGCTGTCTTGGAACTGCTCCATTAGCAGAATAATGTTTTAAAGGATTGGAGAGAGTCCCTTTTTCCGACACCAAACAACCTTTCCAAATTGGAAAGCCGATCTAAAAAATTTCAAATTTTTAAAACTGATATGGTACGAATTTTGGGTTCTTGATTCTTTCCGAGTGACAGAAGATCCGACAATACTAATAGAAACCATTATGTATAAATCTTTCACAACTTTCTCCATTTCTCTAGCATTTCGCGAATTATATGGTCTATATAACAATCTAGTTTGCCAATATAACCTATCATTGGGCCAAATGCTGTCTGACTTCTTTCATACCGATTGTTAGACCGTTCTTGGCACACTAATTTTGACTACGGATAACTCCGTTTACCTGATCAAGATATAAGGTTCACGGTGGGTGTGACCAGTCGACAGGGGATGCTTACTCCTCCTAGGCACTTGATCCCACCTCTGGTATATCCAGGGATCCTTGTTTGTTCAACTCTCTAAAAAAAAAAAAAAAAAAAAAGACAGTACTAAATAAATGATATCTAAAAAGATCTCTCGGTACTAAATAAATGATATTTAAAAAGATTCGACAGCACTAAATAAATTATATTAACAGTTGTGAAGGAGAAACTTCAAACGTACTGTGCGGCTACATATGCCAGAAGTGGTGTAAATCAAATGTGGATTCTAAAAAAATTTACAGAAATTTTAGTAAACTTGAAATCACAAATCTTTTCTCGAATCAACATAAAAACGTGTGACTTTTCAACACTTTACACGACCATTCTTCACCATAAATTAAAGGCTTGACTTTTTGACATCATAGACAGTTGCTTCTTCAACAAAACTGGAAAACGGAAATATTCATATCTAGTGACCAGTCATCCAAAAATGACTTTGTTAAATGCCACTCTGACTCCACGCACAAGTACTCTGAAGCTGAAATTTGAAATATGCTAGAGTTCCTCATTGACAATATCTTCGTGGTCTTTGGTGATCAGGTCTTCCAACAGTATGTTGGAATTCCCATGGGCACGAATTATGCTCCTTTGTTAGCTGACCTGTTTTTATATTCATATGAAGCAGAATTTATTCAAAAACTTCTACGTGAGAAGAAAAAATCTTCATTTCGACATCTAGATATATCGACGACGTTTTGTCTATTAACAATAATAACTTTCATTCACATGTCGATTCGATAAATCCCTATGAGCTCGAAATAAAAGATACCACAGAGTCGACCACTTCTGTTTCATACTTAGATATTTTATTGAAAGTAGATATTAACAGCAAACTGACAATTCAACTGTATGACAAACGGGATGATTTCAGTTTCTCCAGCGTCAACTTCCCACATTTATGTAGCAATATTCCATTATCACCTGCATATGGTGTTTATATCTCTCAAGTGATTCGATACGCAAGAGCTTGTTCTGTGTAACTTCAGTTTTTAAATCGAGGCAAGCTACTGACAAACAAGTTGATGGTACAGGCGGTTTCAACAGTCTCGATTAAATAAAGTCAGCATTTCGCAAATTCTATGGTCGTTATAACGATCTACTCTTCCATTACAACCTAAATGTATCATTGGGTCAAATGCTGTCTGACATGTTTCATACCGATTGTTAGACCGTTCTTGGCACAAGGATTTTGACTACGGATAACTTGTTTACCTGATTAGGATATAAGGCTCACGGCGGGTGTGACCGGTCGACAGGGGATGCTTACTCCTCCTAGGCACCTGATCCCACCTCTGGTGTATCCAGGGATCTTTTTTTGCCCAACTATCTATTTTGTATTGCTTATAGGAGTTATGAGATTGATCACTGTTCGTTATCTTCACCTTTCATGATACTAAAATCATCAAGATTACGTAAACGTTGAAATACATTACAGGATAAAAGATTGTCATCTTTATCTAAAAAAAAATCTTGTACAACCTTGACTCCTTTTTCATACCAAGATTTGATAAATACAAATTTATTTGCAATTTTAACATTGGAGTTGTACCATACTGGGATATTGTGGAAATTGTTTATAAAATTTTCTTGTTTATCCAATACCTTCATAAAACATAACCATGAATCTAGAACATCCTTCCACAAAGCATTGCTTTTGTTGTACAAGTATTGTAGCACAAATGTGTCTACAAAATCATATAGTTTTACAAGGATGTCCTTCCCATTAACAGCAAAATATATCCATCCATGGTTTATTTTAATTACATGCATTTAAGTGATGTAATAAAACAATTGATATCTATGACGTATGCAGTTAGGGTTTTTTTAATCGTGCCAACGCATGTCGCGACACGGGGCTCCATTTTTAAGGTCATATCCGAAAGCCCCGTGATCCTCACTTCTAAATGCCGAGCCTTTGGCGAAGGAGCAATCACTAACTATGTTAACGTCTTAAGTTTGACGCGGCCATGGCATGGGGGGGGGGGGGGGGGGGGGGGGGGGGGGGGGGGGCTCGAACTCACGACCTCCTGGCAAGACATCTTCACTTAAACTATTCTGTTTTTTCATTAGATACTTTTTTAAAAAAAAATGATTATTCATTAACAAAAACAGCTTCGGAATGCCAGATTTTTTTTCGCATATAACATTTCTATTTCAGAATTGCTGAAAATGAATACATTTGTCATTTTTCACCTTAACTATATTTGCATACATATCTATTCATTGTACACTTTCAAAGTCATCTATGATAAAGCTATCCGTCATTTTTACGAGAATTACAAATGTACTTTCACTCCGGTGCTAAGCTGAGCCAATCTAAATAAAATTAGATCCTTTGATCCGCTCACGTACGTGAGCGGATCAAAGGATCTAATCTTAATTAAATTGTAAGCTGAGCGTAAACAGTGGGTTTGGATAGGCTAATCTATATCCGATACATGCAATCTATTGAATAAGTTATTCAGGAAATGAAATCAATATGAAAACAATTTCTTTCATCTGAAATAACATTGTAAATATACTGATGCACATGCGTATACATAATAAGTTATCACCCATCAGACCCAGTTTTGTTTCGTTTGTGACACATAAAGGGGCATGCACACGATTTGGGCTGAAAATTTTCAAATTTTATTTTTCCAGTTTTGATGTTTAAAATGGTACTGACTAAAACCCGGTCTTGGTCCCGGTCTTCGGTCTCGGTCCCGTGATTAAAACCCGGTCTTCGATCCCGGTCCCAGATTTTTTTATTCGATAAAAACAGAACACATCAGAATATTTTAGCCCCAATTTCTCGTTAATTTAGATATAACATATCATGTTTGCATTCTGATAGTTGATTGATAATATTATTGTCGTTTTTCGTAAAATAATATGTGAAAACTCCGGGACCGGTGGGACCGAGAAGTAAAAACAGTGCTAAAAGCCTGTCCCGGTCTCGATGGTTTTTATTTTTCTAAATAGCCGCTTTAATCTACCTTTTTATGAGAAAAAGATAAAAGTGTTATATTCAATGACATTCCTTTGTATGCACATGTATGTTTCTGGTTTATTGTATGTTTGTGTTTTATTCCAATTTTCCTTTTTATGTCAAAATCGAACTCAACTACGTGATTTTTTTTCTCCCAAATGAACGCGTTACATTACATTTTCATAAAAAGATAAGGGTGTAGATGAGAAATAATATATATATGTACTTATCCTGGTGTATTTGTTTGTAATTTACTGTTGGATGTAGTATTTACAAAATTAAGTCTTCTTTATTTTTCCATTTAGGTCAAAAACCTGACCACACGATTGATAAAATTTTCAAATTCAATGTTGGTGTATTCGAACCGGGTCTCTGTATATGTACATGTATACGCGGGTTACTCTCTCTCTCTCTCTCTCTCTCTCTCTCTCTCTCTCTCTCTCTCTCTCTCTCTCTCTCATTTACGAGTGTATCGTGGGAATCGCATTAATTTGTTAAATTATGATGTTATATTAGTTGTTTTAATCAGGGAAGAAAAGCCTCTATGTAAATATTAGAATAATACGTGCAAACTATGAGTCCAGAATGTACGAGTATGAGGTACTTTAAAAAATTATCTTTATTAGTGAAATGGGAAAAAAAAAACAAATATTCTCCTTAAATTTTATTATGATTATTGAAACATGATGAATAATTGTTGTTGATAGCGAAACAAAATTACTGTGCACTCTTGTCAACAACCCCTCCCCCCGCCCCTTTCCAGAAAGATTCTGAATACAAGAATGATGCTTTTGAAAAACAAATGTTATACCCCCGTAATCGGATATTCGGGGCGCATTTATATAGTTTTTGGTCCATCCGTTTGTTTGTCAGCAAAAACGAGAACCTTCGGCATAACTTTTGAATGCATGTTGATAGGGTTTTCATATTTCACATGTGTACTCCTTGTGACAAGACCTTTCTTTACATGCAATTCTTCACCTTTCAAATTTGACCTGCTTTTGAAAATCTTTAACCTTAGCCATAACTTTTGAATGGTTAGTAAAAATACACGAGGGTATAAAATGCTTCACGCAGGCATACTTTTCACGAAGCGCTAACAGTAGGCCTATTTGTATTTTCAAAACTGAAATTTATTTCTTAAATGAATTTACATGTATGTTTTGCATATTTATAAATGTATATTTCATTGTTTGTAAATTTGTCAGTTTATGTCTTTATGCACTTTGAAATATAAGATATTTTGAAAATAGGAAACAAACAGTTTTTGTGCAGCATAATTAATACATATATGTTTTATACATATACGTATATAGCTATTCACAATAAATATAGTTACCACATAATATTACAGTAAAAACATACCATAGATTATTTGAAGATCATCTAAAGTCAGAGGGTATCTTCTGTATAAGTATACAGAATCTGAGAATTTTTGGTGAGCATGTGTATGGAGCGCCAAATTAACATAAACTCAAATAATTGAAGATATCTTCAATTATTTGAAGATATCATCAATTCAATTATTGCTCTCTTTAAATTGAATTAATACATTATTGCTCTCATCAAATGAATTAATGTGCACTTCAATTCAATTAATACTATCATCAATTCAATTAATGCGCGCAATAATTCAGAATTGAAGATATCATTAATTATTTGAAGATATCTTTAATTGAATTGTTGCGCGCATCAAATGAATTGATGATATCTTTAATTATTTGAGTTTATGTTAATTTGGCGCTCCATACATGTGCTCTATGTATGACACACTTTTATAGATACTATAAATATATTAGGTGGATTTTTTTTAAGCATTGTATCTAAAAGAACCACAACTGAAAAAAGAAAGAAAACTAAGTATTAAATAAGAAAGGAAGAAATATTTTATAGTTATTATTTATTGGTTATATACAACTATACCCATATAAAGAGATCGGGTTCGGAATACAAAACAGGAATCTTTGAAAACTGATTTTGACAGGAATAGAAGAAATAAAATAAATGAACAAATAAACTAACTGTAAATTACAAACAAATACACCAGGATAAGTACATGTATATTATTTCCCTTCTACATCCTTATCTTCTTATGAAAAGATAGTGTAACGCGATCATTTAGGACAAAATGTCACGTACATGTAGTTGACTTCGATTCTGACATAAGTACATGTATAAAGAATATTGGAATAAAAAACCTATACACACAATAAATCAGAAATATATGTATACAAAGGGATGCCATTGAGTATCACGTCCTTATCTTTTTTATGAAAAGGTACTAGATTAAAGCGGCTATTGAGGAAAAATGTCGAGACTTTTAGCATTGTTTTTATTTCTCGGTCCCACCGGTCCCGGAGTTTTCACATATTATTTTACGAAAGAAGAAAATAATATGATTAATTTACTATCAGAATGCAGGCATGAGATGTCATACCTAAGTTATTGAGAAATGGGGCTCAAATATCCTGATATATTCTGTTTTTATCGAATAAAAGTATCTGGGACCGGGACCGAAGACCGGGTTTTAGTCACGGGACCGAGACCGAAGACCGGGACCGAGACCGGGTTTTAGTCAGTACCGTTTAAAATGCTTAACTGAGGCATTTCTAATGGTCAGCAAAAATTTTAATGTCAGTTGTCGAGGTACATGGGAGACGTAGAACTCACAATGTTTTGTTATGTAAACAAATATCGTGCCATGTTTTGTTTACGTAGGTTAAATATACCAGTAAAGGTTCGTTTAAAGCTGATTTTTCAAACAAGTTAATTTTGAACACAATTTAATAATTTCTAGTGTTGAGCACATCTTATTTTGTTTTCTATCAAGTAATCTATATGTAAACAAAAACATGACACAAGCCTTGTTTACATTACAAAGAATTGTGAGTGATGTATCTCATTTGTAACTTAAAAACTGATATTCAAATTTTGGTTGGCCATTAGAAATACGTTAGTTAAGCACTGTAAACAATAACAATGAATTTTCAGCTCAACCGTGTCCATGCCCCTTTAACAGTGATGCAGTGTATAAATACCGATTTTATTGAAGAAAATAAACTATACATGAGGAAATTTAAAACGTTTAATTTGTGCATATAAATATATTTCTATATTGATAAATTGTATATTGTTTAAAGTCCCTCTCGAGAATTTTTCACTCACATGGAGACGTCGCCATTGCTGGTGAAGGGCTGCAAAATTTAGGCCTATGCGCGGCGCTTACGGCCTTTGAGTAGGGAGGGATGATCCAGTGGCGTAGCTTCCATTGAGGCAACCGAGGCAGCTGCCTCGGTAAAATCAAAGTACTTAAAGTACTCGTGGGAGTTGAACATTGTGAAAATTCAGTTAGAAAAGATAGTACTGGAAGGGGAGGGGGATAAATGACTGAATATTATCATGATTTTAGATACAAATCAACTGTTGTTGTTTTTCAAAGCGTTACAACAGCAAACATGGATAATGGAAGGCCCATGGGCCACAACGCTCCTCGAGTAACTGAAGTCGTGTTGTTGTTTTCTAGAATTTCACCCCTTTATATTCTCATGAAAAATGTGACCACATATTATGGCCCAAACATTCAAATCAATATGGTTATCAATGCCTTGCAGTTATGAAAAAGTTTTTCCCCATTATATATACATTCACGTTTAATCCTAGTTATAGCTAATTCTAAGGATTCATTACTTGAAAAGGTAGTCCAATATGCTAAACTGTCACCTGAGTATACTACAGTCCTGTAGAGGATCAATGGAATGGTAAATAATTGTATAATAACTCAAAATAAATGAAATGCAAAAAAATTAAAAATTGTCGGGCATCGGAAATGCACAAGCCGAGTTGCGCAAGGAATGGGCATAGAGGGAACCGGCAGAAAAGTTTTCAAGAATTATCAAGCAGGGAGCAAAATTTTGCGTACATAAATTTCAGCCGACTTAAATCCTTTGTGACCTTGACCTTTAACCCTTGACCAAAATCAATAGGCTTCTTTGTCTCATCAAGGGCGATAATCCATCTAAGTTTAATTGAGATCCTATAATTTGTTAAAAAATTATAGTGCAGAAAACAAAATTTTCTCCAAATTTCAGTCTATTTATAGCCACTGTGACTTTGACCTTGTGACCCCGGAATCAATAGGCTTCTTGTCTTACTTAATCGATCTAAGTTTGATTGAGATCCTATAATTCGTTCAAGAGCTATGGTGCGGAAAACAAAATTTTCTCCAAATTTCAGTCTATTTATAGCCAGTGACCTTGACCTAGTGACCCCAGAATCGATAGGCTTCCTCATCTTACTGAGGGTGACAATCCATCTAAGTTTGAATGAGATCCTATAATTTGCTCAAGAGCTATGGTGCGGAAATGAAATGTTGATGCGTGCCCGCCTGCCCACCCAAAGGCACTTCATCAGATCATAAGCCGAGTTCGACTTCATCGCAACTCCGCTAAAAATGAAACAATAGTCAAATAATGTTATTTATTGCCAAGGTATTTGGGATATTATACTGAGGCTCAAACAGGGGGTGAATGAACCTGACAGTATGGAAAGCATATAGTGGAATCAGACTTGTGATGCTTGAAATCTATAGTGATTAATAAACTATACATGTACAAGATCCATAACTATTTTTTTTTTCAGTTTGTGAGGGAGAATCCTCATGTTTCTTTTATCTGTAGACAAATAAACAATGTGTTTTGACCAGAGCAATTTCCAATCCTTTTTGCAGCATAAATTCAACATTGTGGCAACTGGGTTAAACTTTGATAGTGAAGTAATACATGGCAGCACCTTATCCCATGCTCTTAAAATTTCTGTTTGACACACACTCATGACATCCACTCAAACATTACAGAGTGCAGCAAAATTCCATTGTAATAGGGATTCAAAATGGATAACTGGTACAAAATATGGTACATACTATTCAAAAAGGATAATGAATTTGACATATTGATGTCTTGGAAAAGGAAATTCTGACATCGGGGCTCTAAGCGTTTTCAAACATTGTCATTTGATAAAAGTGTTCTACATTTTTAAAAATAGATATTAATATGTCTTTACATACATAGGTGAGAAAGTTTCCATTATTCCTAGCCGAGACATACCATGTATGCGCAAAAAATTCATAAACAAATATCACACTACTCACGTAGAAAATGTGGACCTTACCGTCATCAAGCGAAGCGAAACACGCCATTTCGAGATTATAGTCGACGAAAGCTCGGTAACAGTAATGAATAAGGTACACTCATTTTGTATCTATTTTGTGACTTTCTTTATTAAAAGGAACAGTTCTCTAATGTGTAACGTGCAATTACTACGTAATTCAATAACTTGAAGCATGAAGCAGTTTCACTTTGCCACCGGATATAAAAAAAATTATTTCGTATTCCGATCCCAATCGAAAGTTGTTGACTGGGAATGACGTGTTTTAATTCAATCTACATGTAACATCAAGCATTTTTTATATCACATTAAAAAAAACCAAATATATACACATACACAATGTTGTAGAGTTATTTCTTGTAAATTTTCTGAGGTTTCGCACCATATTCGATATTTCGCGCCACGGTGTCAATAGGGCTTGTGTGCAGTTGTCGTTCGTTTCCCTATCAATGTTTATAGGTGACGCTGCGTTACAAACGACAATTTTCAACCTTATCTTTTATTTTTCTATGTCTATCAGTATCAATTTGATCGAAATCTTGTATTCAAATTGATTTGAATACAATATCATTGCATTTATTTACATGTCAATTATCAAAATTAGATTAATTCAGAAAAGTTACAAGGATTATTTAATAGCGGATGTTTATAAAAGTTTATGTTGATTTACCTAGGAGTAAATCAGCTGACACAGAACCCCCGCTGACGACCACTATACAAATCAATACAAATTACTGCGCAGAAAAGTGCGTGATGACCCAGGGAGATTGAACACAGTTCAACTCCCAAAAACACCTTTTACGTTGTTAAAATGTCGATAGCTTCTGGGGGCCTGCGCCCCCCAGACCCCCTGCCTCGGTAATATTCGAACCCAAGCTACGCCTATGGGGATCTCTATCGTGCCACATCTGCTACGTCACAGGACCCCAGTATTTTATGGTCACATCCAAAGGACCGCCCCAATTAGTCGCCTCTTACGGCAAGCAAGGGATACTAAGAACCTATTGTAAGCCGGATCCCCACGTGATCTATATTGATAAAAGATCCTTCGATAAGTCGCACTCAATGTGACTGTGTTCATGAATGCCATCAATCATGCCATGCATATGTACATATAATTACAGATTGAATTGTTAATGAGTTTTTTCTCCAGCCTTTTTCTTATTTTACTTTAATTGTTCTGCAGGTATGGAAATTATACAGATATACATGTATGCACGTACTCGGATATCGACGACGGTAAATTAATTCTATGAGAACATGCACTGACATCAAATTATTCCAATATGATACTATTTCTGTAAAAATAAGAATATATAGAATACATTCCTGATATTCAGAACAGATTATATCCAATGAACAATTCAAATAGGTTTACACAAAGAATGTCTAGCTTTTAGAAAAAGAGCGTCATTGCCATAGCAGACGTCATGCAATAGTCCTGGATCCAGTAGCACGAACGTTAAAGTAAGCTGGTCGTTATCATTTCGATGATTTTCTCCTCAGCGGCAGTCGGTGGCTTAGGTGGGGAGCCTCCGCCTGTCATCTTCGCTTCGCTGAAACTCTTCTTGGCCCCCCTGCTGCAAATTCCCCCACTTAAACTTAACCTGGTCTACTGTCCTCCTCTTCATACCCATTGCGTTGGATTTCTGTCAGCTCCTGTCATTTTTGCGGGGGGGGGGGGTGCGTTTGGTATTAAATTTGAATGCATGGACGTTAAAACATTTTCGTGTTTCTCTACCAAATCCGCCAGAGCGATTATCTTTGCGAGGCTTCTGCTTTTCTTAGTGGCCATCTTTTTATTCAGTAGGTAAGGTAAATGCACGTGCAGACGGATTTAACGAAAGTTTAACAGAGTTTTCTCTGTTAAATATTAAATAAGAGTTAACAACTGTTCGTGCAACCCAATTTTATCTATCTATTAGCTAACTAACAGTTTAAAATTTAACTATTAGTTACAGACTTAACTCGAAGTTAATTTAAAAAACGTTAATGCAACCTTTTCTACGTATTGTTACGTTATGACATAATATCCCTTTTCTCATACATTGGCTCATATATGCTTAGCATAGGCCTAACTTTTGCAGCCATTCACCGGTAATGGTGACGTCTGGATACGAGTGAAAAATTCTCGAGCGGAACGTTAAACAATACACATGTACAACCAAACTTTGGCTCGGGTGAGCTAAAAACTGAGCATATAGGTATATTGAGAATGAAAGCCTCCATCAAAACTGCAAATTTCAAGGTCATAGGGTTAATATCCGGGTGTGTATGGATGATGTATTGAACATGTGATATTGTGTACATATGTAATTTGTCTGGAACATCTAGAAAACTAACTATCTAGTTATACTGAGCATGAAAGCCTGCAACAAAATTGTGAAATCCGTGGGTCAAGAGTTCAGGGGCCTGTTATTACAAAGTCTCAAGTCTTAGATTGCATTGCACAGTTAAAAGTTGAAGTGAATGAATTAAAACGTTTTTGAGACTAACTATCTAGTTATACTGAGCATCAAAGCCTGCAACAAAATTGTGAAATCCGTTGGTCAAGAGTTCAGGGGTCTGTTATTACAAAGTCTCAAGTCTTAGGTAAGGGTTAATGTACGAGTATCGCTCCATTTCTTAAAAGTAATGGACCGAGGCTCCGAAGGGGCCGAGGTCCATTGCTTTTAAGGAATGGAGTGATACGAGTACATTGACCCACTTAAAATTCACTGTAAACATTAATAAAAACTAAACTTTGTGCATTTTAATCATGTCTTACGTTTTTCATTCTTTTGTTGCATGCATTTATATCTACTTGTATAAAGGTTTACCGACTTTCCGAACACTCCATTCCTGAAAAATAATGGAGTGTTCGAACAAAAGAATGACGTTATAGGTGGATTTTAAATTGTATTGCACAGTTAAAAGTTGAAGTGAATGAATTAAAACGTTTTTGAGACTTAATTTTCAGCATTATGTCTTCACTGTTTTGTATTGGGGTGAATGATCTCACAGTAAACGAGAAAATGTCAGTATGTAAAGTTGGTCGCAAGTTATTAGTTCTTTTGTAAAACGCACCCCAGACTCCATAAAGACCATACAATGAAACGTCTAGAAGTATTAAAACTCTTTTTAGTCCTAAACATTTAGGAAACAAACTTTGAAGCTGCATAGTTATATTAGATATGCAAGTTGCTACCATAGTTGTTAAATTGGGGGTCAGGGGATCTGACTATGTAGCTGTACAGGGCGGGGCTAAATGGATCATAGGAAATGCAGTTTCGTAAAAATCTTCTTTACTCGTGAACATCAAGCATAATTATGGTTTAACCATTTGTGTGTGCCACAGTTTCAGTGGATTACGAATTAGTTATGATCAGAACCTGATAAATTAGGCATCTTTTTCTGTCCAGAGGGACATCCACTTTCTCTATTTCTTTATGATCTATGTTGCGTGATATCCTGGTTAGTGTGAAGGCTCATATGTCTCTCGTTCGTCTAATTACTGGTCAAGTCAAATCATCAGTCTGTATCAATGTGTGATATAGTTCGATATAAATTAGCGGTAAATGGCCGAATGATAGACACCAAAATAAAATACGATAATCTCTTGACAGAGCTGGTCTGTAAACCATACGTATGTACTGACGGGACACTGTGTATGTTGGGTTTGCGTGGGCGTTTTACGATGTCAAGTGTGCGATTTATTCCCATTCTGTAAATGAATGTCTCTAAACATTCGTCTGTAAAAGTCAAAATTAAAAGTCATAAACTCAAGAGTTGTTTTCTACGGAAGCCGATAGGTGCCAGGGTATAGAATTAATATTTATTTAACTGGCGGCCGCCACTTAATTTATGTGGCGGCCGCCACTTAATTTAACTGGCGGCCGCCACTTATTATCTGGCGGCCGCCACTTATTAACTGGCGGCCGCCACTTATTATCTGGCGGCCGCCATATAAATTAACTGGCGGCCGCCACTTAATTTATCTGGCGGCCACCACTTAATTTATGTGGCGGCCGCCACTTAATTTATGTGGCGGCCGCCACTTAATTATATGGCGGCCGCCAGTTAATTTAACTGGCGGCCGCCATATAAATTAACTGGCGGCCGCCACTTAATTTATATGGCGACCGAGACTCAAATGAAATCATTTATATGGCTGTCACCAGTTATTCAATTCCTCTCTCTTTATCTCTCTCTCAAAATAAAAGGGGTGCAATCCCTCCCAATGCTTAGTAATATGTATGTGATATATATACAATTAAGAGCATTAAATTATTGTTTTTCGATTGTACTGTTAAATACGTAGAACCAAGGGGCTGACCAGATAATAAGTGGCGGCCGCCAGTTAATTTATATGGCGGCCGCCAGTTAATAAGTGGCGGCCGCCAGATAATAAGTGGCGGCCGCCAGTTAAATTAAGTGGCGGCCGCCACATAAATTAAGTGGCGGCCGCCAGTTAAATAAATATTAATTCTATACCCTGGCACCTATCGGCTTCCGTAGTTTTCTCTCCTTGACCGACTGAAATAAATATTCCTGACTCAAAAGCTCTTATACGCGTGTTATACAGACGACTCGGAAGTTCTTGATCTCACGGTCCGATAGAAATTATGATATGGCACAGTGGGTCTGTTTGTCTGTCTGTCCGTAAAATCCTATTGTTTTCAAGGTCGAGCTTATATTGGTAATTTTATCGGTACAAAACAAGATAGAAAAGGTAGTAATAAGGCCAGTATATTCAAACTTGATGCATATATTCCATCATCATAGATAGTTTGTAATTACTGTATAGATGGTTTGTAATTACGGTATAGATGGTTTGTAATTACGGTATAGATGGTTTGTAATTACGGTATAGATGGTTTGTAATTATGGTATAGATGGTTTGTAATTACGGTATAGAAGGTTTATAATTACGATATAGATGGTTTGTAATTACGGTATAGATGGTTTGTAATTACGGTATAGATGGTTTGTAATTACAGTATAGATAGTTTGTAATTACGGTATAGAAGGTTTATAATTACGATATAGATGGTTTGTAATTACGATATAGATAGTTTGTAATTACGGTATAGATGGTTTGTAATTACGGTATAGATAGTTTGTAATTACGGTATAGATGGTTTGTAATTACAGTATAGATAGTTTGTAATTACAGTATAGATGGTTTGTAATTACAGTATAGATGGTTTGTAATTATGGTGCAGTGTTTCTGGTGTGTACGTGTCTGTTGTCTGTTCACTCGAAGGGAAGGGTGAGATGAGTACTAATAAGCATAGGATAATCAGCCTGGTACATGTACACATAGATCCCATGCATCATCGCAAGTCACGCCTATTGCTTCCGTTTACACTACGTCAAATGTCGTGGCTGTATGATTAAAAAAAATTCTCGACTTCATGAATATTTATGTTCATTAATCAACCAATCGATGAGCTTCCATGGTTTTTTGGTGGAAAGAAAATCATTCGGAGGTCATTGCGTGCTCGTAGCGGAATAATCCGAGGATTGCCGATTGAGAAGGTAGGTACTACCGAACTCAGTAATCGTGGCTAGCGACGTTTATATCCCATGGTGAAGGGAGATGCCTGTTATATCTCAAGGTCATATGATATAGCTAGGATCATCAAACTTGGTGTACATATTCCCCATTGGTGTTGGTGCAAAGCATATATATTTTGAACAGTAAGAATTCTAATTCTGAAGTAATTATTTATCTGACAAAGTCATCTTAGAACTGATATTTTATTAAAACGTTTCGATATGAGAGAGAGAGAAAGAGAGAAAGAGAGAGAGAGAGAGAGAGAGAGAGCGTCAAAATCATTTATTTTCTTTTTATTTTACCGAAGATTGGTTTATTTGGACGTTATAATTCCTTTCTTTGATTATTACTACATTTTGCAGCGCGAGTGTTGCTGTTACACGACTTCAATCATAACCACGATTTTTTATACTGATTCTATCCTGAATTTTACAGGTAGCCCATTCTCTATCGTGTAGAGGAAAATCTCGTATTTATCCGTAATTTTGATATAAAATTGGGAATATGATAACACGTCATTTACATTCTAAGAGCTATCGCCCAGAAGAAGACGGTCTTGATGTATCACGTTGCTACCACCAAGTTATCAACAATGGCGTACACAGAATCACCAGCGGTATATTCCAATACTTCCCAGTTCAGTCAACGAATTCCTTAAATGAATTGTCATTCAATAGAACTATTTAAACATTGAACATGTTTGTTTTAAAACTGAGTGGTGGTATTGCACTCTGCTTAATGAAAAACTTTCTATATGGCAATCCATATTATACCAATCAAGATGTCATTGCACCTCAGCACCCCCTACTCAGATAAACTCAGGTAAACTTAACCTCGCCCGAGACATTTGAGTTCGTCGTACCCTGTGACATTTTCGAAAATCCCGATCTTCAAATACTTGTTACGTTATCGGTCAATAAGGGTGTATTTACTTCCTTCTTGTTAATGGGAACTTCTTTTGCAATCCCTTTTTTAAAATCTGCATTAGCCTTGCATATCCTTAAAGGATCAATTTAAAGTTCATATCATGTTTTACCTAGTCTCTTGCTTTCTGAACTTTTTGCCCTGGTGATAAACGGACCAGGTACGTAAAACTGCACGATAGTTAGTGCTCGTGCTAAGGAGTTAAAATACAGGACGATTGAAAATCAAATTACACGAGTGCAATTGACACCTGTAATCAGCATCAAACGGTCTACGACAACAACAAAAATCTCTTTACAGCACTAAGTCAAATAATACTGCGTGAACGAAAAAATAATAATCCTAGTAATTAGAAAGAGGGAGAGGGGGTTATTAGTTTTGTTAAGTTCTTCAATCAGGAGCTAGTACAGTTCTTGTGGCGGCATGGAGTTTTGCGAGCAAAGGATGCAGGGCTTCCCGACAGCTTTCAGATTTGTGGATTATGATATGTACAGGCTTTCACTTTCGTCTCCAGGGACTAGGTGTTTCAGCACTGAAGTTACGCTGCTTGTTTTTCCATACATATATGTTCTAATTATAGTGATTTGGCAGCATAAAGTTACCCCATTATCGCAATATGCCATAATGATATGGAGCAAATATCAATTTGCAACATATCTTCATTTCATTTTGGTACCTTCGTGGTGCCATTGAACAATTTTAACTAACCTTTCATTTTTACAATTTTTTCCAGATTTGATTAATATAACTCCATTTTTCAAAGCTGTGCTGTAACGTTATCAAATGCGAGATGAAACACTTGACATTTGTTTACTTATTTTGAGTAGAAACGTTTGAGTGTTGCATCTTTCGGTCTTCTTGAAAACAAAATGGGCTCATACCTAGTTTGCCAATACATGTACAACCTGTCATCGGGTCAAATGCTGTCTGAGTGCTTCATACCCCCGTTCTTAACACACCGATTTTTTTTTACTGCGGATTACTCTGTTTACCTGATCAAAATATAGAGCTCTCGGCAGGTGTGACCGTTCGACAAGGGATGGTTACTCCTCCAAGGCACGTGATCCCACCTTTGGTATGTCCAGGGGCGTGTTTGACAAACTCATAATTTTAAATTCCTTATAGGAGTTTTGAGATTGATCACGGACGGTGAGGGTGTACAGTGAGTAGTTTTCAAGTATTATTAGGTTGGTTTTTTGTTGGGTTTTTTTTACACATTCAATATTATCTTCATCCATGTTTCAAGAGTATTTGTCATGTACGTCTTTTCAAATGTTTTTTTTTTTTAAGTTAAGAACTTACTAAGACTATTCTTTTGAACATTTTGGCGCATGATAAAAAAGACTTCATGCGTTTTCTAGATATCATTTCTGAAAATGATCTTAAAAACAGAATATTTGAATGACCTGGGCGACCAACAGAAATAGATCAGAAATGCTAATTGAGTGATATAAAACTGTCCCAGTGTCTTTTAAATTTGTTTCAGATGATGAGTTATATTGCTGGATGTATCGCTTTGTGACAGAAGCTTGAACACAAAATGGTGAGTACACATCTTATTATGTTATATTTTCATGACGTGTTAGTGATGGGGTATAATAGATAGTCCCGTGTGGATCAGGGTAACTTAGAATAGGTCCTCAGTACCCCCTTGCTTGTCGTAAGAGGCGACTAAATGGGGCGGTCCTTCGGATGAGACCGTAAAAACCGAGGTCCCGTGTCGCAGCAGGTGTGGCACGATAAAGATCCCACCCTGCTGAAAGGCCATAAGCGCCGAACATAGGCCTAAATTTTTCAGCCTTTCACCGGCAATGGTGTCGTCTCCATATGAGTGAAATATTCTCGAGAGGGACGTTAAACAATATTCAATCAATCAATCATAACAGATACATTAACGAGAGAGAAAGAGTAAATATCTTTTTAAAATAGACTTATATCGCTCTGTCAGCATGTCTGGTCTCCAGTTTCTTGTTGGTCGCCCAAACCACCCAAACTTTTTAAATATTTTAATGTTCCATACCAATTCTGGTAACTCTCTTAGGTGTGACACGGCCATGGCACGAGCGACACTCGAACGCACCACTTCCCTGTTAAAAAACGAACGCCCTCGCACTGATACTGCGACCGCTGCTTTTGTTTTTAAGGTCATATCCGAAAGTAAGGGAGACAAATCTACAATGTACAGTGTATGTGATAAGCCGTTGACATATTTTTTTCTTTCGGAATAACATTATCCTGGCGACAATTTGTACCAAAGTTCATGGCAAAATTGTACAACATATACTTCTATATTGCCTTAACTTCGGCTTAGATTGATGTGTGTCAATGGCCGAAAATATAAAGACATGTATGATGGGAAAGTCGTCATAAATTAGTATCGGCGATAGTAAAGGCACAGGCAATAATACATTCCACAACTGGGTGGAAAAAATATGTGTCCTGGATGGAAGTAGCCCGACTACACTACATAGTATGATATTTATAGAATTGTAGATGAAGTTTGGATTCCAGCATCTCCTTGAACTTTTAAATCATCCTGAAGAATCGGGTTTGTAAGTAACGCCTCTGTCTTGAAACGATCTTCCTCCAAGAGAAGCACGGCCTCAGCTCTGATTTAACTCTTTCCAGTATTATATGTACTGGTTAGAATCTATCAATGATGATGGATCCAATCTACTGCCCATCCGAGTCTGCTAGAACAAGGCACTACAGAGTCGTTGGTGATGCGAGTGAAATTGACAAGTTTACTACGAACTGTGGTTCGATGAAGATTCAAATTTCAATCATTTCACACTGCCGGCGTTTTCAAACTACAAACGACGACGAGAAAGAGCAACGGTTACACCGAATCCGGACAGACAGTATCTATTCTAACGTGTTACTTGGGGGGGGGGGGGGGGGGGTAGTTAGCGTTAGGCGAGTATTATCCAAATCTCTAACTTGACGCATTCTCTACCTCAAAATTGCCCTAAACGTGTGTCCTAAAGTCAGGTGAACGGAGACAGTTTAGTTGTCACTTCCAGTAGTGTAGTGTGATCAATTTGCTGCGCACTGAAATCCGCAGCCATGCTGTTTTAATTTACTTGTGTAGCTGCAACAGATGAGTCGGTCTAAATCGGGGGTACCCGAGCTAGAATGTTAATGTTTGTTGCAGGGGGACAATGTGGGAAATAAATTGAAATGCAATCGAGTATTTAAAAATGCATTCTTGTATATACATGTATTTTAAAGCCAAACACAAAGTAATTTGACTAGAATTTATCTAATAACATAAATATGGAAGTGAGTTTCAAAGTAGAATTGCAATTTTAGTCAAAAATACTGCAAGTGACAACAAACTATGATTGGGGCAATTTCAGGTACTAAGTATACAATGCGTACAGTGAGGGAGTTATAATTAGAAATGGAGAAGACGTGTTTCGTGCTGGCATAGTATCGGTACATGTAAAATACCCACAAGTCAAGTGGATACCGTGCTCTGTCATCTGACAATAGCTTCATAAATCACAATAAATATTGATCTTAGTCTGCTACCTTGCACCTGACTAAATCATGACAAGGTGAAGGTCAAACATCGCTGAACTCTTATGATTAACCTATATTGAATGAATGATTTCAGCATTCCATTAGTTTATATTGAAGAAGATTGATATTTATATCCTGATAATTACGGACTGCTAATTAATATTAGTAACTACCAGTCGTGCAAGAGTGTGGTCTGTTCTGATATGGGGTTTCAAACAACATGCGTTTCTGTTTTCGTTTCTAAGGGATTGCTGTTAATGTATTTTTAAAAATATTTCCAAAATTAATTCAATACGTACTGGACATTGAAGTTATTGTAAATATCAGCCTTTGAGTTGTATAATCTCTAGAAATGAATCAAGCGTATTTTAAACTTATTAAAAATGTAATAAACATTACAGTTGTCGATTTGTACCGCGTTTGTTTCAGGTTTGATTTATTTGATTTATTACTTTATATCTAATTATTCATTCATGAAATACTAAAAAGGTTGTTTAGTGTTTTGTGGAGTCAAGTCTATTTTTGCGGATTCACACACCTAGCAATATATTCAAGTGATCTTGAGGTGATAAACAAATATAAATGTACATCGCTATCCTTCTTAAAGCGTAAAATTGTTTCTACTATCTAGTTTTGCTTACTATATCAATTAAGATATCTTATGAATTCTTCCTCCTTCATATCGTCGAGTGGTCCGATCTGAAAAAAAAAAATCAAATGGAATGATTTCGTTCATGATATCGTCGACGCTTGAGTGAAGTTGATTTCACAGATATTTTTTTTTACAAAAAAAAAAAAAAAATGCTAGAAAGATGTGTAAAGAAGGACAACTCAATATTCCGTGGCTGTTATTTCGTGTATTTTCACCCCATTTCTATCAATGGATTTCCATGAAATTTTATGGAAGGGTAGAATTTCGTTAAAAGACGACTTGTATTGGTTAGATATTGAGGTGGGTGTTTATACAGACTTTCAGGAGTGATGGATTCTGGCGGTCCATGGAATTCGCGGAAACACCGGGTTATTAGTATTACTGGAAACACCGGGTTATTAGTATTACTGAAAACACCTCCAAAAGTGCCGAAAACACCAATGCACCATCAAAAGTGTTAGTTCATGTATATATTCCAAAATTTCCATTCATATTGATAGAAAATTGAATGATTTATTGAGAGTTTTCATCACCACATGCTTTTTAGTACATATAGCAACTTCATCGGACATGTCGTATTTGCTCTATTTCAGTCATACGTATTTTAATCTTAGGGTAACAGTGAAATGTATATTTATCCCCCCATTGAAAAAAAAGTTGTTTTACATTGATACATCCAAAGTAGTAGATAACTCCATCTCTATTGATTTTGGGGTCACAAGTTCAAGGGTCAAACTGGACATAGTATGATATTGTCTGCTTGTTATCTTTGAAAACCTTTTCCTTGACAGACATCAAACTTGTTACACTGATTCTACTTAAGAGTAGATTACCCCTATTTCTTTCGAGGTCACAAGGTCATTTCATATTCATGGTTTAAGAAATATTTATAATTTTCTCGTGCTGATTTGGAAGAAGTTTTGGGCTCACCTGAGTCGAAGGCTCATATGAGCTTTTCTGACCGAAATTTGGTCGTCGTTGTAAACTTTTTACATTTTCATCTTCTCCAGAACCACTGGGCCAATTTCAACCAAACTTGGCACAAAGCATCCTTGAATAAAGGGCATTCAAGCTTGTTCAAATGAAGGACCATGCCCTTTACCAAGGGGAGATAATAGCAAAAATAGTGAAAATACATTGACGATATTTAAAAATCTTCTCCAGAACCACTGGGCCAATTTCAACCAAACTTGGCACAAAACATTATTGGGTGAAGGGGATTCAAGTTTGTTCAAATGAAGGGTCACGCCCTCCTCCAAGGGGAGATAATAACAAAATAGTGAAAATACATTAACTTTTAAAACTCTTCTCCAGAACCACTGGGCCAATTTCAACCAAACTTGGCACAAAGCATCTCTGGGTGTTGTTGTTTCACCTGAATGGTCACAGCAAAGGAGGGCAAAATTTCCTATCCCAATGCCGAGGGCAGTCTTATATCCATAGGCTTTAGTAACTGGAAGGATTCTCTGCACTGTGGCTGAGTATAGATTTATCTACCTGCTACTACCCAGGAAAGGCTGAATCATTTGATGATGTAGCAAAGGGAGGCTACAGATGCATTGGACAGTTCGACAGTCGCCAACGACTTTGTTTCAGCACAGGATGGACGGAAATTTTATTTTTGGACGCTTTTAAAATGCAATAAAACAATGTATATGATTTAATGAGATAGAGTTTAATCTACATAACTTGCTTAATTAACAATGCTTATTATAAATCAATATTAAATGCTTGAATTAAAGATGATAATAACAACTTTGTGGGTTTTTTTTTAATCAGGTGATGTATTTAAGACATTGAAAGAATGGGGAAAATATCAAGATTCTGGTGGTTTTCTGAAATTAAGTCAAAACACGTTAGTTAATTAGTTAGTTAGTTAAGCCCACATCAACGCAGTTCGCCTCCCCAATGTCAAATACTTACTGACGTCATAATGGCTAACTTCCCTTTTAATTATTAATGAAAATATAAATTTCAACAATATTAGTCTGTTCCCTTCAGATTAAATCGCATAGCTGGGTTTTAAATATTTTCAGATTGCTTTCTACTAAAACTGCATTTTTTAAAATTAAATTTGACAGTTTTCAATTTCAAAATATTGTTGTACATGTCCTTCACTTTTCATCCATATAAAATTTTTCTAGTGTAGCATTTTTCCTTAAGCAGGAATTCATACTTTATGTAATCAAGATTGATTGATTGCATATTGTTTAACGTCCCTCTCGAGAATCTTTCACTCATATAAAGACGTAACCACTGCCATTGAAGGACTGCAAATTCAGGCCTATGCTCGGCGCTTATGACCATTAAGCAGGGAGGGATCTTAAAAGCAATCAAGATATTTGAAGACTTCAAGAGAATAAATTGTATCGATAACTGCTACAAATTGTGTCCGGGCTGTTACTTTTTTTGTCTTTTGTGGTAGGCTTTTGATATTTTACATGAACCGATAAGTGATCATCTCATGCAGATGTATTGGGTACCATGGATAGTGACCTTTGATATTGAACTTTATCAGTTTACGTTCACACAACTTTTGAAGCTTTTATGGGTAAATTCCTTAAGCCGATGTGTCGTGTTTCTAGTTTGTGACCTTGAAATTCCACAGATAACTTTAAAGATTCGGAATGAAAGATCACAAGATGTTGTTGGAAATCGTGGACGAGTCGACTCTGAGGCCCTTGATTATAAACTTTAACCTGGGATATCTTTTAAACCAAGGGGGATAGGGATGGGATATTTCACATATATATGCCCCTTGAAGAGACCTTTTTTACAAAACGTTTGACCTAGCATAGGCGTAGCTTGGGTTCGAATATTACCGAGGCAGGGGGTGGGTGTCGACGTAAAAGGTTTTTTTTTTTTTACCGAGGCAGCTGCCTCGGTTGCCTCAATGGAAGCTACGCCACTGCCTAGTTACCTTGACTTTGGACTAATTTCCAAAAACTAAGTTGGACTACATCTTTTTAACCAAGGGTGATAAGGCTTTGCTATTTCACATACAGATGTCTCTGAAGAGACCTTTCTTTTGTTACCAAGACTTTTTGACGACCTAGTGACCTTTACTGTGGACTTCGACCTCCTTTTAAAAAACCTTTTACCTGGTCTTTATGTTTTTAGGGCTTTGGTATTTTATATATAGATACCTCATGAAAAGATTGTTTTGGTTCCAAAACAATTGACCTAATGACCTTGGACTATCTTTTGAACCAAGGGTGATTAGGCTTTGATATTGCACACATAGATGTCTCATTACAAAGGATTTCTTTTGATACCAGAACTATTGACCTTGGACTTTGACCTTCTTTTCAAAAACTTTAACCTTGGCTATATCTTTTTAACCAAGGGAGATAAGGGATTTGATATTTCATACTCAGATGCCTCATGACCAGGCCTTTCATATGGTATCAAAACTATTGACCTAGATACCTTGGACTTTGGCCTACTTTTAAAAACTTTAACATTTTGAATTAAAGGGGATATGTGAAGTAGAATAATGCTTCCCAGCGAGCTATGTTGTCTTCTGACAACTCTTATTTCATATAAAGATTGCATCAATTAGTTTACAAACTCAGTGGCCCAGGAGACCCAAAAATACTAATAAATCATGTTTCACAAGAAAGATTTAATCATTAATAGAAAATGACAATGTTTAAATTACTGATAATACAAGAAAAATACAATTTAATAAGTAAACAATAACAATTTTCATATCCAGCATAGAAAATATTGGACGGAATAAAATAAAAGTAGTACATCTGCTAGCCTTCTAACGATTATTTTCCTGTGATATTGTAACAAGTTTGCTCATCAGAATGTTTCAAAAGAAGATACCAGTTTTTTTTTTACTTTCTTTTTACCATCAATAAATTTCAGTGAATGCCATATGACATTCAAATATTGAAATAATCATATTTAAGGTGGCTCATGACATTGAAAATTTTAGCCGTAGATTTGAAAAAAAAATAAATAAACGTTACAATTTTCATACATATCTTTTTTTTTTATTAAAAAATTACAGCTTCTATCTAAGTCTTTTAGGTATGTTTTATCAGATATGCATATCAAATTCCAACAAAATCTCTTATTTGCAAACAAAACACCCTTTTTATCACACCAGGAAAAAAAACCCACTAAAAATTCTTATTAAGTAAATTGAGAGCATCAATCAATCTTTCGATGATGAAATCATACTTCAAAGGAGGTGCTTTAACGAGCTATTAAAAATTAAATTTTGGTGTGATGAGCCACTTTAGATAAGTAACGAGACAGAATAGGGATGAGCTGCTAATATTTACACATACTACAGGTTTATCTAGTGATGATCCTGTATTGTTTCAATATAACATATTGATTGAAAAAACCCACAGATCTTTGTATTTGACATAAACAATTAACTTACACAACATGCATACCGGTATCAAGAACAAATGTCTAGATTGTTTGGGATTTGAAAAGAATGGAAGCGTGGGGGTAATGTCTGTATAATTGGCCTATATTGTCACTTATCCCATGCTGCCATTCCTTTTATACCCCTATAAATTAACCACCTACACAAGAGTAAAACCTTGAAATATCATCTTTATACCTTGGAAATGCTGTAATCTTTAGTAAAACTATTGGCAAGTAAATAAACAACCAGCACTGTGTTATAATATCACATTGATACAATAAACATAGTGTATGTGTACTTATTTGAACTGGATTAATGTCTAAGCATTTTGGCAATGAAGCAAGCCTGCTAATTTATGGTTGTGCTAAAGTATGAAAACCTCTTTATTCATCGTCATATAGAGAAGTGCTTAATCATGATTACACCAAATAGTGCATCAGCTCCAACTACGCCAAATTCTAAATACCCTAAAATAAGTACACATACAATAATTCAGATATCATCAAGCATGTCTTTTAGTATAAATACAGAGGCCCGTGGACCACATTGCTTATATGTAGCTTAACCTCTATTCTGCTGTTAATTATTATAATTAAATTTTTTCATGGTAAAGGGGTTTACAGACAATAAATAAAAAAAAAACGTATGGAAAACAAGTTTTAAATTTAATATATCGGTTTCACTGTCCTCATAAAGACTTGCTCAAAATCTCAACCAGTTAAATTAGGGAAAATACTTTTATCTGATTCTCAAGCACCACCATCCTAATATGAAAACTCTTGTATTGCTCAATATTATATGGAATTTTATTGAATTAAATCAAATTTATAAAATTTGTATTTAAACTATTTCTAAATTAAATTATTTATCACCAAACGAGAAAAATGTGGGAGGGTGGTGTTGATGTTAAATTTTTATATAATGCCTATAACTACAGCCTTAAATAGAAACAAAACACTTGAAATTCTTATCACAGGTTTAGTAAAACTGTATAAATTATGAGTTTGTAAAACAGCTATTGTTTCAATTACAATGTACTATACCATCACTGCAGACAGAACTTAAATGAGGTAGAATCTAAACTAAACTAAATGTGACATTTTTAAACATGGAAACCTAAACTACAGATTTTTCACATGCATAAAACAATCAATTTGTGCAGACCAGAAATACACATGTACCAAAAACCATGCCAACCATAAATAATATGAAACAATAAACAATTATGAAAATATACAATATCCTCTAAAAATAAATATCGGTTAGATATATTATTGTCAATATCAAATTGACATAAAAAAACACATTAAAATCTGATAACAGATATTTTCATTTTAGTCACCATATGAAGTTATATTAATGCTTAACATTTTGTATTTACTAATCTTATGTACACGCCTTGAAATACAATCTACTTTTGTGATTTGAAGAGATTATCACTAACAACAATTCTAATACAATTAGATTAGCAAATAATAACAAGTAACATTAATTATGAAATAAATAGACAATAATGGTTATTTCTAACAACTTGTGCATAACTTTATTAATTAGACATAATTTCTCTAATGAGTGATCTTTCTCTTGTATCCAACTTTTTTATTTCTGCTTCAAATACACCATGAGAACCTGTAAAGGGAAAGACCAAGTATTTTTATTGGGTATTTGTAGTTGTTTTGATGTTGTTTTTTCTCTCTTTTCAATAGTACACCAGTTTACCTGCATCACAGACTTTCTGTAACTTCTTCAGGAACTCTCCAAATGCTTGTGTCAATGCTGACTGCTCCTGCAAATTAGGAACATTTTTTTTTTAAAACATTCTCACCAATCAATGAGTATCATGCAACAACTTTTCATCTTGTCTCAGGGACACTATACATTCTCGGGGACTAACATCTTATCATGTATCTAAGAAATATAAAGTTTGTTAACCCGCTTTCTTGTAAAAACAAATATGAAAGGATTCTATGTGTCTCAGTGTATTTGCAAATTAATCTTACCCATACCCAAAGAGAATGAATTCCAAAATATAATAATGCCTGCAGTTTGTCAGATTGGTTCCAGAGTATCAAATAAAAATTTTCATATACATATCAAGTGCATTTCTAATATACAGTGTATGATGTAATAAAAGAGCGTCTTAGTGACCAACACTTTTATATGGAATATTGAACATCTATTCCATAGGGGCTGCTTCATCAAATCACAGGGGGTATTTAACAGTAAAGGAAAACAAAGCTTTGTTATCACCACCCAAGAACCTCATCCCCATCATTAACAGGTGCTCTCCCCTAGCAGTCAGATTTACATGGAACATCCCTAATGATTTATACAGTATTTTGCAACCTTCACTGATGATTACAAGAATTATATTCAGAGTCTTCTTATAATAGCATAGCATTCTACACTTGGCTGATTTACACATATTAAGATTACAATACAAGGTAATCACTGACCTCATTATCATCGTCGTCCCAGCTATCCCAGTCAGAGCTCTCAGAATCTTTGTCAGTTGGAGACTTGGTGCCACTTCTCTCACTGCTTTGGCTCAAAGAGCTTATACGGCCTGAAGGAAGGCTACTGTTGCTCAAATTTAATGTGAGGGATTCTGGGAAATGTCCTGGACTTCCTTTAAAGAGCACAAAAGCTGCTATGTTGTATATGAAAATACATGCATGTAATATTAAAGATTATAGAGAACAAGTCTGGTTTCTTACCTATAATGACAGTGTCTTCCACATCTAGATCACTGAGAGATTCTGAACTATTAGTACTGGTCAATGGAATGTCATTGGACAGTATGCAGAGGTCATCGTTTGGTCGTGGAGAATGATCTACACTGAAGTGTATACCCTGTTGACAAGTACAATATTTTCCTTTTATTTCCACAGATACTTCATAAATGCATAGCATATTAATATGAGACATTGATTCAAATTTTATCGCGTGGATCTGTCTCAGTCTCACTGTAATATATACGTATGAATGCTATTACACTGTGTCTTACATTTGAGTTAAAAGTGAGTTGGATATGGGAGACCCCTCTTGCAGTACATGCATGTAAACATAGTTATTGTAAATGTTACCATACCTCACTGACTCGGGAACAAAGGGCCAAAATAATGGACCGCAGATGCTTGACAGGATTCAAAGGTTTACACAGAATCAGATAGATGTTCAAGATCTTCTGCAGTAGATGTACCTCAGCACTCTGAAAATGGATATAGCCATTAGTCTCTATATATTGTGGCAGATTGATTTGAACTTGATCATTTTGGTTCAACGGGTATCAAGTTTCTATCTGTGTACTTTGAAAGTCGTGACCTGGGTTCATGTTGCAGACAGATATACAAACAAACAGAAAGAGAGACACCAAAAAACAATATTCCACTAACTTTCAATTTAAGGGGTTTAACAGATTTTAAAGTTGATTAACATTTAATACCACATTTTTGAAAGATCAAATTGAACAGAGTACAGGGTACATGCATGTTGCTCAGCCCCTACCTTCATGGTGATAATGGCTGCCAGTTCTTTCAGAGTGAGATGGAGACACATTAAACAGTTTTGTTTGTCCTCCCTGGCCTGTGTTACATACTCCACCACTCTTACCCCCACACTCTGTAAACTACAAACACAGACATTGATTTGAATACTTAGTGCTAGCTTGTAATTGAATACTTAATGCAACGGAACAATATGAATCTCTATAGCACACGTGACTCTAACGATCTGGCACATTCGAGTAAACCGGTGATTACCAGCAACACACAATTATGAGTCAGAATTGCGTATGCATCCCACCCATTGAGTCGGAAAACTTTGATGAGCGTGGACAGCTTCAAAATGGCGTCTTAGAGACAGCAGTATCGAAGTGGCTAATTCTAAGAGATAAGGATTTTAATTCGGGTACACTAGTGAAATAAACAGCACTTGTAAAAGTGTTGGCCTTTTCTATGCCAAATGATTTTCATATGATAGAAAGGCAACATTTTTATTACCGTACTTTAACTAGGTGACTTTATTTTTAGCATATCCCTGGGTACACCCGGCTTAGTTCCACTCGGATCATATCAGAATCAAGCAAGCTATATATCAACATTACCACAAGAGTTGGTCCGGAGGGTGTACATTGCTGTCAGGATCAGTTATATCGGAGTTGTATTGGTTGGCAAGAACGTTTTTCAGCAAAGAACATGAGTGTTTATGTCTGTTTTTCCAGTTTACTTACCACTCTCTCATGTTTTTGCAGATTGAACTCTCTTCTATGAAGAGTCCTGCACAGTGGGCAATAATGGGCATCAGAGAAGATATGCTCTCCACCGGTAACTTCTGAAGGAAACTTTGTAAAGCTCGATGTGACTCGCTGATAAACACTTTCTCAACCTGTGAATTTTGATTTGGTTGATTAAATCTTTTTTTTTTCTTCAGAGCATGAAAGATAATTGGTTGTGACTTCCTACTTCACTTCAGTGAAAATTATATTCTTCTATAAACCTTACTTTAAAAGTTTTTCTTAAGGATTGTCAAAAATTGTGTTTATTGAATCTGAAAAATTCATATTGTATTTAGAAACAATGTCACAATGTAAGGAAACAAATTGTATGAATATATGTAAAAAGCCTCCATTTAGCTGTCATGGTGGATGAAATTATGTCTTACCTGTTTGGCACATTGAAACTTGTTTTCTGGTTTGACCAGACAACAACTAAAACAGAGTAAAGTACAAAAAGGTGAGACATTAAGATATATGTTCTAGATATGTATACATGTATATGTTAAAGCAAAGACCTAAACGCTTTACGTCTATGGTTAAAGATAGGACCACAATGTCAAATAGGTTGCATGATAACTAATATTGTGCAGTCCTGTATATACAAAGGATATCATCATTATTATTACATTTCTGGTAATTAGCATATAAAGGATATTATTTTTACTACATGTATTACATTTCTGGTGATTAATAAGTCCTGATAACTATTTCTGTCAATACATGGATAATGATTTCTATTTTTGTCAATACAAATACAGAACATGCAGAATTTTTAATTTTGGCATTATTAGAGGGCATTTTGAGATTGATAAAATTGAGTATCCCTAACAATTCACTCTGCATCATAGTTAAAAATTCATTCTGCACCAGAGGCAGCAACAATACATTCCGAGGTATATTAATATTTATTTAATTACTACATGTTCAGTATACTTGAGAGCAATTACTGTCAATATACTGGTATCTATTACTGCCAATGTACTGGTAACTATTTTCCAAGTAACATTACTGTGTTTACCTTTCCCTGAATAAAAAAAGCTAATCATCTGAATTACCTTAAGTATCCTTCAAAAGGAGAGGAGAAGAGCCTTATATCCATGCCCTGCTGTAGGAGTTCCTTTGTAATCCTTGTGTTTGGATGGGTAAACCCGAACAACAGCTTCCAGTACGACAGCACCGAAGCAATCTGGCTGACTCTCTAGATAAAAGCATATCTTATTACTAACAAAGCTTATGATACGTTATCCAATGAGATTTCTAGGATTTATCATGTGATGCACTAATATATCTTATGATACTTGCATCTTACGAAAAATACACATGCCCTTTTCAAGAACGAGAAAAATTGGGCAAGTTAATGGAAAATGTCAAATGAAATGAGATCGATATGAATACAATACACCGGTTTCAAGATACACCCGAGTTATTTACCTTTGGAGAACTCTCGTATATAGTGAGGCGCGAAACAATTTGTTTACACGCGGGAGTGGGACTAATATTCATCACTGTGTAAGTGAATGTGTAAGTTTCTCATACACTGTTAGATCACCCGTATTCGACTGATACACAAACTAAGTAAGTTATAAGTATTTAGGGAGTAATTAAATACATAGAATTCTTATCATATCACGTTATTTCGTTGGTCATAAGTACCATGTCTAAGACATTACTTGCAAATATGACATTGTTTTTATGTTTCCACTTTAGTAAAACATTTCTTTCGATAGTATATTGTATTTCCCACATTTACATATTAAAAGAGAAGCCGCTTTTAATACATTTCATCATCTTACTCGCTGACTGTAGGTCCACTCTGTCCCACTTAGTCATTCAAAGTTCCACTAAATGCACCTCCTACACAGAAGAGTTCGTATCTCGAAACTGGCTTATTGTTTGTATGTTAAATACCTGGGTTAAATTGTTTAATAAATGAAGAAAACAAGTGAAATAGAAAAATAATACTGAAATAAATATAATCTTATGATTCAGTATTATCTATAAACATATAAAGTGACCCCTGAGAAACTTTGATCTTTGTGTTCATGCAGTAGAACTAATTTTTGTCCGAGATCAAAGTATCTATCATCAAAAGGCTATATTAATTTATATAATATCTTGTAAAGAATTTTAAATAATCATAGCTTTTATAGCTTATATACCGTATAAGGGATATTTTTAGCAAGACATAAATTCAGAAATTTCTCCATAGAATATGGGTACATATATTTAACGAGAGCTAATTTTAGCGACTTTATATATCCCAGAAAGATAGCTATTACCTTTGACATGAAATAAATATTTTAGCAATATTCAACACTGTTGCTAATAATGCCAAAATTAAATCCTCACTAAAAATTCTACTTATCTGGTATACTTCTTTAGATATTGCCTTATACAAGAACAGTATGTGCAAAAAGACCTGTTGTATTACCGTATACGATATCATTTCTGATTTAGAAATCATGAATAAGGATTCGCTTATTAGCCGTTTACAGTTATCAAAATTGAAATTTTTATAACCTGGTTGGATGGAATATCAAACTGAGCATGAGCCAGAATGATAGTCGTGCAGGTCATGACAGACAGTCTGTCGTATCGTGATCGTTGTACAAGTTTGTCCAGGCTAGGCAGACAAGAGGGTATCTGATCAGTAACAATGGACACTATCTTTTGGACAATCTGTTTACAGGAATCCTCATGCTACAAAAATAAAGAAAATAACTAACTATGATATATATCATAATTGCTGACCAAGTAGGATACTTCAGAGTGACATCAATAATAGATACAAAGATTTAAGCTTTGTAATTAGATTTCATGGAGCACATGGTTCAGTTGCCACAGTTGTCTTGCTAGTAACCAGAAGTTCACTGGTTTGAATCCAAGAGTGAGCACTTGATGTTTTGCATTGGACAAGCTGCTTTATCTGCTTTGAATCAGTCCACCTGGCTGTATCACATACAATGGACTCCTCCCTTACCCAGAGGGAGTCTGTAACTAGCACAAGGGAAACTGGGGACAAGCACCAGTCATACAGGCCTTGTGGGAAGGTTTCAACTTTTTATCTTTTTAATAAAATTTTATATAAAATCAATTTTTTGACTTTTGAATATCACTATTTTTTTTTTTAAAATCTATGTCATACCTGCCAAGTGGCTGGTGGTCTCTGTATCAGTGGATTGAGGCGAGTACAGTGGAGGATGGATTCCTGTAGAAGCATAACCGCAGCATAGGTCAGCAGACTGGGTCTGGGAGACAGATGAGTCTGCCAGATTTCCTCAAGTATGTTTATGTCATACCACCGAATCACCTCAGCCAAGCAAGGCAACACCTACATGTAGAGAGGAAGCAGAAATATTCATATGTCATACCACCGTATCACCTCAGCCAAGCAAGGCAACACCTACATGTAGAGAGGAAGCAGAAATATTCATATGTCATACCACCATATTACCTCAGCCAAGCAAGGCAACACCTACATGTAGAGAGGAAGCAGAAATATTCATCCTACATGATCATATATAGTGTATTTAAGAAATGAATTTCATTTTTTAAGATACATGAGGGTATGCACTGCAACACTTCAAGCTGGCATTCTTCATGAAGCACCTTAGTGTCAGTGGTACCAAAAATCATTCCTCCCAAAACCTATCCCAAAAGTACATATGTGTATGCATCACTGTCACAAGTACAGTATCCACTGCTTCTTGTTCACTTCCAGATGTCTACATGTCCTCAAATTGGTCAATACTGAGCTATATTCTGTATCTTAGTATTCAGAATCTCAGGAGAAAACTATTCATCCACACAATGGACATGGTGGATCCCATGCAGCATTAGAAGCATTAACAATAGTATATTGATTTTAGAATAAACCAGTTGTTAAGATTTTGACCTAGGATGTGAACAATATGACGGGTATAGCATGCATACTTTGTTGGGGTGGGGTATCAATAATCACCTGTTTTGTTATTCTCCTGAGTTCCCACTGTGAATCAGCCAAGCTCTCTATAGTTTGTAGAAGGATTCTGGTCAGGGTCTGCTTTAAGGGAGTTAACTGTACACTGGCCATCCAATCCTCCTCAATGGTGGTCCTTAAGATGGGGGAAATCATTCTATTAGCCTATATTCATATTTCAAGCATCATTAGAGTTCTAATGAAATTTCTTTAAAAATAGCAACAATTACCTGCACTGATCAGATTATAACTTACTTGTTACCAAGGTTGTCTGCAAGTTTTTGGTAAAAAGTCATATTCCTGAACTGCTGGCTAACATGTTGATGCTACAGAAGATTCTAGTAATTAATTGTGGGAATAATAAAAAAAAATATTAAAACAACCAATTCTGTTTACAAAACACTAAATAATGACCCAAGTCCATTTTACCGTAAACTTTATAGGTAAAAAAGAATTTGACCTTGACCTTTCAGTTCAACTACACGTAGAAAAAAGTCCTTCAACTGTATATTTCAAATTCAATGACTACAGTTAATGAACAAGATGGACAGACAAAACACATCAACAGACAGAGCAAATACAAATTTCAATCTCAAGAGCTTTAAAATTCCACATCACATATGATAATATAGTAAATGCAACACCGTGACTAATCCGGTGAACTATGAACATGTCCTACCTTATTGTTGACTGTATGGTCTATGTTCTGTAACTGACTTAAAACAGACAGAGGTATGTATCGTGAGATTTTTCCTCCTCCAAGTTCTCCATTCCTAAAAATGTGTTCAAATATGTATAAATGATACGTTGGTTAAAACTTGGTACATACAGTGTACATTACTGCGATATATTGACCATGATAACAAGAGTTGGATCAAGTGGCGTTTACAGGTACAGGTCATCAGATCACATGAGATGCAGAGCATGAAGTTTTATCTGATGATCCACACTTGTCCATGAGACGTTATCCAACTCTGCAGATCGAGGTATTGAAGTAATGATAAATTCATTATATACCCTCTTACATATATTTTAAATACAAGCTAAGATGATCACAAATTAATCATTGATTGGCAAAAAGACAAAGAATTTTCAATATATGCAGTCCTGCTTGTGATGTGCTCAATCCATTTCCATAAAAACATACCCTATAAAAATATAAATTATAAAAAACAAAAACAAAAAAACATACCCTATAATTTTATATGTGTGCTTATTATTGTGTATATCTAAAGTTTAGTGAAATCTTAGCTGATGCACTGATTAGCAAAATCATGAATTAGCACTTCTGTGGTCTACAATATTATATAGAGATGCTCAGATTTTGGTGCAACCATAAACTAGTGGTCTTGATCAATAAGCACAAAAGGCACAAAATATGAATCCCACTAAAATAGGTGCATATACACAGAATGTATTGTGATGTCATCAATTTCACAGGGTCGTGATACTCATTACAAACAGGGTGGTGATCCAGAAAGTCGGATCACATTATGAAATCAAGACACACAAAAAAGATAATGGGTATGCAATGCAATAATTCAATTTATTCAATTTGAATTTTGGACAAAATCTTACATTTTCTCGTATCCTATAACCCTTAGTCCTCCTTCACTTTTGAATTGCACCTGTGGATGACAAAATTTACTTTTGAATAAACCATAAAAACATCTTAAAGCAAGAACAGACAGCAGATAAAGGTATCGGAATGGTTCAAAATTTCACTATATTTTTCATACAATAATAAATAATAATCTTCATTTTTTAAAGTCGGACTTAACAACAAGAAACATTAGCTACACTGTATATACTAGCTATTTACCAACTTGCAAAGATGTTAACGCAAGGGGTCATTTTATGGGAGGAAACCAGAGTACCCGGAGGAAACCCACATGTCTGAGCAGGTGACCGCTGTACCCTATCACATACAACTACTACCGATCACAGGGATCGAACTCGGGTCGCAGCAGTGAGAAGCGAGTGTGTTAACCACTACACTACCCAGACACATGGGTTTTTTTCTTCAAAATATTGATATTAAGCTACATGTATTTTTGATCAAATGTTTACAAACTTCAAGCTTTAATCTCATAAATGTTTTTAATTTTTCTACATAATTTTGAAATGATCCTGTACCTAATCATTCAATACTTGTATTGTACATGTCTAGTAATCATATTTATTATGTACATGTAATTATAAGGACCTCATTGGAAATAAGTTAATTTCAGCTTTTATATATGTTATCATATCATTCAATGTCAGATTATTATATTAGTTACTCTATAACTGTTATCACTGCATAGTGCTATAGATTATGTCAGGTTTCAAATATGTTTTAAATTTATAATCACGACATTCTGTGATATCTTATACCTGAATAAAATGAATGAATGGAAATTTAATGATCTGATTGCAAACAATGTTATTTGTTTACCAGTTTATTTCTTTTGAACTCTACAACCAAATATTTATATCCGGTGTTTGAATCATATTATCCAGCACTTGTGCAGTAAGAACTACTGTACAAAACCACAGAGAATTCTGAGTTCTAAGTTTAAATTTGATATATATAAATTGGGTTAAAAATGGCTTCACATGAATATTTTGAAAAAATGTTTGTATGAGAAGTATAGTAAAAATTTCAAGTGTTTTTGAACTTTTTTCCACAGTCTGTACATTTTGGCTGTCCTGGGATGATAATGTTCTCTTAAATCAAGATCAGACAAGAGCATGCTCTTCTAGTTTATGAGAATAAATTGTCCTAGCACCAAGGACAAACAATATTACAGTACCTATCAGATATCAGTTAATTGCTTATTTAACTAAGATTCAAACGTGTTCAATAGAAATATAAAAATTCATTGAAAATGAATCGTTATCATATTGCTCTAAAGCAATCATATTATCATGAATTATTGTAACATTACAAGAAGATGTATGATCAAAAACCATCTACATGATACAAGATACCATTTCTGTTCTTCTTCAAGTGGTGGCACAGGATTTATTTATTTTTTCAGGAACATTGTTCTTGAATTTCGTTTGTAATTTATTTATTTTTTTTGCCTTTTCCAAGAAACTGGAAAACCAAGTTTTTGCTTTTACCCAAATACAGCCGAACATTCACATACCATATTAAGATACACATGTTCAAGATATATAAGGCTGTTAATGATATGCGGTATTTAATACATACAACTCCACACCACACAAAATTTCTACACCACAAATCCATGCAAACATCTCCTGACATTACACACACACATGTATAACAATTAGGAACACAGTTAACAAAAATAAGAAAAAATTTCAAAAGTTAAGACTTCTGACCAAAACCTGGTTGATCTTTGCCAAACCTTTAAAACATGTGTACATTGTATTTTTTTTCTTTGGTGGGGGGAGGGAGGGAGGGGGATGCTCCCCCCTTCTATAGCTATATTAATTTATGTATACTAAAGGATTTTTTTTAGAGATTTAGTGCAGTACAGTATCACTTTAGCATGTTCTAAATTTCCTTCAGCAGTGGATTTTTAATGCAACAGAGCCAAACATGCTAGGTGCAGCATGCTCTTTCTATTCCATGCCATATCTTTCAAAGCATATATATTTCAATTAATCTAGTATGGCAGAGCAGAGCAAAAAAGTAAGTGAAAACAATGTCCATGTAGAAGTGTGTGTCAGTACCAACAACAATACTCCTGCTATTGATATTGTTATCTAATTATAAATACAAGACTCAACAACATCATGGTAGACTTTCATCTTCAGTCTCCTAAAATTATCCTTCCAATGTTAAATCTATATAAAATAACAATTTTTGATACCCTACATTTCAGGAGGGAAACATTCCATGTAAAGTTATTTTTATAAATCTAAGCATCCCATTGTTTGATTTCATAACCTGAACATCAAGTTGCAATAAAGGTAACTGGTAGGAATCGGGAAGATTCTTCAAGGTGTTCCTAGATTCTGTCACCTTAGAAACTAGAAAATGCTCCAATTAGCATTGTAAACAAAATGTTTACAGATCACATGCATGGTGTATTCTTTAAGAAATCAGGGCTGCATTCAAGATTGTAAAAAGCTAGCCTAAGGGCTAGGTATGGTGGTGATTTGTGTCATTTTACACTTTATCGTCTTTTTGTTATTTCGAGGCAAAAAGCAACAAAACAATTTTTACTGACTTTCATCCTGAAATAACGAAAAGATGACAAAATAATGATATTAGCTACTTTTTAAATTCAACGTAATGAAAAGTGGCCAAATTGTAAAATGGCACAAATCAGCTACCATACCTAGCCCCTTGACTAGCCGCTACAATCTTGAACACAGCCCAGATTACAAGCACTGTATTAGATTTCTTTCTCCTAAATTTGCTACAGGGTGTCAGAGAAAATGAGAAATAAAGTACAGCTGGAGTTACAATATATATATGCATAATTCTAAAACTCTACAAAATTAAGAATTAAAGCATAAAAAACCAAATCTGGCTACATATTTAGATGCAGTATAAAAGTGTACCTTTCTGTAGAACATTCTTTTCATCTGCTATCAATACACAAGTGACATCTTTACACCATAGATAGGATATGTGGAAGCTACCATATTTCAGTCAAAAACTCTCTTCAGGTCAAATGCATTTCTAGCTAATACATGTATCAAAGTCTATATCTACACAGGCTCTACGCCACAACTGTATACAATATCAAAGTTTGAAAACGCATGTAATACTCAAAAGCCTATACACTGTACTAAAGTATAAAATGCATATATCTATAAAGTAAATTTCAATTTTGAAAATATATGACGGCATGAACCTCACGCTGACATGCTTCGTGAAGCATGTTAGTGCAGCTGTACTTCATGAAAAGCATGCCAGCTTGAAGCATTGCAGTTCATACCCTTATATATATATATTTTCAAAACTGAAATTTATTTTTACATTTACAATCTACTTTTATTTCTGTTGGAATTCCCAGTCGTTAAAATAATTAAAATAGACAAATTACTGGTGTAATATCTACCAACATAACACAGTGTTCACAGCTACATCACAACGAAATGGCTTTCATTACAATTAGTAAAGACATCAGAGGCAAAAACACTGGAAATGTAGATATTTGTATATGTAGTTTTCATCCAGGTCATTCTCTTTCATATGATTTAATAGCAATGTATCAAAATTCACAGAAACACGGATGAAAGTTATGATTAATGCTAAACGAGTAGGTTAATTAATTAGTAATTTTCTTGTCAAAGCTAAATGTAAAATCAGCTGAAAAGGTCAAGCAAGCTATATCAACATAAGAAAAAAAAAATGATATAAAGGTATATGATATGCTATATTATGTATATAGATTTTTTAATTAAGAACTTACTGGTAAGGATTGCTCCGAGGTAGACTCATGGAATACATTATTCATTTTCTCAAGCTCATCGGCCTGTTGAGCAAAATATATAAATTGAAAAAAGATATCATGTAAAAGAACATACTTCTATCTCTTGAATGCTGATAGGCAATTTGGATAATTTTGTTCTACAAATCTTCAAACAGAATTGGGGGGGGGGGGGGGGGGGACGTGGAGGAGGAGGGGGGGGGGGGGGAGGTAGTGAACAAATAGTTTTATTCAAAATCTTCTATAAATCAAAACAACCACTTGATTTCATATTAAGCTACACAGATTCAGATAATTTTGTTTGTTAGCTGTGCTTCTATGGAGACTGTTAAATTGTAGCTCAAACTTACACAAGATATACTCCGAGTTCTTTCTTTACCCGCTCAAACTTACACAAGATATACTGCGAGTTCTTTCTTTACCCATCTCAATCTTACACAAGATATACTGTGAGTTCTTTCTTTACCCATCTCAAACTTACACAAGATATACTGCGAGTTCTTTCTTTACCCATCACCCATCTCAAACTTACACAAGATATACTGTGAGTTCTTTCTTTACCCATCTCAAACTTACACAAGATATACTGCGAGTTCTTTCTTTACCCACTCAAATTTACACAAGATATACTGTGAGTTCTTTCTTTACCCGCTCAAACTTACACAAGATATACTGTGAGTTCTTTCTTTACCCGCTCAAACTTACACAAGATATACTGCGAGTTCTTTCTTTACCCGCTCAAACTTACACAAGATATACTGTGAGTTCTTTCTTTACCCGCTCAAACTTACACAAGATATACTGCGAGTTCTTTCTTTACCCATCTCAAACTTACACAAGATATACTGTGAGTTCTTTCTTTACCCGCTCAAACTTACACAAGATATACTGTGAGTTCTTTCTTTACCCGCTCAAACTTACACAAGATATACTGTGAGTTCTTTCTTTACCCGCTCAAACTTACACAAGATATACTGCGAGTTCTTTCTTTACCCGCTCAAACTTACACAAGATATACTGCGAGTTCTTTCTTTACCCATCTCAGACTTACACAAGATATACTGTGAGTTCTTTCTTTACCCATCTCAATCTTACACAAGATATACTGTGAGTTCTTTCTTTACCAATCTCAAACTTACACAAGATATACTGTGAGTTCTTTCTTTACCCGCTCAAACTTACACAAGATATACTGCGAGTTCTTTCTTTACCCATCTCAATCTTACACAAGATATACTGTGAGTTCTTTCTTTACCCATCTCAAACTTACACAAGATATACTGTGAGTTCTTTCTTTACCCGCTCAAACTTACACAAGATATACTGTGACTTCTTTCTTTACCCGCTCAAACTTACACAAGATATACTGTGAGTTCTTTCTTTACCCATCTCAAACTTACACAAGATATACTGCGAGTTCTTTCTTTACCCATCTCAAACTTACACAAGATATACTGTGACTTCTTTCTTTACCCGCTCAAACTTACACAAGATATACTGCGAGTTCTTTCTTTACCCGCTCAAACTTACACAAGATATACTGCGAGTTCTTTCTTTACCCGCTCAAACTTACACAAGATATACTGTGAGTTCTTTCTTTACCCGCTCAAACTTACACAAGATATACTGCGAGTTCTTTCTTTACCCATCTCAAACTTACACAAGATATACTGTGAGTTCTTTCTTTACCCGCTCAAACTTACACAAGATATACTGTGAGTTCTTTCTTTACCCGCTCAAACTTACACAAGATATACTGTGAGTTCTTTCTTTACCCGCTCAAACTTACACAAGATATACTGCGAGTTCTTTCTTTACCCGCTCAAACTTACACAAGATATACTGTGAGTTCTTTCTTTACCCATCTCAATCTTACACAAGATATACTGTGAGTTCTTTCTTTACCCATCTCAAACTTACACAAGATATACTGTGAGTTCTTTCTTTACCCATCACCCATCTCAAACTTACACAAGATATACTGTGAGTTCTTTCTTTACCCATCTCAAACTTACAAAAGATATACTGCGAGTTCTTTCTTTACCCGCTCAAACTTACACAAGATATACTGTGAGTTCTTTCTTTACCCATCTCAAACTTACACAAGATATACTGTGAGTTCTTTCTTTACCCATCTCAATCTTACACAAGATATACTGTGAGTTCTTTCTTTACCAATCTCAATCTTACACAAGATATACTGTGAGTTCTTTCTTTACCCGCTCAAACTTACACAAGATATACTGTGAGTTCTTTCTTTACCCGCTCAAACTTACACAAGATATACTGCGAGTTCTTTCTTTACCCGCTCAAACTTACACAAGATATACTGCGAGTTCTTTCTTTACCCATCTCAATCTTACACAAGATATACTGTGAGTTCTTTCTTTACCCATCTCAAACTTACACAAGATATACTGTGAGTTCTTTCTTTACCCATCACCCATCTCAAACTTACACAAGATATACTGTGAGTTCTTTCTTTACCCGCTCAAACTTACACAAGATATACTGTGAGTTCTTTCTTTACCCATCTCAATCTTACACAAGATATACTGTGAGTTCTTTCTTTACCAATCTCAAACTTACACAAGATATACTGTGAGTTCTTTCTTTACCCGCTCAAACTTACACAAGATATACTGCGAGTTCTTTCTTTACCCATCTCAATCTTACACAAGATATACTGTGAGTTCTTTCTTTACCCATCTCAAACTTACACAAGATATACTGTGAGTTCTTTCTTTACCCGCTCAAACTTACACAAGATATACTTTGAATTCTTTCTTTACCCGCTCAAACTTACACAAGATATACTGTGACTTCTTTCTTTACCCGCTCAAACTTACACAAGATATACTGTGAGTTCTTTCTTTACCCATCTCAAACTTACACAAGATATACTGCGAGTTCTTTCTTTACCCATCTCAAACTTACACAAGATATACTGTGACTTCTTTCTTTACCCATCTCAAACTTACACAAGATATACTGTGAGTTCTTTCTTTACTCATCTCCTCTGGAATGTTATCTTCATCATCTGAGAGTCTAAAATAATTCCAGAAATTCATTCATAAACATGTGCATAATTCTCAGTATATAGTGCATCTTTCTTCAAATACCTTGATACGGAAAACAGATCGACACGCTCATTATATATTTCAGTTCAGTTTTATTTGCTTGGAAATTGGTATGCTAAAAAATAATTTTATTTCCAAGCAACCAATAACCATGGAGATTTATTCAAAATTTGAAATATCATACACTAGAAAACTGACCAGTCAGCAAGAGCCCAGCTATTTGTTTATTGTAGAGCTGACCATTGTAATAATTCATGACTTTCAAACCCGGCCTGTATCTCCGTGACCTTAATTGACTTAGTGCAAATGATTTTATTATACTTCAATAGGTCACAAATATATGTTATCTTTGTGTCAAATTGTGGTAGTGTGAGTGATATTGGCATTCCTACTAGCTCTTGCTAGTGGGTTAACCCTTTAGCTCGATTTGTAGAGTGCTGGACTTGTGTGCCATAGACCCATGTTCAAGTCCCATCAGAGGCATAAAAATGTCTCTGTTACAAAATATAATAAACAAACATCAAACACTAATAACTACTCTCACAGAATGAAGATGATTGCATGAAACATGCCTTATTATCTGTACAAAAAATGTGAAAACTAGGAAGAATTGCTTTAGCACACTAAAACTGATGTCTCCCTTTATATTTTACATTGATTTTTAAAAACATTTTTAGGGATCAGCTTTAGTAGAAAATTAAGAGTTATGGTACATAACCTCTATGTACATTTCCTTCAACCAAGGAACAGTGTTGTGAACATACCTAATATCAAAGGCCTATGTCAAAAGACAAAGAAGTTATGGCCCGGACAGAGAAAAAAAATGACCCCAAAATTGTATTATTTGACTTTTACATAAAAGTTGAAGGTCAAAGGTCATCAAAAATGGCACGCAACACAATGTCTTATCATGGTATACCAACATACCAAATATCAAAGGCCTATGTAAAAAAAGACAAAAAAATTAAGGTCTGGATAAAAAAGATGCCCCCAAACTTCTATTATTTGACCTTTACATAAAAAGTCAAAGGTCATAAAAAATGACACATGACATACTGTCTTATCATGGTATACCAAATATTAAAATACAGACACACTTTGTATGAGAAGAGGAAGAAGAATTCACACTAAAACAATACATGTATATCCTTCTTCTAGGAAGGGGAGACACAATGAATACACGGTAGACTCCTAAAGCTTACACTGTAAAGCCTAACTTTTAGTAAAGATATCCATGAAATCTAGATAATGTAATTTAATTTAAAGTGAAAAAAGAACAAATAAAATGGGACAAAACACAGACTGATAGATGGAAATCCCATATGAAAAGTGGAAGAAGAAAAGCTAGCAAACCCAGCTGTCTTGACACTTCCCCAACTGTCGCTACGCAGCTTTAGATAAGAATTTGAATAATAGAAAACTATAGTCACATTTATTGGTCAAAAGATAAAGTGGGCGATACCATATAAAACGGATGAATAATTTGAATCAGGATTGAAATACATTACATGAAGTGAAAGTAAAACCGAATCAGACACACGTATCTAGGAGAAAAACATCCCTACTCCTGATTACAACATTCCAAATAAATACTATTTGCTTGTTGAATTTATCTGTGTGCCCCAAACAATGTTTACCATAACCAATTCAAACTAAACAAAATTATAGGTAATTTTGAATATCATGAAATTATGCCTACATTGACTATGTCTCTGTCTAAGGGAAAGATAACTCCTGTGAGAAAAAACAATGACACCTTCGAAAAAGCGGAATGTTTCATGCTGCAGGAAAATATGATGTTTCATCCATTTCAATAATGTGATCAATTCAACCATTCAGATAATGCACTCTACAGAATTCCAGGTGTATACGGTAAAGTGTTAAATGAGTTACAATAATATCATTGCTTAATTTCTTCCACATTTATTGTACAACTGGATACAGAGGAAGATAAACTCTTACTGTTCACTTTCTGTGTTCTGTCTCCTGAGCTGTGAAGAAGCTGCAGGACCAAATGTGTACAGCCAGTGATTCTTGATGAAGAACTTCATAATAAGTTCATATGCCAGTAATCTCCCTTCCCTGCTTTCCCAAGCATCAAGCAAGAATCCTATTTTCAATGAAAATAAATAATTATATAATTTTTTTTTATAATTCAAAGCTTACAAATGATATTCTAGGTAATTATGAATCAACCACAAAACTCAGCATCGCTGAATATTGGTAAAATAAACATTTCCTTCATTTATACACAATTTTAAATCCTAGAGAAACAGATTATACCTACCCTTCTCACTGTTTACAGATGCTCTGATATGACTAGAACAGCCTGGGTCTGTTGTTTTTTCCTCCCTCTGTAAAATGTCCATGCTAGGGATCCACCCTTGGACTAGAGATTGCAAAAGGAGACTGACCAGAATAGCACAGTGGCTGCATTTAGACACTGAAAATCAAACAGCAAAGAATCTATAAACAGGAAGTACAGGGAAACTTATTTGATTTAAGGGTACACACTCATAACTGCAGCTGTGACACTTCCTCTTCTTGTATGTGTAATTTGTCATATCAAGCAGAAGTTCAGCTATAATATTCAGAATAATAGCAGCTATCACATAGTCAAATAGACTTGGAATCTAAGTCTTGAAAGAGTTGTCATTTTTTTATGGTTGTCCACTTATTTCTCCTGTTTGTAGAGGATTTGAATTCATGGATATGCCATACCATGAAAATCAGACACTAACACCAACAACCCATCCCCCAATGAAATTTGTTATCATAACATGATTCTTATAAACAGCACAAGCTTTGCCTCATACATGTATTACCAAGTTACTGCATAGACTTACCCAGGTATTTAAAAATGGAGCTGGCAGCTTGTCTAACTGTAGAGGCAGGGTGAGACAGATACAGTAAAAATGAGTTGGTGTAGGTTGGCCAATTTGACAACATCATTTGTAGGGGCAACACCTGTATATAAATCAAAACAATTCAGGCAAAATACATGTACAGTAAAACTCGAATATAGCGAACACGGATATAGCGAAATTCGCTATATCAGAGTTTTACTGTACATGTTGTGAGAGTAATCCATAGATTAACGAACAATCTCTCTTACAATTGTTTTTACATTTTCATCCCTTGAAAACCATTCATAACCTCGGCTGCACCTTGGTTGACAATGGGTTGGGTTGGGGGGGGGGGGGGGGGGTGAAAATTTTCAATCTCAACCTCAACTACATGCACAATTAATATATTGGCAACTAAGTCATTATTTCTTGGAATATCATAAAATTGGCCACATTCAATCTCTAAGTGATGAGAAGATCAATGATATTTACTTGCACCAATATATTATACATGCATACATATGTATATCTGATGCGGGTTTTGTTCGATGTAGTTGAAGATCAACACTTGGTAGAAGTTTTGAAATCACTATGAGCTTCTTGTATGAACATATTTGATCTTTGTTTCACCTCACATTTAGTTTTCAATTAGTTCTTATTTACACTTTTTTTTTAAAATCTATATGTATCCAAAACTAAAATATATTTATAATCCCCTCTTTTATATTTGACCCCCAACAGGGGAAAATATTTGAATCACATTCTTGATAGATATATTACTTAAAAATACAAGCATTGTACATAATGTATTTATAAGCATAAAAAAAAATACAAGCAGTACTATATTTTAAAAATTTTAACCAATACAAGTATTTCAACATTCTATATATTGTAATCTAATGTAATAGCTTCCGCCTCATTCGAAATAGTACATTTCTTAACACCCAAGACAAGTAAATCTCAATGCTTTTTAATGTACCTTGATAATGGACAAACAGACATTCAACAAGCCTTCAGCTGCATAGGCATCCAGGAACTTGATTGGCAGATTCTAAAAGGTTATGAATTATCCAAATACTGATGTTATTGTCTAATGGGTACTGTTATTATTTATCATCATTCATCAAATGTGACTCAAAGTGAACTGTAATTATTCCTTAAAATACTTACAGTTGTTTGCACCGAGCTGAAAATGTTCTCGGGTCCAAGTATTCCTTTCAGAAGTTGCTGAATAACTTGCTCAAATGTTGAAAAAGCCTCCTGAAATACAAAATCATTTCAAACCACTTCTAATCTAAATCCTTGGGATGTTTGACTTCTAATCTAAATCCCTAGGATGTTTGACTTGGTAAATAACATGGGTGATTGAAATTTTCAGTCACAAACTCACAAATGACTAGGTATCAAACACATTCAACCAGGCATGTCTTAAAGGTGCACATGCTCCAATTCATATGTCAGATTTTAATGAAGATATCAATACTACGGTAGTCTATAAATAAAATGAAACTAAACACTCTATCAAATATGCTTACAGAAAACTATACTTGTAGAGGTATAAATGAAAATAGTTTTAAATGACAGCCTGTCTTTTTACACACTTTCCTTCCGAAACAACGAGTCTTGTAGAGATATAAATGAAAGTAATTTCAAAATACACATTACTTTATATACTTTCCTTCCAAAACGATTAGAGTGCTGACCATGTGACATTCTTATTAGCATACCAATTGCTATTTTCCAGCAATTCTTGGATCTGTGCATATCTAACTACACTTTAGTGTTTTATCTAGCATCATGAATTTATTCTGATAGGTCCTTACTCCTATATAAACAGTGAATGAATTTGATGTTAAACTTACAAATGCCTTTGTTTTCTTTATACCCATGTGTGAAGGAGGCACAATGCAAATATTACACAAATAAGGCCAACCGAAGATGTCCAAGAGTTAAAGAAAGAACTAAAAACCTTTCATTTGGGATGAAATTGAATAGTTTATGTTGCACAAATTAATATACATATATCATCATTATAGATACAATAACTGTGTTAGTTTGGAAACTTAAAAATACTGATTATCAGGACGTATGTACCTTTAACATGATATAAAATTATCTTTCTTTCTCTCCCTTTAGTTGAGCTATCTTTACCTTGATGTCACTACACAATATATAAGTGACAATGCTTTACCTTGATGTCACTACACAATATATAAGTGACAATGCTTTACCTTGATGTCACTACACAATATATAAGTGACAATGCTTTACCTTGATGTCACTATAAGATATATAAGTGACAATGCTTTACCTTGATGTCACTATAAGATATATAAGTGACAATGCTTTACCTTGATGTCACTATAAGATATATAAGTGACAATGCTTTACCTTGATGTCACTACACAATATATAAGTGACAATGCTTTACCTTGATGTCACTACACAATATATAAGTGACAATGCTTTACCTTGATGTCACTACACAATATATAAGTGACAATGCTTTACCTTGATGTCACTACAGGATATATAAGTGGACAATGCTTTAGCTGCATGTTCTCGTATGGTAAGCTGGGAATGATACAATAATTCAAAGACAACAGCATGAATCTCCTCAGATATAAAATTTGGCACAGGTGGGATATCCTGTAACATAATGATAAAATATGTATTGAATAATTGTACTAAACTATAAAATAAATTCCAAACATCTATAAAGTTATTTCAGCATGATAATGTAATATCTTCTTTTAAAAGAAACAAACTTAAACATGTGTGTAATTTACCATTTAATTAAGTTTCAGATATATAAAACTCTATACCAGTGACTGGCTGTGGAGACAAAACTGTGGGGTGTTGGATCTAGAATCTGCTTTCTCTGTGTATTGTTGGACAATGGAATTGATTCCTTTAACACATTTACAAAATAAAAGTCTCAAGTATACTAGAACCTAATTTTAGAAAAATCTGGATAAATATGTCTACATAAAAATGGAATTACACAGAGGCTCAATTTATAAATTCATGCAGAATTCCTTATATTTCATTGTCTTACCCATTACTGCACCCTCTACAGCTTGCCATGGGGAATTCTCAGAGACACAGAGCTGTAAAGATAAAATTTTAGAAAATTTTCACTTTTGAATTCAGTAAATCCAATTATGAAAATAAGACGCAATTTTTTCTTTATAAATAAACGACTTCAACAATCTCCTTAAATGACTAATAATTGATACATGTACTTATTCCATTTGAATACACTCAATGAATCATTTCCTTTTTACCATCATACCTTCATAAAGAAGGCAATCAGGATAAATTTTCTGCCAAGATGCCCTAACAATCTTCACCGAAAGTGCCATAGAAACAGGACACAATGAACCCTGGCATACAAGATGCATCACTGTTTAGCACATGGTGAACTCATTTGAATTAAACTGAATTTTCATGAGGATGTTTTCCAAATTCATTTAATACAGGTATATTGTAGCCATGCTGATCAAGAGAAAATATGAAAGTAGTTTTCCTACATATTCCAATGAAACTTTTAGCCCCCCCCCCCCCCCCCCCTTCAGTTTAAGGGCATTTGAATAAACTTAATTCTACATATGATGATACCTTTGCCTAAATTTTGTAATTTCGGATCCAGTGGTTGAAGAAAAGGAATTTTTATCTGAGCACACCTCATTTTCTCATTTCTATTATTTTCTAACTAACTCCTTGATAATTAAGGGATATAACCCTTTATTTGAATCAACATGAAAACTCATTACTCAAGGCTAGATGTGCCAAGTTCAACTGGTCCAGTGGTTTTTGAGAAGGGGATTTTTAAAATGTAAACATCCAATTTTCATGATTCTTCTTATCTTCCCTGTGTGATCCTTCATTTGTAAAACTTCAATCCCATTCAACAAAGGCACTTTAAGCCAAGTTTGTTTGAAATTGGCTCAGTGATTTTTATTGAGAAGATTTTTGAAATGTAATATCAAATTTTTCATTATTCTTAATTATCTCCCCCTTTGAAAAGGGTGTGTCCCTTCATTTGTAAAACCTTAAATCCTCTTTAACCACGAATGTGTTGTACTAAGTTTGGTTGAAATTGGCCAAGCAGTTATTGAGAAGAAATTCATTATGTGAAAAAGTTAACGATGATGATACAGATGATGAACAAACTTTGATCAGAAAACCTCACTTGAGCCTTCAACTCTAACGAACTAAAATTGTGGCACCAAAGTTTGACATGAATGTTTATATATAAAGCCACCTCAAAACAAAAATACCTTTACAAGCTCTTGGAAAATTTTCTCTTGGTCAGCTAGAGGAAGATAAGAAACTATTGGTCCCAAATTTTTGGCACAAGAATTTCGTATAGCAGACCACACGTCTGTTACTGCAGATATGATTAGCCTCTGAAAAATTTAAGTAGGTATTACATGAAGCAAACATTTCTTACCAACAAAACATCTTTTGTGGTAAGTTTAGTACTAAAACATGATTTATATTTCTTCTTTGGTTTTGTATATTTCTTATTCTATGGGATTAAAAAACCTGAGAATATGAATTTGTGAGTGAAGTGTTCATTTAAAAGATTTACATGTATATCAGCAGAGGCCTTTAACAGTCACCCGAGTCCATGCATCACATTTTCAAAAGTTTATGACTTGTGTGCATGAAATTTTAAAAATCATTAATACACAAACATTTCTAACATATCAATAAGTAATTTGCCATAGGACCCAAAACTCCTACTCTAAGAATATTCAATTGCTTGCTTATGTAATGATACTCAGGAGAAGATTTCAGTAGATGACTAAATGCTCATAATAATCATGCAAATATCTAGCCTCCTAGATGTCCAGAAGTAAAGAGATTTTTCTACAATGTGCATGTAATGCATTTTCAGTATATGACCAACTTAGCCCCACCCTGGGGCATAAACCCTAAATCCATGGGTCATGATTTTCACAATTTTGGTAGCAGGTTCATTGCTTATCATAATCATGCAAACAGTTTGACTGCTTCATATCCAGGAGTAAAGAAGGTTATTTCTAAAGTTTTCAATAATTTTGATGATTTTGGTCCCATTCCTCAGGCCCCAGGGAGGCAGGGTCAATGAAATTCCTAATTTTTGTTCTGCTTTACCCATAGATGCTATGTACCAAATTTGGTTAGAATGGATTCTGTCGTTCACAAGAAGAAGCTGAAAATGTTCAAATGTTCCCAACCAATGCATGAGACAGGGAAAAACAGATAGCAATATGTCATCTGCGTGACTCTGGTGATCTAAAAAGCAAGTAGTTTTACTTCATGAGTGATACTTCTCGTTAAATTATGTTATGATAAATTCTTTTTGTATAATTGGGGATCTACAGTACATCTATTAACTAATGATACTTTATTAACTTTTATTATTTACCTTCAAATACTATTATGGTGTATGTTTGTAGATTATTTTTTCATATCAAAATATAAGAATAAAGAAAATAAATTGTAAATGAATAATTATCAGCATGCAAAATACAAGGAGCAATTTTATTCCATACCATGTGTAGATACCCCAGTATCTTTTTTTAAACTATAAACCAGTACATACTATCTAAATCCTACCTGTATCAAATGGATGTGTTCAAAATCCAAAAGCTCCTCTTTATTTTCCCTCAACCATTCCATAAAGTGGATAATAGTTCTGTTTCGGACAACATGGACATCTGAGACTGAAATAAATATAGTAATGAAAAATCAGCAGGGAAACATCATCCTTAAAAAATGTATCTAAATTTCATCCTAGTAAATATGTGTGTTAAAAATGGATTGAATTTTAACAGATTTTGTGTCACCTTACCTTGTTTCATTGTGTATTCAAATGCATGTATTAACTGAACAGAAAGTGGCTGCTGTATGTACCTGAAAGGTAAAAATATAAGTTTTTGATAATACAAAATTTGCATGTGCAATCTCTTTAATCCCATTCACAATACTTGAAAAAAAACTTGATGGCAGGTCAATATATGTCCTTTAAATCTACCTCTAATTTCCACATACCATTTAATAATATTGTCCAAAAGATCATTCAACATGGCTTTTACATGCCCATCACTGGCTTCAAGTGTTGTTCCAGTGCTGGACATCTTTCGAACTCGTCTCCTACCATCTCTTCCTGCCTCTGACCACCCATATCTTCTATCAAAGACATAACAGGTCAACTTATTTAAAACATTGTCATTGGAAATCAGGGCCACTAGCTGAGTCTCAGTGTGTGGGGCACATATTTCTTCATACACATGATGATTTCCATCCCCCTTTTGGAACCCCTTTCCAGAGTCATCCAGGTTGGAGAGATGCTTGTGAATGGATTTCAACATGAGCTGCTCCTCTGAGGAGGATTTGGCCGACAAAAGTGCAGTAGCACTGCTGAAAAGTCCATCAGCATCTGATGTCATTTCTGTGCGGTGAAGATCATCATGTCTGCAATTTACAAAGCAAATCAGGTGAATTGTTTTCAATTTTTCAGTCGCTGTTAAACAAGATACTTACCTGTGGCTACATGTACGTTAACAAACACCTTTCATTGCTTGTATTGCCTTGGTGATGTGGGAAGTTTGGGCTCGTTTTAATATTTATATAAAAGCAGGAAGCCTAATAATCTTATTACACGTCATTCAATAAAGTCCAATCACTAATTAATTGCATATTGGTAGATGGTCTTCTGGATTAACTTCAGGCCAGGCCAGGTTCATGCATGTTTACAGAATACCGAGTTATAATAAGATTTAATGTGCAAATTGTTTTAAGCCTTTAAACTATTACAATCCAGTAACATTTAAAGAAAAGGATAACCAAATCTTTTAAATACAGCAAATCTTCACGAGTTGTGGATATATTACCTAATGTTACTTCGAGTAAATTCGGCATGCTACATGGGTTGTTATAGACGCTTTCAATCCTTGCACAATTTCACACTGCCATGATATTACGGCATCTCTGCCATTTTTCACAGCTACTAGCTAAAATGCAACTTTGATATACTGATATATGTTTCCATATCATTCAATTTTGATAAACCAACTAGAAATAAAAAATTCTATCCGAATTTCTTTCGAAAATATGTAAACTCCATTTTGTTGACGTCATAGATGAATTTCGATCCCGAGCGGTTCCCAAACTCGAGGATTTCGAACGTTGTTTTTTCAAATGTCAGGCGCATCGAACCAAGGGAGGGGACATGAGGCCTTCCCCTCCCACTTTTTTGACAACGTTCATTTTCCGTTATATTTACATGCAAAGTAGTACAATGATCCCCCTCCCAATTTTGTATGTCAAGACTACCTCACCCCCACGGTTTGGACGTAAAAACATCTTTTTATTTATTTTTTTAAATTGATAGCTGTGGTAGGGTGATTGTTATTGGGTGGGGGTTTTTTTTGGAGGGGGGGTGTTATTTTTTCCTTTGGGGGATGTTTGTTTGCATTTTTGAGGGGGTGTTGTTGGGAGTTTGGGTTTTTTTGTGTTTTTTTTTGGGGGGGGGGGGTTTCTCCTCCCGTTAATTGTTACTCTTGAAAGTTTGTTAATGTTGCGTCCCCCTTCCACTTTGAAAAAATGATGCCACATGTCCGCATGTACTGTCAATCTGACGTTTTCACTAACTGCATTTAGGCCTATACTTTTACTATGAAATGGTACATAATTTAAAAAGAAGAAAGGAAAAACTCTGATTATGGATTGAATTTTAGATCTTTTCCAGTGAGTATTAAAGGAATGTAATTATGGGGGCATATATACACATGTGACAAATAGGACAGCCACGAATGTAAGGGTCGGGATTTTTAAAAATCAACTTGTAGGGAAAGTATTCTAAAATCTACTTCTCATGAAACACCATCTTTCCAAGGTAAGGGTTGGAAACCCATCACATTTCTCGAAAAATGTGGTGGATCACAAACCTAGGTATGTGGTGGATCACAGACCTTGAACCTTGGCGGGATAAAAAAAAGTCACCAATTTCCTGCATTGTTTGTTTTAGATATGTTCAGAAAAATGGGGATGTGACACCTTTCCTCTTAATTCTTACAGACCTAGTGGTCCAAGTAATTCAAATATGGAACTCTATCTTCTGAAAATAGATGCTCTAGCTCTAATCAACATATGCACGTGTATCTCTAAGGGACGGATTGATAATGGGACGGAACGTCTAGAAAGCAAAATATCTCCATTGCTGATTCATGAAAATCTCTCAAATTGATCTTAACACATCTCTCAATCAAATTAGAGATACGGGCCCGGGAATTAAATATTCACAAGCACATGTACAATTAATTCTAAAATAACCTTATATAATATAAATACTATATCATGTCATATTTTAAACGAATATCTCGTTGGTGGAGATTTTAATCGGAACTCGAGTCAACACGGCACAAAATCCGTGATGTAATTTGCATTATTTCTTCTTCTTTTTTTTTTAAAGTTTGACCAGTGATAGTTGTGATGCTTTGGTTGACTCGGGATGTTTCACACACGTCACCTTAAATCATGTCATTACCTGCTCAGATGATGTTCCCATTTCCATATTTGACGTCAATATAGCATTCAGTCAACCTATCATCTTGTGTTCCTGTTTTGACGACCTTTCTCTTTTTTGATATATGAAATGTGTTGGGTCTTTTAATTAACTTTTATATAATTGGATCAATTTAACCAAACATGTAGTCTTAAATTTTAAATCTGAATTTAATATTGATTATAATATCCAGTTTCATGCTATTCTGTGCAGATATTGGCACCTTTGAAACCTGGTTTACCATAATATTCCTTCAACAAATTCCTATAACTCTTATATTTGTTTGGATCTATATATATACATTAGCAGGTATGTTAACTTTTGATGCTTTGTTTAACATTGCATCCACTAACATTTAAATACATATACATGATATATATGCATGAAAAGGTGAAAACAACGTACATTGATGATCACTGATCAATCTCCTATCTTCCTATATATATTAGAATGTAAAATTAAGAGAAAGGCATGTAAACGCGAACCTTTAGACACACCAGAGAATGTGTTTCTAGTTAAGTATCCCCTGGTAACCGGTCACAGTCGTCGTGGGCCATATATAAATAGGGAAGTCGTTGTGGCCGAGTGGACTTACGCACTGGTTTGACAATCTTGCTAGGCGGTGGGTGCCGTACGTCGCTGGTTCAACCCTGGGCTGGGGCGAAAATTTTCAGTACCTAGTTGTGATTATTTAGTGCGTTATATATATAAATAGACTCTATTGTATTTTCTCACCAAGATGGGAACCAATATGTAGGCCTACATATATACTGTGTACAGGTATTTGGAAGTTGTATGTTGTACATGTAACCGTTGATACCTGATTTAGCTGCCGTGGCCGCAAAAATGCAGAATTCACCCCATGCTTCCACCCATTATACAAACAAACGAGACATTTATTCCTTAAATATTTATGTTTTGTAAAATAAAAATATCATCATTTTAGTAGGCCTAGATCTAGATTGATAGTTTCAGTTCTATTTCACAATTTAAAAAAAAAAAATTGTTTTCTCCTCTCAAAATAGCTTAATTAAGCTGTATAGAAGCTACCCAAAATAAGAACATACTCTGCATAATGTTTGCAAAGTTATGGTGAGTAAATTTATACTAATAATTTGTTAAAACAGACGCGCGGCTGAGGCAATATTCGGGAAAGTTTGAATCACCGTTTCCGGTTTTGCTCTTTACACTGGTACTCGATCAACATGGCGGCTCCTTCACAAGAAACAGCACAAGGTGTGAACAAAGCTGTAGCACATGCTAGTCTTATCGAAACATAGCATATTATGACAACTTTTTAATGTTAAGTTGTATATGAAGTTTACAGACGAGTATATAGTTGTTTTACTTGAGTTAGGTGTAAAATGAAGACGCCTTGGTAACGGCCTCTCAGCTTCCTTGTGTAGTCGACACTTTCATTCATTCTTAAATTATATTTCAAATTTTTATGTATATTCTTTTAAACGTAGACTAAGTTTCAAGGAAAGCGAAAAATTATAATCGAGTAAGTCGCACTTTGTCATGAAATATAGATAGTTAAACTCATTCATTTACAGTTTGTAATATATTCTCTTTAGAAAAGTGGACAGGCATAGCTTACATCCATTTCTCTTCTCAAACTTTTTGGAAAATGTGTAAATACCAGAACCAGTGACTGCTTATGCTTTGATCAAAGTATTGTAATTTTACGAAAATATTGATTTGTGTAACATACAAGTAGTTTCGACATTCGATTTCTAGACATTCTGTCCCATTATCAATCCGTCCCTTAGTCGATTCGTCCCTTTACCGATCCATAGTTGATACGTCCCCTAGTCAATCCGTCCCAGAAAAAATAACTTGCCACGTTTTTGAACTGTTTTTCCAAGTGTTATTTACAGTACTGAAATGGTTTAATTCATCTGCGTATTTCCTCTTAATTGTGTGTGCCTCTGACATCAGGTGGTAATCCTTTGATATGCTCTCTGGTATTTATGGCTTGATTGCAGACTAACATAACATAATTCATGATGAAACAACTATTAAGCAATGAAATATGAATGAAATGGTAAACCTTTGTTGCATGTACAATGCTGCCATTTTTTGCACCTTTCACACTCTAATACTTGCTGCCGGGGACGGACCTCCTGGTGACAGTACTGGCATGGAAACTCCATTGTCAGAATGATGGGCCATTTTGAAGATTGGCTTAAGATATCCTTGGTTTCAGTAGATCAAAAAGTATTTCTAAGCTCTGAGCAATTCTTTGAACTTCTGGAGTTTTGTTTTAAAAAAACTTCTAATAGTTAGGTTACTGTAAGCTCGCAATTAATGATCAAAGATTGTAAAACAATGCAGTTATAAAAACTCTTAAAGTGTTGTTTTCATTAAGGTGTCTTCACAATGAGTAATTGCTATACAAACTTAAATAACAATGTTTTTACACTTTTTTATAACCAATTCTACTGATTATCACACTTCACACAAAAATCATAAAGCCTAAGGGTTGTACAAACAATTGTATTTACATACCTAACTCCAACAGTTATTTAATTTTGATAACTAACTGCAATATGTATGCAAAAACTTCCTTTTTTCTTAAGTAATTAATCATTTATTATATCATCATTAAAAAAAATTTGGAGGGGCCGGATCGACTAAGCAAAATGAGCCGAATCGACCATGGGACGGACCGACTGTGGGACAGATCGACCTGACACCCAACTTTAACATTAATTATATGATTAATACAAGAAAATCAACACTTGCTGTTAATCCATATCACATGTTCTCTGTCCTGGATTTGAAGTATGTACTTATCTCTATTGGTGGTTAAAAAAAATCCGAAATTGGAAAAATTTGGAAAAATTAGTGAATATGCATTTTGGTTCTCAGGAAGCTTTTTGACATTTAATTTTTATTCAGACATGCTTTTTTATTTATTTTTTTTTTTGGATATAAACTAGATTAATCTTTTTAACTATGACGAAAACCTTTTCAAGAACCAAAATGTGTGTTTACTAATATTCCAAATTTTCCGACTTTGATATATTTTTTCTACCGCCTTAGATATGAACACCAGTGATTGAAACCAGATCTTTGATCCACACTGATAATCTGATGTCACTAATACAAAAATCGCAAGACATCATGTATAGGGTCACATCAGAATGAACTTTAGATAAAGCAATCAAATCATCGCTGGCAGAATCGTTGGTGGTAGGAATAAGTGACTGAATCCCGAAGTGTTCCAGAGAATGACTTCCAAAGGAACCATAAATGTAGTCTGGTCCCCTCCTTACTGTCTGTTTGTGCACTCTCTCTGACTTCTGTGAATGCTGAATTCTACATGTAAGAAAGGTTTGATTGGTTCCTACAGAAACATTTGATTGGATGACCTCTGGTCACCAAAGTTCATGCCTATGTGACCCTATAAAGGATGTCTTCAGATATTTGTATTAGTTAGCGACATTAGAATATTGGAGCAGATCAAAGATCTGGTTTTAGTCATATTGAAATGAACACACGGTTCTGATATGGGACAGGGAACATTTGGAAATGGATTAAGTGTTGATTTCCTTGTGACAGATGCATTCTTTAATGTTAAAGTTGTGGAAATGATTTGGATGTAAGCTATGCCTGTCCACTTCCTTAAAGAGAATATATGAGTTCTAGTAATAGTATTTGACTTGTTAATGCAGCAAACAATGTTCTTATGTAAATGTATCATAGCTGTCTATGAATATGTTTGCAACATTGACGATTGCTTTGTGTTTTGTTATTGCATTGTCATAATGTTGTATGCTTGATATGGAAAAATGAATAATTAAAAGTATAGTGAGACTATCATAGTCCAATAGCCATAGGGCATGTAGTATAAAATTAGTTCAGTATTTTACGAGGGCTGTTCGATATGTACTGTTAATGTGTATTGTACCACAGCACGATAAAACTTTGCATGATTTCATGGATGATGATACTCTTGAATAGCTCTATTCAATACCTTTCTGATTGGTATATACACGAGCCTTCAGCTCCACAAAGTTTTAAACTTGTAGTCATTTCAATAGATCCAGTCGTTGACCACTGTTGTAAAAATGGTTGGGAAACGGGTTGAGAATATTGAAAAAATTAGAGCTTGTATAAAAGTTCTCACAAAACTCGGTCATTCGGTAATGCAGATTTTTACTGAATTGGGGGAAATTTATGGGTCTTATAAGGTATCTTATGAGACAGTTCATAAGTGGAGAAAGAAATTTCTGACTGGCAAAGAGTCCGTCAAAGATGCAGCAAAATCTGGACAACCTGTGACTGTAACAGACAAGGCAAATGTCTCAAAAGTCAGGGAAATAATTGAAAATGATGGCAGATACATGATTCGTGATATTGCCAAAGCTGTTGGCATATCGCCATCGCGGGTGCATTTCATTTTGAAGCGTATTGTGAAAGTACGAAAGATTTCTGCTAGATGGATACCGCATATATTGACAGATGACCAAAAATGTGTATGAGTACAAACCGCTAAGCAATTGCTCAAAGGGTTTCCCAAATTCAATCAAAGACAATTTGCGAACAATGTTACTGATGACGAAACGTGGGTTCACTATTTTGAACCAGTAAGAAAAGTTGGAAACAAAATACGGAGCCGTACAAATTCCGGTGCCGAAGGGCAAAAGTGTTACAGGTCGGTATTACCGAGATGTTATACTAAAACAGCTCAAGAAATATGATCATAAACGACGCCCTGTGTCAGGATTTAGGCATGTTCGTCTGCTTCATGTTAATGCTCCATCACATACATCTGAGCTTGTGAAGCAATTTTTTTAAGTTGGAGAAGGTTACTGTCTTGCCACATCCACCATACTCACCAGATCTAGCCCCATGCGACTTTTTCCTTTTTCCAAAACATAAAAAGTTCTTATCTGGTCGTCGTTACAAGTCCCGACAAGCCCTTGGCTCAGCCATTAGTCAGTGCCTCAGAGGTCTACCTAATTCAGCGTACCGTGACACATTTCAGAAATGGATTTTAGAGATTGAAATTATGTATTTCAAACCCCAGAGAATACTTTGAATGTTCATTTCACTATTTGAGTCGAATGCATTTGAGATGTACAATACACATTACATATCGAACAGCCCTCGTAATCTTGTACTACCACCTTTATTCTGTATCAAAACTCCATTAAATCTATATAATTCTGGTTATGAATATCATTTAGATAATGAATATGATAAAATAATTCATATTATTGGAATAAACATTCTTTTTGAAGAATTTATCGATGTGTAAACTCTGGACATTTTACTCACAAACTGAATAAAAGTGCAAAGCACTTTTATGTTAAGTTTGCATCACCGGGCATGCCAAGGAGTTGAAACTAGTAAATAAATATGATTGGTTACACTTCAGATGTGTAAAAAACAGATTTTTATTACTGTTACACAAAACAATCTCCTCATTAGATCCATCACTTCCTCTTTTGTATGATGAAATCAATTCAAACGAAGACAATGTCGTCACATCTATCCTCTTGCCATTTAGTTAATTATTTAAACTGAAAGCTGAAATTGAAAAAAAGGAGATTTGAAAATTCTGAAATATGTAAATGTTACTAATTTTACATTTAAGATTTTTGGACTGATTTATGTTTATTGTCGGACATTCATGATTTTTATCAGCAAATTTGACACTTTTCAAAAACTCTGCCATGTTTTCTCGACACCACTGATTCTTACAGTACGATAGGCATGATGAAGAACCTTTACAGCATTTGGCAGAATTTGGGTTTAAATTATTAGACTAACTCAATATAACTTAAAATTAAAAATAAACCTTTTATGAACTTAAAATTTAGCCAACAAAGTACATGCTTAAGTTGGGCCTAAGTGATTTTAAAAGTTTTAAAAAAACATTTCATTATCAACTACTTTCAAACTAGCAAATATCAAATGAATTTCTTATCAAATATGTATAATGGCGATTGTATTTTCATTATCATATTAGTTTGAAGGTAGAAGCTTGTGTAAGCTTCTCTAATCAAAATTTTTCTTCTGTCTCTTCGTAAACTTTCTACATTTTGACTTCTCAAGAACTACAAAACCAATTTCAACCAAACCTTGGCACAAAGCATTTTTGGGTGAAAGCAATTTAGATTTGTTAAAATAGAGGGATCACATCCCTTTCCAATCAGATATGAATAAGAAATACATGTAGTAAAAATTGGAAGTTGCAAAAATCTTTACAGGAGCCACTGAACCAGAAAAACTATACTTTGCTTAGAAGCTTCTTCTATATTGAAGATTCAAGTCTTTTTTAATTAAGAGCTACCTGAGTTCATTTTGTTAAACTAATATATACAAATTCATCTTGTAGTGTAGATTAGGATGAGGTTCACATTTTTTTTAAAATGATCTTCTCAAGAATCAAAGGGTGCAAAATGTCAAATGTGTATGCATGAGTCCTCATGGAATGTGCGTTTAAGTTTGTTCAGGGTGAGATCACAATCGGAGTTCAAAATGTTACATGGGAATAAATATATTTCCACTTAAATCTTCAAGGTCCAATAAGGCTCAGTGAAGTTGGTGTGTAAGAAGCCTCCTGTTGTGTTAGTTCAGATTTCTGCAGGTCACGGCCACTGGGTTCAGGGCAGAACCTTATATAGTGGTTCAACATTTTATGTAGGAATATATAATATGGGAAAATTCTTTGAAAATTTTCTTCTCAAGAACCATTAGGGGAACATGGCAAATTAATATGCAAGCATGTAGACTCAACTGTGCGTGGCAGTGGTAAGGCCATGATTAAAATTCAATGTATACATGGGAAATTGCAACTTTTCAAGTGTGTGATAATCTGTTAACAGAAAGTTAAAATCATGTTAGCAAGTGGTTGTTGCAGTAACACAGCAATACTGATAGTGAGTTTCACGAAAATATGAGAACATGTACATGTATTTCCCAGGATTTTGTCAAACCTGAATTCAATATCAACTATCGTGCAGTGCATATCATTCTTATCATATATTTGTATTTTCAGTTCCCAGAAACTTTAAGCTGTTGGATGAACTTGAACAAGGACAGAAGGGGGGTGATGGCAGTATAAGCTGGGGTTTAGACAATGATGATGATATGAGCCTGACATATTGGAATGGAATGATTTTAGGTCCACCAAGGGTAAGTGAGCTAAGAAGAGAATTCAGTGTTTCAGAATTCCTCAAGCCAGATATCCAGGACTTGCTGGTTTCTGGTTTGAACTCGACCATTAGAAACACCACAAGTCTAAAATAAAATAAAAATTTGACAAGACGGAGGTCAATATTGTAAAATAGAAGTGGTATTGTTGTCTATAATTTCATTGAAGTTTGTGTTGTAAGTAATACTTCAACATATACAATGCCTGGGCTGTCCAAAAAGTTCACGGACAGTGGTGTTTTATAAAAGTTCACGGACAGTGGTGTTTTATAAAAGTTCATGGACAGTGGTGTTTTATAAAAGTTCACGGACAGTGGTGTTTTATAAAAGTTCACGGACAGTGGTGTTTTATAAAAGTTCACGGACAGTGGTGTTTTATAAAAGTTCACGGACAGTGGTGTTTTATAAAAGTTCACGGACAGTGGTGTTTTATAAAAGTTCACGGACAGTGGTGTTTTATAAAAGTTCACAGACAGTAGTGTTTTATAAAAGTTCACGGACAGTGGTGTTTTATAAAAGTTCACGGACAGTGGTGTTTTATAAAAGTTCACAGACAGTGGTGTTTTATAAAAGTTCACAGACAGTGGTGTTTTGTCATTTTGATTGGGTTGAGATCTACATACTGTATACCAAAATATTTGTTATGAAATTCCAAGTCAAACTAAGTTGGTTTTAAAGTTTTCACTTAAAAAGTATTGGAGGGCATGCACTGCCTAGGAAAACAGTTACAAACTTTGGAATTAAGTTTTTGCATTCACTTGGTTATATCTTTTGATAAAACAGGTCAAAACTACACAGAATTTAAATGTGATGTAACAAAAACAACTACTGTCATTAGTGTCAATTATATGACAAATTAAGGAGGTATCAAGAAACAACTTTATTTAAGAAATAGATCTCTATAAATGCCCCCAAAACTGGTGTTGGCCATCCAAACGGAAGAGCATGCAATGAAAGAAAATTTCTGTGTTGACCTGTGAGAAGCTCGGAGATGAAAAAATAATGAAAGTAACGGGGAATATTTGGAATATACCCAGGTTGTTGATTTACAATTGACATGAACAGTTTTCCAATGATTTGGTAGATGTTGCAAGAAGTGAAAGACCACTTTTATGTAATGAAAATGTGAAATCCATATTCCTGACGTTACTGTGAGAGACAGATAGATGTCTTGTGGTGAGAGAAGTCGTGTCTGTGATGTCCTCATCGAGAACAGTAAAGCATATTCTAGTGTATTCGATTCTCAGCTAAGGAGATGTGAGAAGTGTGTACAGCAGACTGCATTGAAAAAAGGATATTCATGATCACAACGTAACAGAAATGTTAATCTGGCTATACATTGGGCTAGACCATGTGACTTGTACTTAATACAAAGTATATCTGCTGATAACACACTAAAATGAATTGTGCATTGTTCTGATATTTGTATATTTACATTATCAAGGCCCATATTAAACTGTTATCCCACACAACTGCCACAGTCATTAAAGAGAAAAATAGCATGTGTCCACAAACTTTTTGGACAGTCCTTTTATTTTCTATGCATTAATCAACATGAGTGATTCACCATATCAAACATTTTGTAATTTTGAATTTAAAAAAGCTAGGATTATGACATTCTACAACCAAACTGGACACATAGCCAAATAGGAATTGATCACTTGCTAACATCACAGTACTAGTACTACTGGAAAAATACTTTTATGTAGCTAATCTGTAATAAATGTACTTCCTTTTTAAGGCCAAGTGTAGCATATAGGCAGTTTTTAGTTCACCTGAGTTTGGTTTAGGGCTTAATGCTCATCATAATCATGCCAGCAGTGCAGACATAAAGTAGGAGATTTTCTAAGACACACAGTGTATTGCATTTGAACATTTTGGTCCCACCTACCCTACCCATTAGCAATAGGTTACATGAGTGACTTAGGTGACCTTAAAATATATTTATAGAACATAAATAGAAAATTGCTTTTTACTGGGATGTGATCAAACATACTGACTTAGAAAGAATTCTAATTTTTCAAATGTTTAAGATAGTTATACCAGTATATCTATCATCTAGTACAAAGTATAAAAATGGAAAAGTTTAAAGCAATACAAGCTGTAACTTATGGTATTTTTTCAACTATCCAATTATGCACCAAATAATTATTAATAATACGTGAAAGGTGTGATTAATATAATCATTAAGATCTGATGAAAAATTCAGCAAAAGAAACAAGAGAATATTGTTGGAGAGCATACCTACAATAAGCGTTTCATATAAACCATTATAGCATCGTATACACAGACATAGGAACATCGGGTTGCTGAGACTGAGGTCATATACAACGACGGAAACTGGTGTGAGTGACTGCACGTCCACATTTTGTTTATTCTATTTAAACTATTACATTGTGTCATGAATGACTTGAAGTATTATAAGTGTAAGAAAGTAATTAAAAATCACGCGAATGTGTCACTGAAATGAAATTTTGATAATGAATTTGCTGAAAAATTGGCATATTGAATTGTTCGCAATCCGACACGTGCAGTGCCTCTCTTTTAGGGCTGTGCGGTGCACCGAAAATTTCGGTGCACCGCGATTCATACCATTCGATTCGATGCACCGATTACAAATTCCGGATTTCGGTTCGGTTCGGTTTAGATTTTACTTACACCAAAACAACAAATATGGCGTCCGAGTGATGTTGAAAACATGTGGGTTTTTTATGCAACGGAGATTTAAATCACTTCTGTGTTAAGAGTTAGCATTTTCACCACTCAGATACCAACAGAATATGGTCCGTAAGATCATTGCAGATTATCTTTACATGGCATATAGCATTTCTGTCAGTGGTGGAGTGAAATCAACATCGTAGGTAATGACACAGATTTGACAGTTAACATGAGAGAAGTAAATCAATAAAGGAGAGATTTTCAAAGACTCTCAATTGATAGAATTGTTGAATTTTTGCATATCAATGAAAACAATATCATATACATTTTAGATTCACTATAGATTTGTTTAATAATCCAAAACTTATGCAGCACATTAATATAACAAATTTTGATAGACTGTCAGTGTTTTCTTTTTTCTATCAAAGTTATAAAATGCCATTATGAATAGATATGATGTTTACAAATGACAACATATAGTTATATAACTTGAATTAAATCAAATCAAATATGCTACTCATTAAAATTGTTAATTTTTGTGGTGTCATTAGATAAATTGAACCTAACATGAACCGAATCGAAAATAACCGAACCGTGCTGTTCTGAATCGAAACCGAACCGAATCGAGCTAACCCTGAATCATCCCAGCCCTACTCTCTTTCACATTTTTTACAGGTTTATTGCTTCAGATTCACCATGATTCTATCAAGTTACAGTAAAATATCTCGAACGAGTCGAAGTCCAAGGGACCTCGAAAAAACTTAGAGATATCCGGGGGTTCGAGATATCCAAAATCGATCTTGAATATTTATTTTTTGAAGGAGGATATTTGATGCATAGTATGAGATTTGCATTATAAACAACAACCTCGTTGCCGTTTCTTATAGTTTAATGCATTAAGTTGATATATTAATATGGTGGAATTTCAAAGACAAACATTTCATTTTTTTTAATATACATGTATATAAACATCCTATTGAGTTCACAATGTGTTTCAAAATAAAGATGATCGTGCTTGTATGCTTACTTTTTAAAAGTTTACTGATGTCCAGGCTCGACTGGGATGTAGTTATTGCGCTTTAGTGAAAGAACCTAGCACGTAAGAAACAAAAAAGACGGAATTTAAAAAGAAAAACTTAATTGTATGATTAAATAACTTTAAAGTGTTTTCTCTTTCTAATTTTAATGATGAAGTGTGTATTATGAAATGCATTATCGTTATTAAGAGCATTATCTTCAAGTGCACTGCGACAATTTTGTGCGTTTTTCTAACCCACATGTTAATGATATAGCGTGCATCATTCAAAACACCATCCCAGGAATCGAGTGTGTTAGTTCATAATTGGTGGTGAACTTTAGCCGTAATTTTGGAAGGCTTCACTAATCACCCAAGCCTATGACCCATTTATTGCAACCTGGGTCTACTCAGAAAAGGCAAGTGTGGATTAGCAGTCATTAATTATAATTGGTGTAGCCACGGGTGTGAATGTGTGACATAATGATGCCAGGTATGATAAACAGAGCGGAAAATTGACCGCACTTCGAGATAAACCAGGTGAATTTAGGGTATGGGACCTTGAAAATACTTCGACATAAGCGGGGTATTCGAGATTAATGTGTTCGAAATATCAGAAGTTTTTAAAATCATTTATATAGGGAAAATGGCCGGGACCAGCGGTCAGCTTCGACTCAAGCGGGGTATTCGAGATACAGATATTTTACTGTATATATATTCAACCACAAATATGTTACTATATTTGTTATTTTATTTTCAATTTATTTACTGCCTGTTACAGCTTATATTGCTTTAAAAAAATGTTCATATCCAGGTGACTGTTTAAGGCCCATGGGCCTCTTTTTTTAATAGATATTTTCAATAAAGGTCAAAATTATACTGTGTTGGAGGCACAAGTAACATTACTGTACTTTTGGTGGTCATTATTTTCATGACAGTTTGCCATAAAATATTTCTATTTACTTTCAGACGCCGTTTGAAAGTAGGATTTATTCCTTAAAGATAGAATGTGGCCCTCAGTATCCAGATAGGCCTCCCACTGTCAGGTTTGCCACTAGGATAAAAATGACGTGTGTAAACGAATCTTCTGGAGTAGTAAGTTATCCTTAATCATATTACCACACATTGTCCTGAAAGTTTTACGTAGAAGAAACGAAAGATAACATTTAAGAAGGATATAGATAGCAAGTCAATGGGAGATGGAAGTGAGTTGCGTTCCCGTTTCCCACTAGGCGGCGATACTTGTCCTGGTTCAAGAACATCTTATTTACATTGGATGCGAGAGATAACAGTGTAAAGTTTCTTCTCTTATATTTCCAATCAGTGCAGTGAACTTTTCAAAAAATTATCATGAAGAGTTAATGAGTTCAGTTTAAAAACGAATTAAGAAAAAGAAATATGGGAACCTTTGGTCAGAGGAGAGAAACTTGTCGACAGGTAATTTGATACTTGCGTGAATTTAAAAAAAAAAAAAAAAAAAAAGAAGGGTTTTTTGGGGGTTTTTTTTTTTTCAACTGTTAGAAATACCAACTTTGGAAAAGCAGAGAATCTTGACCCAGATTTTTATGTGACACTGCCTAATAACAATACATCCTCGGACATCTGTATTCAGATACCCCATCATTGTGTGTTTTGACAATCGGTACAATGCATAAATATTTTGATAAGAACTTAGTTACTTACAGGCGTAGCTTCAATTGTGGCAATGAGGCAACTGCCTCACTAGACTTTTCACAACCCCACTCTCACCCCACCCACCCTTTCATCAAAATAAATGCTGTATGCAATTTTAACACTCAATGATATTGTTATAAAGTAATGTGTATTGAACAAACAATTAATTCTCTACCATCAAGCAATCGGCATGGAGATTAGTTACACTTATAGCAGTTAATATAAGTCAATTAATGTTTCAATAAAGTTTGGGATTAAATTAACTTCAAAGAGATCAAACTCTAAATAGCTCTGATAAATAAACAATTTGATAAATAAATAAAATAGTCATTAAAAAAAATTTTTATGAAAAGGAAAATAGAAGTGTACAGTACTATGTCAGTTGGTTCTTTGCCTTGCGATTGAAGATCGTTTTCTACAATCAGATGTCTTAAGCATTGGAGCAGGTCTACTATGAACAGTGATCTTAGGCTGGTTGGTCTTGCTTTGCTGCATTCAAACTAAAATCAGATCTTCTCTAACTGATACACTCTAGTGTAATGGTTAGAGATATCTTATTTTAATGTAGATTTGCTTTGCTGTGTATTCACACGAATCAGACAATTTCAAGAATTCTTGATAGATTTGCGTTTTTTTATGACACCTGTTACTGGTGGAATTTACAAAATTGTGTGCAGAAAATGCATGATTTTTGCATTCACTATTCCTAAAATCTCTTTTCTCTCATCTTCTTTAGTGCTATTGATACTAAATTGAAAGTAAATAGATATTTAGGAAGAACAGGTAGTCCTTTACTAAAATTGTATTTTTGATTATTCCAGGGGTAGGGGTTTTGGTATCAGGGTGGGGCCAAAATGGTCAGTTATTAAATGTGTGAACAATAGACATTTTTAACTTCATCTTGACAACTATCATTCCAATTCTTTTCAAATTTGGTATGAAACATATTTGGAACAAGGGGAACATAAATTGTAAATTTCAGGATTCCTGCACCCCTGGGGCCTTAGGGGTGGGGCAAAAACTGCCCCAAAATGACAAATTTTCAAAAGTCTTCTTCTCAAGAACCACACACATATAAGAAAAACTAAATGCATACGTGATAGTAATGTAGAGCAGGAAGGTCTCTACCAAAATTGTAAATTTCATGATCCCCGGGGTAGGGGTTCTGACCCCAGGGCGGGACCAAACCTGGTTATATATTGTTTATATGTAAAACACTTAAATAACATCTTCTTTAGTGCTATTGATACTAAATTGAAAGTAAATAGATATTTAGAAAGAACAGGTAGTCCTTTACCAAAATTGTAAATTTGATTTTCCCTAGAGTAAGGGTTTTGACCCCAGGGTGAGGCCAAACTTAGTATATATGGTATTTATGTGTAAGTTTGCTGATACTGTATAAAATCTAAATGCATACTTAGAAATAGCAGAAAAGGATGTACAAAAAATGGTGAATTTCACAACCCAGGGTTATGACTTTAGGATGAGTCCAAATTAGTCTGACATATATTTTGATGTTTTAATGTTAATACACCTATTATTTAATGCCTTGCATCAGTGTTTGCACTTTTGAAGGCAGTGAAGTTTTAAGAACACATCTTGTTTTATACTGTTGCAGAACATTAGAATTTAGCTTAGATAATCAGAACAGGACATTTTTTCTAGATTTCATAGCCCATGGAAGTAGTGATACTTTTTCACTAGTATTCAGGTCACCGATAAGGCCTGTGGGCCTCTTGTTTCATGAGTGTTTACTCTTGGATCCAATCTAATTAAAATCAGATCATAAGATACACTCACAATCGCTACAATAGGATCTTACAAAACCCCACAGGGGTCACATCTGCATGACCTTTCGCTTGGAATATCCATGAGAATTATCAATTGGTCAGATTGCACCATACAGACAGTGATGGCTATTTAGGCCGTTCCCGGCAATTCGTAAACAAGTTGCAGTAATCTCTCTCCCATGAAGTTTATTCTACACTATAAAATTGTATATTCTCATTAGGAATTTTAAACTTTGGCAATTATAATGCCTTATTTATTCAGTTCATACAAACAACAAACCGTACGATATAAAATACACCCAAATTAAATTAATTGTGAATTGTGATTTATGTATGAATAGGGATGGGTACGATTTGAATAGTTTTCAAGTTGGTTTACTTAATTAACGGAATATATCGCCAGTCGATGTAAACGGTGCATTGTGACGTCACATCTAGCTGCGATGTTTTCTTTCAAACCAAACAATTGTAGCCATTTTCCTTGAATTGTGAACACCGATGATTTCATAGGTGACACGCTGATTGGCTAACATAAAGTTCACATGAACACGACCCCTACAGTCAGGTTATGTCAGATCTTCTTGCGTAGATCTAAGAAGTCTGATTTTAATTAGATTGAACTTGGACCGGGACACGTAGGACCACTATTAACAACAACTCACTGCTATCCCCCGTTGTTCACTGTAATTATGTGCATGTAAATTCATGCATGATCCCGTGAAAGTCATTCATTTTATATGTTGGTGTCAGCATGTAGAGGTAAATATATTATCTAATCACTGTCACTTTTTCAAAATTTGAAACACTTATTTTTATGCCCCCTTTGAAAAAGAGGGGACATATTGTTTTGCACCTGTTGGTTAGTCTGTAGCCCTAGGCTTGTCTGCTCAATATCTTTGCCTGACAGATACCAGACTTGGTACAATGGTTACCCCTAGAGAGTACTACTAGATTTTGCATGTCACAAATTCAAAAATCAAAAGTCAGTCTGTTAGTCTAAACCAAGTCCTGTCCTCTCAATATGTAAAGAACCCTTTGCTTGACAGTTACTAAACTTGGTACAGTAGTTGCCCCAGGTGAGTAGGTGACCCTTATTGATTTTCAGGTCACAAATTCCAAGGTCAAGGGTCAAACTGGACATAGTAAGATATTGTGTGCTCAGTGTCCTGAAAACACTTTGCTCGACATACATCAGACTTGGTATAGTGGTTTTGCCTAAGGAGTAGATGACTATCGATTTTGAGGTCAAAAGTCAATGGTCAAACTATTCTGGACATAAAATATTGTTCCCTCAATATCTTAAGAATCCTTTGCTTCACATACATCAAACTTGGTACACTAGTTCTACTGAAGAGATGATTCCCACTGATTTTGAGGTCACAAGGTTAATGGTCAAACTACTCTGGCCATAAGATATTTTCTGCTCAATATCTTGAGAACCCTTTGCTTGACAGACATCTAATATGGTATATCATATTAGGTGTAGATAACCCTTATTGATTTTGAGGTCACACAGTCCAAGGTCGTTGGTCAAACTGCTCTGGACATAAGGTATTGTCTGCGGTATCGGAAGAATCTTCATAAAACTTTGTACACTGGTGCCCCCTAATGAGTAGATGATCATCATTGGTTTTGAAGTCACAAGGTCATGACTCAAATCACTGGTTATTTGGAAATGTCTGCTAAGTATCTTCAGAGATCAAACTTAATATATGGTTGCCTCTGACAACAGTAGATAACCAATATTTATCACTATCACTACAGATATTCTAGATGTAAAAGTTAATCTTTTTAATATTACTACAAGGGGGCATATATGTTTGTTAAATTAAGGAAGATGCATATACAAGTATGTATTTTCTAGTAGATGTATGGACTTGCATCTGTACTCTAGCCAACATAGATGTGAACCTGTCATTGTCAATGCATGTCTTTTTTCAGATCGAGACAAAAAAACTAGAAAGTGTGAGAAATTGGAATAGAAGCATGTCAATAAGGAACGTACTACAGGATATTCGGCGCCAAATGACACTAAAGGAAAACAGTAAATTGTCTCAACCCCCAGAAGGAAGTTCGTTTTGATTGGACTGTACAATAATTAAAAAAAAAAGTGCTAGATGATTTTGAATTGTTTGACTGGAACATCACAAGAGAAGATTGGTTTGTGGACCTTTCTTGATACACTAGAAATTTACTATTCTAGACAAAAATAAAATTTGAAGGGTAAATCCTCTACTGATTCTGTTTAAGTGTGTACGCTGTGCATTATGTTTTGATCCTGCGTACCAGAATACTGAGATTGCTTGTAATTTGTAGGCATTTCTGTCATTGTTCAATGTCAATCCGGGGGAGTTTTCAGTATCAGAACACAAGAAATTGCTAGTATTTTTGTCTAGTGTATTTTTCATCCATAAGAATTGGTATTTGCTTTTTCAAGGATTAAGATTAGGAACTTGAATGAAATGTCAAAAAATTTTATCTTTCGAAATCTGATTTATATCCTGATGCTATACTATGAAGTGCTTACATACTGATGTGTTACATGTAAGGAATAGGATTATGGCATAGTTTTCCTCCCAAAGTATTGAATTATTCACATTGCCAAGGTCATTAAATGCCGAAAGCTGTGGATTTATTAAAGGGCATAGCAATACAACTGTACACTTTACTGCATCAACATCTTATGTTTTTGTTTATTTCATTTCTGGTAAAAATATGCAATAGCTCTGACATGAATTATGTTGTCATTGGTTTAGGACAATCACTAGATTAACTAGAATTTTATTAAAGTATCATTCAAAAGAATAATCACTAGATTAACTAGAACTTTATAAAAGTACCATTGAAAAAAAAATTATAACTGAAGTTCCAATCCCAGAATTTTTTATATAAATAAAACTTGCTAGTGCCACCATTATTTACTTTCATGCAAGATGAAATAATTTTAGTATACAAATGTATAGAAAATCACCAAAGTCATTTTCACTTATTGGAAAAGAATTTTTGAACTGTTTTCTGTGAATGTTACATTTAGTTTCTGTGTGATAAAGTTTTCTCCCCTTTGTAGATGGGATACCACTTCATCAGTTGGTGCAGTGGGGTCTTCATATTGATGCTTTACTTGTAAAACTTTCATCGTTAGATGAATGCTGATGATTGACACATGTATTTGGTTCATTTTGTCCTACTCTTGATAAAATAAACTTATTCTCAATTTTTTGGCATTTGGTTCTCAATTGTTTAGTGATAACTGCAACAATTATAGATTATTGACTGAAAATCAGGAAGTATTCCCACCTGAGTTTGTTGCATGGCAAAACGGACCAAGCTCGAGAGGTTTGACTCTATAAATGAAGAGATTTTTGACAATCTAATTATTAGCACATTCAAACAGATATTCAATGCCTTCTATTAAAATTAACATAGTTTTGTTTGAATGTGGGCACACAATTACTGATAAATGTGGGAAGAAAGCATCATTTTTACACATTGAGAAAATAAAAATACTTTATGGTCATTTATAAGACATCATATTCTGTTAGCAAGAGGTCCATGGACCAAACTGCACATTTGAGTCACCTAATTCACAAGATATTCATACCACTATCATACCCAATCCAGGCTCCATGGTGCAAATAGAATCCCTACAAAAAATTTACAAACCACAGTCTAGACTACCCCAGGACACCTGCACATTGTTTTGACCAATTGTAGACTGGAGCTTCTTGAAAATGATTTCTTCCAATATTTATACCATGTATTCCTCTGGAAATCTTTAAACCCAAATATTGGCCCCACCCTTGTCTCTGGGGTTATGATTTGAACAAACTTGAATCTATGCTACATAAGGATACATGCATATTAATTTGGTAAATTAGAGAATCAAAAAAGGGGTCATCGTCGGATACCCACGGCTGATCTAGTCTTCTACTTGTCACATGATTAGTAGAAGTCGAAATCAGCTGTGGGTATCCGACGATGAAAAGGGGTTCTTATATATTTCTATGTAAAACTTTTAAGATGAATCTATACTTGATCCGGATATGTGCACACCAATTTGAAAATTTGTAGACATTGCTATCCTCGAAAATTTGAAAGATTTTTTCCTGTATCTTGCTAAATCACAGTTGTGGCCTTGCCCTTTTGGAAGGAATCGTGGTTCGAGTAAACACTCAAATCTTAATTGTAAAAGGAAGCTTTGATACATGTTTTGGCTTTTAAATACTAGGTGCAAGTTTTACTTATCAAAAAAGATCTGACTGAAGAATTTAGCAAATTTTGACTTTTGAAATTAGATATGATACTTCTGTTTTAATAAGTTAAATGTATTTTCTTAGTATAGGTAGTTAAAAATTTGATGATGACAAGAAGGTTGGCCTTCATTTTTTCTCGAAATCTCCTGAGACAGCATGAGGGCAGCCATTTTTCTTTAGATGAAAGAAAACAACAAGAGACCCATGGACCACTTTGCTCACCTGAGTCATCTTTGCCCATATCAAAAGATTTTCCACATATATTCACATGTAAAACTTTGGTCCCTATTGTGGCACCAACCTACTGGGAGCCATGATTTTTACAAATTTGAATCTGCACTATATATATGTCAGAAAGCTTTCATGTAAATGTGAACTTGACTGCCCCAGCAATTCTTCAGATTTTTAATGACTTTCCCTATGTAAAACTTTTACCCCCCATTGTGGCCCCACCATATTCCTGGGGGGAGGGGGGCATGATTTGAACAAAGTTGAATCTACACTATGTCAGGACACTTTCATGTAAATTTTTAATTTCCTTGCCCAGTGGTTCTTGAGAACAATATTTTCCCTATATATTTGCATGTGAAACTTCAATCCCCTATTGTGGCCCCATCCTACCCCTATTGTGGCCCCATCCTGCCCCTGGAGGCCATGAGTTTTACAAACTTGAATCTGCACAATGTCAGGATGCTTTCTTGTACTTCCTGGCCAAGTGGTTCTTGAGAAGATTTTGCCTATATATTTGCATGTAAAACTTTTATACCATAATGGGCCCGGGCCTATCCTACCCCCTGGGGCCATGATTTTAACAAACTTGAATCTGCACTATGCCAGAAAGCTTTGATGTAAATATCTGCTTTTCTGGCTCAGTGGTTCTCGAGATTTTTCCTAAATATTTGTATGTGGCCCCATCCTACCCCCGGGGATCATGATTTTAACAAACTTGCACTGTCAGGAAGCTTTCATGTAAATTTCAGCTCTTCTGGCCCAGCAGTTTTTATGACCCCACCCTATTTTCATGATTATCTCCCCTTTGAAGGGGGCATGACCCTTCATTTGAACAAACTTGAAAGCCCTGATGCTTTTGGCCAAGTTTGATTATAATTTGCCCAGTGGTTCTGGAGAAGAAGTCGAAAATGTAAAAAGTTTACAGACAAAGGCGATCAGAAAGCTCACTTGAACTTTCAGCTCAGTTTAAGTTTCTCCCAGACATGATTACACAAGATATTTTTATTAGACTGATTTTAACCAGTAATATGTTTACAGTGATTTTTTAAGACCCATTTTAGGTCCAAATATCGGCCCTTTTCCTCTCCCAAAAATTACCAATTTTTAACTTGCACTTTTCCCAATAATAAAAACTGGCGAAAAACATTTGTTAAAAAATAATTCAATGTAAATAGTTTATGTATGACATGACAAAGATGCATCAATTCTAGATGATTTAGAAAGAATAGTAAAAAATCTGAAGAGCTTAAAGAATGGAAGTTAAATATGTAAAATAAAAGCAGAATGACATCAATTTGTGTTTGATTTCTTGTTTGATATGATATATTTAGCATATTTACAATAATGACCAGATTTTCCCAATTTGATCAAAATGTTGACAATTTTCCCCAAGTTGAAAGCCACAGGACCCTTTTGAAAAATCACTGGTTAGTGAAGCACTTCCTCCTAACAACCATGGTCTATTCCAACTGTGGCAAATGACCTCCGCCTATCATAAATATTTGACCCTGAAATTTCAGCTCACAAAGTAGCCTATGAAGTTTCTACCTTGTATAAATCAGTAGTAATGACCGAAGTACTACAAACAAAATACACCAAAATTGAGATCTCAAAATGAAAACATGTCAAAATTTAAAACTTTAATGTTATACAGCACTTGACTTATGATAAAAACCTTTTTCACATATATATTTATATTGCCTGGAAGATGGACTTTTTACTGTGTATCAATTATTCTGTGTTTCAAACACAAAACATTGTAATGCACAATAATTGTTTCACATCAACTCTATGCCCAAAGTGAAAAAAGATGAGTTCAATTTGTTAAGTACGTTTAAATATGAAAATGTATTCCACTGTTAATTGGCGAGGAATTCTCTTTCCACAGCTTCTGCCATTTCATCATCAACAGAGCCAATGGATTCTGCAAATGAATCCTGTGTTTCAGACTCTGAGTCAGGTGCAAACGCTGCCACCGTTTTTTCATATTTTTCTAGTTCATTTTCACTCTCTTCATCCCGTTGATCTTTCTTTTCTTCCTTATCAGAGCTACTGTCCACTGATTTGGTGGATGTGTTCCTCTTTTTGAAGTTCCATCCTCTAGGGAAATCCCCAGTCATGCTGTCTCCACTACTGGAGTTATCATCTCCACTACTTAGTACAGACTGTCGGATTCTCTCATTCCTGTCAATGTCATCTTCCTCCGATTCATCACCTTCTTCATCCATTAAATCTTCCACCTCCTTGTCCATGCATTCCAAATCTTCATCTGAGAAAGCTAACATTGGGTTATAACTGGTCGAGAAGCGAGCAGTGGTGATTTTGGCTGCTGATGGCACATTAGACGAGTCTCCCTCACTTTCATTTTTCTCTTTTTCAACCACTACATCCATTTTTTCTTGAGCAGAGTCCATGTCACCATCCTTGTCTTTCCTGGGTCTTTTTGCTGACTCGGGTTTTTCTTCATTTTTGCGTTTTCTATTAAGGTGTGCTGCATCAGGACTTTCACAATAGGCATTACCAGATGTGGAATCATTCAGTGGATAGAGCCTCTCATCTACAAGCTGCATCCTCTCTGCACATGTCCATAACCACTGCGGATTCACCAATTTCACATGTTTATGTTTTTGGGCCATTCTGACCTTCACTGTTCCTAGTCTAGCTGCCACTACATGAGTCGTGCAATCGGATTTATTTGACCCATCTTTTGCACGAAGAATAAAATCAGTATGAATATTTGCTCCAAGCATTTTAGCCACATGGAACGCCCTGCTCTTTTCTAACTGGACATTCATAGGGAAAACACCACTAAATAATAGATTCTTTCCCTTAAGCACTTTTCTTTTAACATATGGTAAAATATTTTTCATGTCGGGTTTTTCTGCATTCTCTCCCTTTGAATTTAGCTGGTCATACATATCATAAAAAGCTTTATGGACAGTGACCAAGATATCCTGTAAGTACATTAAATAGTCATCATCATCATCCCATTCAATCTCCACACCTTCTCCCTTAGCGTCTTCTTCTTTCCCCATTTCTTCATCCTTGGTTCCCTCACATTCATTTTTCTCATCTTTGCTATTCTTGCCTGCATCCACTTTTTCACACTTAGCTTCTGTCTTAATTTCCTCTTTTTTTTCTAAATCTGATTTTTCTGTCTGTTCACTTTCCTCATTATCTTTGATTTCCTCTGATTTAATCTCTTTTTCACTGTCCTCCTCCTTGGTTTTATTTCCCTCTGTACTACTCCCACTCTCTACCGGTACATCAGGTTCCTCCTCCTTGGCTTTAATCGACTGTGAATCTACCGTTACATCAGTTTCCCTTTCTTTGTTTTCTTTATCTGATTTCTCCCCAGCGTTCTCTCTACTTTTACTTTCACTATCAGCTGCCTCAGGACTCGGTTCTCCCGTCTCACCAGTTTTGCTTCCTTGTATCTCCTCTGTGTTCTCTCCACATTTGCTTTCATTTTCAGCTGTTTTAGAACCCTGATCTTCTGTCTTTTCGCTGCTGTCCTCTTTACTATTAGACCTTGAGACAACGTGTACTTTATGAGTGAGTGGTTCCTTGTCATGCTCTGTTTTATCCAGTCCTGGTGGGGCGTTAATATCAGCGGTGCCTTGGAAGAATCGGTACGGTTTTACATGGATTAAGTTTGGGGAAAAATTCCAGACATCTTCTCTATCATCAATAATACAGACCATGGAGTCTCCACAAGGAAAGAGAGCTCTGGAAAAAAAAAGATAATATTATTCTCTGTGGTGTGACAAAAATTCGCTACCCTTATGTTTAAGAAAAAAATTAAGCTCTTGTTTTACAGAACAACTCATCTACTTAATATAAAAAATATCACATTTACACAACACGACACCCATTAAAATCACTTTAAATATGAATAGATGTTTACTTTAAATTTGCCATTTTGGAATTCTGATTGAAGCACTCATCCCGGGAGAGAATTCTGTGAGAAAAGTATTTGCCCTCTGGATCTAAGAACTTGGCAATGATGTGAGCATACATGCGAGATCCAAATGTACAGATGTGTAGCTCATACAGTTGGGATACACTCTTCAAAAACTTGTCTGTTGTTGGACGAATCCGGGTATGATACCATGGCATCATGTTCCCATGGCTAAGTTGGAAGTGGTACACATCCTGCAAAGAGGATTTAATAACATACACCACTACAAGGTAGAAACATGTGTATCAGGCATGGTACAGCAGACACAGGGTATGATTTTCAGAAAGCTGAACTTCTATAACATTTTTTTTCATGATCCATCCAATCTACTTAAGATTGTGATCCATCATACTCCCGGTTCACTCTCTGTAAACTTGTGCATATACATGTACATATAGTAACAGTATAAAACAAAGTATCATGTAACCAGAGTCTTTGCTAAGCATGGAATCCTAACTTAGTCCCACAAAATCTTCAAAGAACATGAACTCTCCAGATGAATCCAACATAAATATTGAAATTTCACAATGATGGTAATAAAATTTCAAACATTACATACTGAAATTATACAGAAATATGTGATTACAATATTTTCTTGTAAAATTACCCCCACACGTACCATTCCCATCATTTAATATGCAATTAATCAACTGATGATGAATGTACTGACATCACGTAATTTAACTACACACATTATGGTTCTCAATGGAAATAAGTGTAATCAACAACAAGCAGACATACCCATGTTTACAGTACCATAAGTGAAAGTAGACAGAATCCATGACAAGAATGTCAATGAATCAGATCTGTAATATTGTGTCTCTCTTTTTCACTAAAAACTGTGTAATTTGATTATCAAGTCCTTGAAACACAACTTTATAAGTTTTATTTCTGACACAAGTTACCTTAATCACGATATAATAATTAATGACAGTCCCAAAATGTGCATCTACCTGTATAACATTCCTCCATGTTTATGACATTATGTACTAAAACTCGTGTCTGGAGGTGTGACACGTACCCATCTAGACAAACATATTCCTAAAATTTAACAAACCACAACACCACACGACTTCTCTGCTGACACTTAGTAACCCTCAGTGTACAAATTCAACCACGACTACAAGTTTTGGACTGATTATCTGTAGAAATGGGATCATTGGGGTGTCAATAAATATTTGATCATTTGAACAATTTTATATGTCCCAATATTTGATTATTCTATGAAACATTACACTTAGTGGTGCACTGAATTTTCGAGCTAGGAGACCACAAGACTAGGATGATAATCCACGTAAGTTCACAATCATATTTTTGACAAGGGACTTCTGGGATTGGCATCAAAAACATTTTCTGGTTAGCTCGGATTATTTCCCGCGCTCTAGTCATTAGAGCTCGCAGTACGAGTTCTATGAAATCAGGTTTTAAAACTTCTATTACATATATCATTTGTTGAAGAACTCGAGATATGAATAATTGTACGTTGATTAGCCTATATTTTGTGTTGTAATCACTTCAAATTCAGCCAGCCCCAAATGAAATTATTTCAACCTGAGATTCTGAAAAACAGATAAAACATGAACAACATATTTAGTTATGTTAAAGATTTTGACATCCCTAATTATTTCCCTTTGTGTGCTTTGGTATCAGTATTTATGACCTGGATATAGTTGACTTGAATTTGTAAATTTAAAAAATTCCACCGACACATCCACTTTCACAAGTCCAGTAAATCTTTCTGTGACCAGTCAGCAAAATCAGTTTACCCTGACTGGCTTCTGAAAGTTTGAAGCCACTTGTTGTCACCTTGAGATTGGGAGGAATGTTGTCGTTGGTGGTGTGAATCAGGGTTTGGTCCAGATCTACCAGTAACACAAGCTTCCTTGTCTTTAGTAGTCTCTCTTCATCCATCTTCCCCAGCTCCATGGCTTGCTACCACAACAATACAAACATTTCATGTTTCGTGAATCCAAAATCTTGGATAGAAATTGAGGGAAATCATTGTCTTTACAAGTCAAGAATCTGAGATTTATAAGTTTTATTTTAATTTTCTATTATTAAGATGAGATAAATAATCAGATAAAGAGCATTACACACACGGGACACACTGAATGCATTTCAACACCTGTGACAGTAATTTTTCATAATCTGGCATAATGCACAACTACAGGGAAACTTATGAACAGTTCTGTATGTACGAAGGCCACAATTAAAAGAATGTTTGTTTCCCCTCCCCCGGGTCTAGTTATTAACAGTTCTGTATGTACAAAGGCATGCTAAATAAAGCATTAAAAGACACTTCTCTACAATGGACTATCTAGACACTCATAGCATTACAAAGGCATGCTAAATAAAGAATTAAAAGAACTTCTCTACAATGGACTATCTAGACACTCATAGCATCATAAACAAAAATTCTCCATCTAAATACACAAGTTTACCTTTTCACTGACAATGAGCTCTGGAATGTTGTGTACCATAGCAACTGAAGCGCTAACTGGTTCTTTTCTGCTACCTGCAATCCCAGCTTCCCTATAAAATAACCCTCTACATAACAATGTTTGTCATTAATTATCAATACATCAAATAAATGAAAGTTTTATCCATCATATGCAACTGGAAGCAATTCTGACATTTTTCTAAAGTGAACAAGATGCATTTCCTAAAACACAGTCTATTCCTATTACATATTCTGTAAGAAAGGCCTTGTCATAAGAATTACATTAACAGATATAAAAAAAATTCCCACATAAACTTTAAAAAAATTATTAAAGCAAATTTTCAAGATTTTGACAAGGTCAGACACTTCACCTATTACATTTTCCGATGTAAAACATAAATCCCTATTATGGCCCCACCCTGAATGTAAGGTTCATGGCCTGAACATACTTGAATTTTCCGATATATTTCTAAATATTGAATCATCATCTATATATTGAATTTCCTCTTTGGCTCTAGAAGTCATGATGTTTTCTATCTTTAATATAATCTAAATGAGAATGCCTGCTTATTGACTATATTAATTTGACAAGATGAATCTTTATGATTCTCAAAATTATCTTAAAAGAATATTCCTACATATTCTAAAGCCACGAGGCTATGGTATGCTCAAGTAAGTGATCCCTGTACAAACCTACCGCTAATGCGCATGTAATTTTTATTCAGGATTTTAAATTTTTAGAATGTATAAATCGTGAAATTTTCAGACAAAGTTATTTTTGCCTAGGGTAGACATATTAAAAAAAGATTCCATCTCATCTTAAATTCTCATCTACTTCAGCGTAATGAGTAAATTTGAATTCACCCAGTTTTGAAATTAATACATTAAAAAAATGACGGAGAAATGAGGAAAAATGAAATGGGAATAAAAATATTTTTGATACACAGTATATGCAATAATTGCAGTTAAGATGTCTAATAAATTACTGTCGTAAGTCAGCTCCACAATCTGCACACATGTCCTTCATCACAGTGGGATGTGTACAAGACTCCATCTTCACCAGGCCTTCACTAGAATTCAAAATAAATTATCGTAAGAATCTTGAAAATTGAGTCATATAAGAAATATTTGTAGGAGCATCCAGTCAGATAAAAAGATAAATAATAATACCCAATCACATTGCTATCCCCCCCCCCCCCCCCCCCCCCCCATCAAATGTCAGAACAGAGGCATTATAAATTGCAATGTAAATCAACAATACAATGCATTTTGGTTGGTGTTTTTGGTATATAATATGATGCTTTGGAATGCATCTAACTAGAAGTAATGAACCCTTCAGACTCAAACTTTTACCATCAACTTGGGCTGACACCAAGAATCACAGTGTACGCGAATGATTTTTAATTTTATCACACATTTGGTCTGGTAAACAATCTAGCTTTACCAGACCAAAAATGAATTTACTAGACAAAATTTTCTTATGTGCAAAATTCAGTCTTTGCGCTTAATGTTTCTGACTACAAGCCTATAGGGTAAGTGAGAGTACAAAATTTGGTAGCCCAAAATAATGGCAAATAAGATTTTACTAGCCCAAATGCTGTGTAGGAATGATTCAACATCATTCGAAATTTCAAGTTTAAACATTTTTAATGAGTATAACAAAACAAGTTCAGCTCTCTTTCAACTTCTAATTCTGTCATTTCACAGTCAGTATCTTCAGAATCCCCCAATTCTGATTCTTCTAGTTCTTCATAATCAGTCTATGCGAAAGTTTTTTGAACCACACAGGACATTCGGTCCTGTGTAATCAATGAACACACCGGACCGAACCAAATTTTGTCCAACCGAAAAACCTAATGTAAAAAAGTGAAACACGTGAAAATGCAAAACCAAGGAAATCTTATTTATTATACTAGTATTTACGTATTTGGATTTGTGTGATATTTGTTTACTTATAACAAACATTTAAATGACTCCACGTCAAAATAGTAAAGCTCAAAACTGGACACCGAGACATTGCAATGTAAATCAACAATACAATGCATTTTGGTTGGTGTTTTTGGTATATAATATGATGCTTTGGAATGCATCTAACTTGAAGTAATGAACCCTTCAGATTCAAACTTTTACCATCAACTCGGGCTGACACAAAAAAAAATGATACATTGGACCTGAGGCATTGAACATCAGTCAGGTCCGACAGTCCGATGTCTTTTGCATAGACTGAAAGTGAGAGAACATTTCTATTTTTAATTTACCGTACTTTACTGTAGGATGGAAACGATATGTTCCCTTCAGGATACGTATTGCAACACTTATGCCACAATTCAATATTTTCAATACGATACAATTTACATATAAGAAACCAATAATAACTTTGAAGAAAAATCTAATTTAATATAAAGATTCAGTCACAAATTTAAAAGCAAAATATTTCCTTGCCACTGAACAGTAAGATGCCTTTTGGCTCTGTAGTTTAAACTGATTAAGTTCATTATTGTTTTTGTCAACCTCAAGACTAACGACAGTCTGACCGTTATCGGACACCATTTTGTCCCTCGTGTATCACGTGTATGTAAAAATAGTAAGTACAGGTCAATCCAGATGCATTTTACCGAACGCAATTTTAAAAACCGCATTGAACCAAAGATCGCGGTAATGAATCGAACATTGAATCGAGTGTTACTACAGAACAGTATTGATATTTCAGTGAATAGTTTCAGCCTTACTTAACTGAACATGATCATCACTTGGAACATGCCAATGACCATTTCATGCTTCGCTCAGTCCAACTGTCACATTGTTATGCATATAAGATGTCTGAAGGTATATCTTGATATACGTGTAGTGGAGAAATGTATCAGGAAATCTTAGATGTTAAAATCCTGGTGATGAAAATGAAGATGAGATACAAGACCCGGAAAAGCGCAGAAAAAGTCACATTGTAAATAGAAGGTTTTACAAAATGTGATCTGTTTTCATTTGATTTATCCCTATTGTTTTCTTTTAATGCTACAGTTCTGCGGTTATACCTTCCCGGGATAAAATCCTCTTTCGTTTCCAAGACGGTACCAACCATGTTTGACTTCAACTTCAAGTTTTTTTTATCCCCTGTCTCATACAAACAAAGAAGTGTTCCCTTTCCAACCCTTGAACCCTGTTTCACTTTCCATTTTGTTACTGTAATGGGTTTATCATCTGTGGGTGTAATCCATGAGACAGTTCCACTGTCTCTAGACTCCATCTTGAAATCCGCGGGGAACCGTCTTTATTGAATATTGAGCCCGACCTTCGGAAACTATTTAGAATTTTTTTTTTTCTTCATACTCTTTCAGTTCCATCCCATATTTTTCCTTTGTAAAATTATTGACTGTTAAACATTGACCGTATCTATTCATAGCTTCCAATGACCTACATTGCTATTCTTCGTAAGTTGAATACAATACTGAATAATATTTGTTAATTTTCTTAATCAATTTAATTTTGTCCGATTGCATGTGACAATCAAAAAATGTGTTGGGAATAGGCGAAAAATTGAAAATAAGAACCCAAGACAATAATCGAATTTATCATTATTAATTTGGTTGTATTAATTTTGGCTACATGTATTTGTCAGGAGATTCCTATTCTCTCTGATCGTTTGGTCATGTAAGCTGACTCTAACTATTGATTTCTGCGTTGAACATTATTCAGCACTTTTACGTGTAGGCCTACTGGAGAATTAACATGTCGTGGATAGGTAAGGCAACACGTGTTGTATGATTTTAAACGGTAGCACTCTTTATTTTGTCATAGTCAATTTAAGCGAAAAAAGGAGAAAACACGGTTAATGTTCAGAACCAAAGCTTTAAGGAGATATACGACATCGTCAGATAATGGCTGACATCTTTTTAAAACATTAATGGAAACATAAATATGAGAACCCCCCTTTTATGATAATTATTTTTGTGGTAATAATTTCTCTGAAATGTGTACATATGTAAATTCCCGGTCTATCTCATCCCTTTTTTTATTCATGTAATCGTTTCACGCTTTTTGTAAGCTTTAGAGAATGGCCCGAGCTACCGGTATTATAAATAAAATGCATTATACCGGTAGAAGGTCAATCTCTAAAGCTTACAAAAAGCGTGAAACGGTTTCATAAATCGAAAGAGGGATGAGATGGACCGGGAATTCACACATTTCAGAGAAATTATTCCCACCAAAAAATTATCAAGGGGGGGGGGTTAGTAATATCCATACTTCAGGTGTCTGTACTTGCTGCTAATCTGTAGATTGCGGGTTCTAGTTCAGCAGAAGTTTTAACTCCACCCCACCCCTTAAGATTACTTTACTACTAAAACTGCATTTTTGACTAAATAAAGTAAATTTGAAAGTTTTCAACTTCCAAAATATTGTTACATACATGTCTACCATTTTTCATCCATATCAAATTCTCTGGTGAAAGGGGAAGTTAAAGAACAGTGATCAATCTCATAACTTCTATAAGCAATACAAAATAGAGAGTTAGGCAAACACGAACCCCTGGATATACCAGAGGTGAGATCAGGTCCCTAGAAGGAGTAAGCACCCCCTGTCGACCAGTCACATCCGTCGTGAGCCCTATATCTTGATCAGGTAAACGGAGTTATCTGTAGTCAAAATCAGTGTGCCAAGAACGGCCTAACAATCGGTATGAAACACGTCAGACAGTATTTGACCCAATGATACGCTGTATTGGCAATCTAGATCGTTATAACGACCATATGTGTAGCATTTCTCCTTAAACGATGCATTCCCTTTGTGACGAGGATAGATTTATGGATTTATATTAATTTTTTTCATTGTGTGATTAGGGGGATCCATACATGCTATCCACACTTCAGGTGCCTGTAATGTGATCAGGGAGGGCTGAGTTCCGACTTTTCACACACACACACACACCCCTCCCACCAAGGGGGGGGGGGGGGGCGGGGGGCGAAGATTCCCTAATGGGAATTGTTTAAACATTTTCGTAATAACACCTACCGGCTATTCTCTGTGAACAATGTGATTTTTACTAATATCTCTTCGGAACAACTCGATATGGCGGGGTTAAACAATGACGGAATATGACTTTGGAAGGGGTATAATATACATAGATCTTGGGCTGCAGACGAAGTCAAAATGGAGACGGGTTTTCAAGAAAATTTGTTTGTGAAGATTCGTACAAATGTACGGGGAAAATGCTGATAGAACTAGTCTATAGGCAGAGGATAATATCACAGAAACTAGTGGTAACTTAGGGGAGACTTCAGTCTATAGTCAGGGGATAATAACACAGAAGCTAGTGGTAACTTAGGGGAGACTTCAGTCTATAGTCAGGGGATAATATCACAGAAACCAGGGCCGTAAGTAGGGTTCTAAATCAGGGGAGGCAGGGGATTGGGGGCCGCCGATTGACTTTACGACTGAAAATGACACTTTTTAAATCCCAATTTATCATGTTTGGGGGATTGCGAATTAGCACAGAAAGACGGACAGCGCAGTCAACGTGACTGAATACCTCTGAACTTCGTTCGTTGGTGTATTTGATTGTTTGACTGGTTGAATGGGATTTAAGTCACTTTCAGCAGTATTTCAGCCATACCATTTAGTCGGTAGAGGAAGCCAGATTACCCGGAGGGTACCACTCCAATTTTACTTTACATGCCACCGACCTTTGGCAGGTAACTGGTCAATTTTATCAGAGCGTAGTTTAATGCATCACTATGTACTGAAAGAGTCCGATATGACGAACCCCTCGAAAATAAATTATGATTATAGTTTTGACACTTACCGTTGAATTTAGCCACGGTCTCAGGACTGTGAACTGTCACGATTTCGCGGGAAATAAATAATTCAAGAACTAATGCCGGTTTACTGACGAAAAAAATCCGACAAAAAGATCGATGTCAATATTGATGTAGACAGTGTCACATCAAGTTGAAGTAAACACCTGTCATTATAAGTTTAACTATTCCTACTCAATTTTCCCTCTTCATTTCCTCTTTTTCTCTGACTTTTATTTTCTTTTTTGCCAAAAAATCAGACGAGGCAGTTGCCTCGTCTGCCTCATCGGCAGTTACGGCCCTGGAAACTAGTGGTAACTTAGGGGAGACTTCGGTTATCCAGCTATCGCCTAAGTCTGTCACCTCAGAGGAACACTACTGCAGGATAATTATCTATTCCAAATGATTAATGAACTTAATAGATGTAGAGGAACCAACACCCTTAGCCCTTTGGATCTATTCATAACGAAAGAGGAGAGCAGGATAGACAACATGGAGTACCAAAGCCCACTCGGCAAAAGCGACCAATGCGTGTTAGTATTTTTAGTATTATTAGTATATCTGCAATATACATGTCACTAGAGATATTAGAATGAGAAGCTACAAGAAAGGTGAAGATAACGAATAGCAATCAATCTCATAACTCTTGCAAGGAATACAAAATACAGATTGGGCGAACACAGATCCCTGGACATACCAGAAGTGGGATTAGGTGCCTAGGAGGATCGAGTAAGCATCCTCTGTCGACCGGTCACACCCACCGTGAGCCAGGTAAACGTAACAATCCGTGGTCAAAATCAGTGTGTCAAGAACGGCCAATCAATCAGAATGAAACATTCGGACAACATTTGACCCAATGCATCGTCGGAAATGGACCCAATGATGAGACCGGCGAACATAAAGTGAGCTTTAGAGATTGGCCTTACAAAAAGCGTGAAACGATTACATAAATCGAAAGAGGGACGAGAGAGACAGTGAATTCACACATTTCAGAGACATTATTGTCACAAAAAAGTTATCCCCAAAGAGAGAGGGTAGTAATATCCATACTTCAGGTGCCTGTGTATATAATAAACATTTGATTAAAAGAAAAAGACCTACAAAATTAAATTTCAATTCGTTTTAATTTTTCATTTTAAAAATCCCCAGTCAGTCCCTGATGAAAAATGTTCTCACTCGTGCGCGGCGATAGGCTTAGATCTTTTCTCCCAAACTTCTCGCAGAGAACTATGGGTAGTATGTCTTTTCTCCGTCCGCCCATAGTACTGTGACGTCAAATGTCTTGACTGTAACAGATGAGCATCACGAATGCTGTACATACATATATTTCATTTCTCGCCACTTTATGTTCGTCGGTCTTGGGTTGTATTGGCAAACTAGATCATTATAACGACCGTAGGATTTGCGAAATGCTGACTTTAAATGAGATTGTGTAACATCAACTTGTTTGTTAGTAGCTTGTCCCGATTTAAAAACTGATCATACGCAGAATAGACTCTTGCGTATTGAATCATTTGAGAGATATAAACACGATATGCAGGTGATAATGGAATATTGCTATGTAAATATGTGGAGTTAACAACGGAGAAGCTAAAAATCATCCCATTTATCATAAAGTTGTTAGTTTGCCGTTAATATTCATTTTCAATCAAATATCCAAGTACGAAGCAGATGTGGAGGACTCTCTGTGGTGTCGTTTATCTCGAGTTCACAGGAATATATTGAAAGAATGCCCTATCTATCCACCAAGGACACAAGAGTAAGAAAGAATCATAATAGAGTGGGGAACCAGGTTACAACGCTAACAAGGAAAGCTAGGAAATTCTATGCACCTGATCTATCAGCAGAAGCAAATCCAAAGAGAATATGGAAATACATCCAAAATCAGAAAAGACAGATAACGAGGAAACGGCTAACATATTAGCGGACCTTTTTAGCAGTGTCTTCATCGTAGAACCAAGGGAAGAAGTACCGTCCCTCGAAAAAAGGGAGATAAGCACAGAGTGTTTACATTTAAAAGGTCTAAGAACAGATAATCACCAGGAATTGATAACAAACATCACGTCTACCGAGGGAACTGTCGGAAAAACTTTCTTATCCACTCTGGGTTATTTTTAACAAAGGTTTAAAGGAAAGAGCAGTATCGCCTGATTGGAAAAAAGCAAAGATAAGTGCTATCAATGGAAAGGCCGGGTATCAAAGCACCGACCAGTCAGTCTTACATCTGTGGACTGCAAGCTGATGGGAAAAAACTTGTAAGGGGTGGTATCATCGATCATATAACAAGGAATAATTTGTTTACAACCGAACAGCATGGATTCATGTCAGGGCGTTCTACTGCATTATAGTTACTAAGAGAATTGGATGAATGGACTGAGGCAATTAATAATGGAACAGGACTCTCAAGGGGCGTTTGATATAGTGCCTCATCAAAAATTGCAAAAGAAATTGGATGTATATGGCATTGGAGAGGGAGCTGTTGAGAGGATAAGTCACTATTTGAGTGGAAGGACACGGCATATATCCGTCAACGGAGCATCATCATCATCATGGAGAGATGTAACGTCCGGCATTCACCAGGGATCGGTGATCGGCCCCCTACTGTTCGTTCTCCTCATAAACGATATTCCTGAGATTGTAGAATCTACGTTGTACGTTTTTGCTGATGATACGAAGATCTTCAACATTATTCATAGGGAGGATGACAAATTAAGGACACTCTGCAGAGGAATTTAGACACGTTGGCAGATTGGAGTACTATGGTTTCAACCAGAAGTGCAAACAGATGCATATAGGAAAACATAACCCAAATCAGGACTATGAATACATGTATAACTTTATGGAAGATAACCTAGAGGAAGTCACAGAGGAAAATGATTTAATTAAGAGTGATAATTGATGACAACCTTAGTTTCCCAAAACACATTAGTAAAAAATGCAAGAAGGCAAATTCTATGTTCTCATTCATCAAGGGGATATTTCAACATCTGTACACGATATGTGTACCTCTTTATAAAGCATTAGTACGTGCACATTTGGATTATATACAGGTTCGGCATTGACACTATGTAAGAGTAAACTCATTGACCAAATAGGGGGAGTCCAACGGACGGCCACGAAACAGCTACCGGATACGAGAAACCTTACCTACCCAGAAAGGTTACACAAACCGGGACTACCAACACTTAGCTATAGGAGGGTAAGAGGGGACATGATTGAAATTTATGTCAGTCAGTGGAGAATACGACAAACAAACCATTTATAAAGATCCGGCAATAAAAGCCTCAACTCATTCAAGAATAGATTAGACAATGGATGGGATGATCCGAAATTATCATCGGAGGTCATAAATTAGTTTCGGAGGTGGAGTCCGATAAAGAGGATCCAGAAGGAGCCCGCATCGGAAATCAAGGCTAAGTAAGTAAACGAATGCTCCAGCATCTCAGCTTTAATCTGTTATAGCATTATGGAAGCAACGTTGTTCGTTTTGACGCTCTCCTAGTACTGATATCCAAATACGAACTTGACCTGTGTAAGCCTGTGACGTGTCTATATCCTGAAGTTGAATCCAAAATGTTCATGTGTGACTGAGAGAATGAGCGGAAACTATACAACTAAACAGCGACCCGTAAAGATGTCATTCGCCTCTCCTTCGGTTCCAGATCTTGGACTTGAATGCCTTACCAGAGGACATCATCTCAACCGAGTCCTTAGAGGATTTCCGAGCTAAATTAGATCATGATGGCCCTGTAACATGAGCTAAATGTGCATGTACATAGTTTTAATCTTTTGATAAGGACGCAAGCTGTTTTTAGCTCACATGAGTTGAAAGCCCAAGCGAGCTATTCCGATCACTTTTTGTTTGGCGTCAGTCTCTCCGTCCGTCCTTCTGTAAACTTGTAACATTTTCGACTTCTTCTCCACAACTACTGAGATAATTTCAGCCCAACTTGCCACAAAGTATGCTTGGGTAAAGCGGATTCAGATTTGTTTAATTGAAGACCCACGCCCCTTTTAAAGTGAAGATTATAAAGAATTAGTCAATATATTGCGACATCTTTCAAGATCTTCATCTCAAGAACCACTGGGCCAATTTCAAACAAACCTGGCAGAAATCATCCCTGTTCAAATAAAGAATCATATGCTCCCTCGATCCAAAGGGGAGATTATTAAGAAAAGGTGAAAATAGGGTTGGGTCATTTAAAAATCTTCTTGAGAACCACTAGGCCAGAAAAGTTGAAAGTATGAATGCTTCCTGACATGGTGTAGATTCAAGTTAATTCGAATCATAGGTAGGATGAGGCCACAATTGGGGACCAAAAGTTTCCATGGTGATATAGAAGATCCTCCTCTCAAGAACAATAGGATGTTGATTACTCATATTAATATGTCGGCTTTCTCAGGTAAAGCAGATTCAAGTTTGTTCACATAGTGGTCCCCGGGGATAGGGTGGGACAACACCAGGGGATCAAGGTTTAAAACGGGATATATCGGATAAATCTTTAAAATCTTCTCAATAACAACAGGGCCATGATTCCTCAAATTAATCTCCAAGTATTCCCAGGTAGTGGCGGATTCAAATTGTGGTCCCTGGTAGGGCGAGGCCACAATATGGGATCAAAGTATTACATAGAAATATATAGGAAATATCATTTTAAAAAATCTTACAACAGGGCTGTGCATACTCATATTACATGTAATATGCAATCATCCCCAGATAGTGCAGTTTTAAGTTTGTTTAAATCATGGCTCCCGGGGGTAGGATGGGACCACAATAGGGAATGAAAGTTTTAAAAAGGGATGTATAGGATAAATCTTTAAAAATCTTCTTCTCAAGAACAACAGGGCCTTGATTACTGATATTTTATATGCAAGCATTCCCAGGTATTGTAGATTCAAATTGTGGTCCCTAGGGTGTGGTCACATGGGAATATATGTAGGAAAAATCTTCTCAATATCAGCAGGACCATGAATACTCATATTGATATGCAAGTACCACCAGGTAGTGCAGATTGAAGTGTGTTAAAATCACGACCATTCGGGGGGGGGGGGGGGGGTACGATGGGGCCACAATAGAGGATCAAAGATTTATATGGAAATATATAGGGACACATCTTTGAAAAATTCATACCATTGTTTTGTTGTTGTTTTGGGGTTTTTTTTTTATGTGTTACATTGTATCATAGCTAAGTGGGAGCCACAATATGGGGTCAAACCGGAGGCAGAACTTTTTATGGGAATAAGGATTGCAATTTTCTTTTTAAATTACAATAGCCTAGGAATAGCATGCAGGGCCAATTTGACTCGTAAGCAATGTGGCCCATGGGCCTCTTGTTACCTGGGTCGGAGTTTAAAAACACCCAAAGATGAGTTTAACCCCAGAATGGAAGAAGAATGGTTTGAAATTTTCCAAGGGGCACAACTTTGTCAGAGGTTAATCAAGAATTCTCATGATGTATTTCAGTTGAATTCACTTTAATATTTAAAGTGACAGAATTAGATTCCCCCTCCCCCTCGTGGCTAAAAATGATAAATAAGATTCGACTATATATGTTATTCATTTATTTTATTACGTATATAACTAGTAAAATATCCCATAAAAGTAACCTAAAGTCTCAAAACCCTGGAGTCCCCAGCCTAATGTTCCCCCTTCAACAAAGCCTGGATCCGCCACTAGTATGTGCATCCGTAGTCGGTATAATGAGTGGAAACTGAATTATGACGGAAGGGAAATATTTCATGACGGGGGCATATAAAGCACTAACTCTCAAATAACATGATTATACTATTTAGGCAATGATGACTCGAAGTCTTGATCTCAAACTCAATTTTATATACATGTAACGTAAAGGGTTTCGATATGTTTTTGATTTAAAAAAAAATGTTTTGATTATTGAAACAATTATTAGGTGATCGATAGTATGCACACCATCCATTAAGCACTATGTAGATTGAAATATTTCAAGTTGAAGCAACTTTGATTTTTCAGTCGTAATTCGAGCGTTGATAAAAGCACAGAGGCATGATGGATTTCTTCCTTCGCTTGCTCTTGCACGCATAAATGTACAATATGTTATAAATTATCAAATTGGCCTAGTTATAGACAGTTTGTATTAATCAACATCGTCACTTGTCATATTCAGATATTTTAAAATTTCCAAACTGTAATTATAAATTTGTACGGTACAATGGGTTTGGGTCCGTTATCATTTTATCGTAAACTTTACCTATACTCCCTGATACACGTGTCAATGTCACTCCGTAATTTTCCCTCACAGTCGCCTTGAACCTGTAGAATATCACAGCCAACTTTTAATGGCATTTAATCTCATGAATATTCAGTAGTATATTATTTCTTTCAAATCTCAAATAAAGATATATTTGTATGTAAAACTTGCCTTTTAAATTAAAAAAAAAAAAAAAACAACATTTATTCAGCATAAAACTATAATATTAATTCAAATTTACCAGCACAAAAATGGGATTTTTAACAAAAGGAAAAATAACATACGTTAACTAAAGATTTAAAAATAGACTGTCTGAAAATTAAGACAGTCACGTGATTGATTCCAGCTTCACAGGTATGTATATAAATGAAGTTTGAAGACCATCATTATGCTACATATTCATATATATTTCAAACATGCCGGTACTGAATGGTAAGAGCACTTTCATATTTAGTTGTACATTGCAGTTAGATCAGATTAGGCAATGTTGTAGGTTTAATGATGAAACGTTTTTAACATTTAAATTGTCGTGGGTTTTTTTTTTAAAATAATGATTAACATTCCGTTGTATATTTATATGTGTGTGTATGCATATATATATATATATATATATATATATATATATATATATATATATATAGTCTTATGTTGTATTTTCTTTTCCAATTTACCGGATGATTAAAATATTTTGAAATACAACATATTCAAAATAAAACATATGGCATTTGTATTAGGAATGCTAAATGCAGGCGTTCGTATGTAGAAGATGAAAGATTTTACTTTGAAGACATTTTTGCAACGGAGCATATAAACAATATGCATATTGAATTTGTTTAACACTGAACCTGTTTCTAAAATAAATACTCGTCAAACAACGAATATTAAAGTATTCTATTGGATTTGAAAAAAAAATTGTTAAAAACATTCAGGTCAAGCCGCCCCTTAGTTTTCACTTGGTCATTGCGTGACCATTGTCAGGAAATACCGATTACAAATAGTGAAATTTTGCAGGTGTATATTTGACATTTCTTTATTGTACTCGTCAGAGGCGCGTACTGCAATGGTGGAGTACTGGCAAGACCATTCCAAAGACGGGTCCTTGGAGGAGATGATGCTGGACAACAACGCCGCGACGGTGGCCGAGGAGGAGCTTCCGGAAATTCTCTCCTACATCCCCGACGTCACGGGGAAAGACGTGGTGGAACTGGGAGCCGGAATAGGGTCAGTTAATATATATAGAATTAAATACATGTATGTACATTATATGCAGTAATTATTTCCATATGCATGTATTATTTGTGAAATTTCCATTTTTGATAATTTTGTGGATAAAAGCATTTTACAGCTGTCTCTGCTATTTAAACAAAAATTGATTAATAGTCGAAGGGCAATTTAAACTTTCTTTGTCATCATATACCTCTACGTATACGCCGACTTGCAGGTTGACCTAGTTTAATAATTTGGACTACCTGGACAGTAAAATTTTAACAGGGTTGACGAATTGGGACATTTCTAACGGTGGCGGATTTAAGGGGGGCGACCTAAAATTTTCAAATATAAGATAAATCATGGTCTTTATTTTTTTTTAGAAAAAAAAGAATAAACGACAATGATAAAATTACAAGCATTTTTTTTCACTCTCAGAAAAATAAACGCCATCTTTTGATGTATTGTACTTTTATTAATATTTTATTTAAAACAAAAACCTTAAAATTTGTGTCATTTTGTTAATTTTACTTCATTAAAACTGATAGAAAATATTAAAAATGACTTCATAGGAGACATATTTCAAGTCCTATAAAATCCAGGGTCGAGCTTCCATGGGCTTCGCACTGGGCCCACTGGAAGGCCTTAAGGCGGTCCCCAGACACCCTGTCTCATGAAATTGCGCCTCCCCCTTAACTTCAATACCTGGATCCGCCCCTGTCTGCAGTAAGGTTATGGTAACTGCAATGGTTGTTACAACATAATTGAAATTGTGAGATAATTCAAGTTGTTTATGTTACACAAATCTCCTTTGACAAAAATATTTATATATCTGCTGAAGCCTTTCTGTTGTTTTTGTAAAATTTAAATTAAACTGTGCAGTGTAGTGTCATTTTCCAATTGACAGATCGCGAACCACAAATAATCAAGTATTTAGACATTCAATGGCCTAAAAGCTCTTGACTGTCGACATGACGAAAGACCTTTCTTTCTTTCTTTCTTTCTTTATTTCCTCCAGATGGAGATTCTAGTGCAATAGTAGTGCATTAATCAAGACATATGCAAATGTGCAAAATAATATAAGGAACACAAGTGATTACAATGGAAGAGAGGGAGAATACAAAAATTCCTAAAGAACATATTAGAAGCATATACAAGATTTAGTTACAGTGTAACTCGAAGTTTGTTATAATACATTGCTGCTGCATCTCTTATCAAACGAGAGTTCAGAAGATGTAGTTCTGGAATGTTAAAATCCTGCGCATACTGTTTCTTGTTGCCAATTTTAAAAGAATTGAAAATGAAGAATTTTGTACACAGCAAATGAAATTTGTAAGCAGTAGACAAGAATAGTCCTTTATCACACAAAGTTTGTTACATCAGTATTGTGACACGACTAAAAGAATGCACGAATAAAAACATCCTTTCATTGTAGACGATTCACAAAGGAATTGGCCAGAGATGCAAAGTCGGTTCTAGCAGTCGATTTTGTCGACAAGTTCATAGATAAAAACAAAGTGGAGACATCAAAATTTGGGAATGTTGACCATAAATGTGTTGATGTAACCCAACTAAAACTTCCAAATATGAGGTAAGAGCACATCCAATATCATCATCCCTGTCAAAGAAATTCTGAAAGTAGACAAATTGCAGATTTTATTGATAAAGGATATTATACTAGTAGTTTGCCTAGTACACTTATAAACAAGATAGTTGTATGTACATGTATATGAAGAAACGGTTGGTATTATTAGCAATAATTGAGTTCAAAGAATGACAGTTATTTAGCATTAATAGATGAAAACTTCAATGCAGTATTTGGTTTTAGCGCTGACTTTGTCTTCTCCAACTGGTTGTTGATGTATCTACAAGACGAGGAGGTTAAGACTTTGATCAAAGAAACACTTTCCTGGCTTCGAGAGGACGGATACCTATTCTGCAGAGAATCTTGTTATCATCAATCAGGTACGAGTTCTTTATCACCATCAAATTTGAATACTAAGTAACCAATTTCACATATCATTAGTTCTCATTAAAAAGTGCATTGATTTTTGTTTTAGGCAACAAAGACAGGAACTCAAATCCCACTAAATACAGAGAGCCAGGAATGTACGAGGCTTTGTTTACATCCATAGAAATTCCAACAGAGAACAACGAGGAAGTGTACGGATATGAGTTGGTGCTACAAAAATCTGTAGATGCGTACTACAAGGTTCTTATCTAAGTCCGCCATCTTTCCTGTTATTTACAGCTGCAATGAGGAAAAACACCGGGATCTTGTTTAATATCTTGATGTATATTTTTAGCTAAAGAAAAATAAAAACCAAATTGTGTGGTTATTGCAAAAAGTTAGACGAACAAAGAGCTGCAATCATGGTTGTCGGACGTTCCAAGAATTTTTAGACACAAAACAGTATTCAATGAACGGGATCCTCAGATATGAAAAAATCTTTGGGAGGACTTTCGTCAGCACAGGAGGGTTTGACACAACAAAGGTACGTATTGTTTTCTTTTGTTTATGAACAGTACGATATGTGATGTTTAATGTTATTAATTTTTATTTTCAAACTACATTTTACAGGAATTTGTGGACAAGTTAAACCTACAAAAAGGTGAAGTGGTGCTAGATGTTGGTTGTGGAATTGGTGGAAGTGCTTTCTACATGGTTAAAGTAAATATTGAACTTAATTCAGATGTGGTTCAATATTGTCCACTCGCAATAACTTCTAATGTTACTAGTAGATTGTAAACTCCTAAATGCTTAGTGACGGATCTAAAGGGGATTCTAGGGATTACAACCCCCTCCTTGGGTTCGGAATCTTTACCAGAGAAGGATTCTGATGCCATGATATGGACTGCAATCCTGTCTCTTTCTTCTTTCAGTTAAGATGTCCCCTTTAGATTTTGCAGGGATTTTATCTAAAGTTTTGCTGATATAGTTTCGCAACAATACAATCCGCGCAGTTTCAAAAATTTAAATACTTTTACAGGAATATGGGAGCAAAGTTGTAGCAATAGATTTGTCTTCCAACATGATCAAGATTGGCATGGAGAGAGCAGAGGAGGTGGGCGTGTCGCTGCTAGATGTAAGAATTCAGAATTGAATTGTTTCAAATTGCATTTAAGTAATCAATGTATAACGAAAGGAGATGATTTAATTCAAGATAAATGATAACGGTGAAATTCACATAACTGGTAAATTATTAAAACTTGAAACTTTATGGAACTTATTTGCTCTTTATAAAAGTTACAGAAATCGATTTTTTTTTAAAATCTGCATTATATGCTTAATTTTATTTCATGTCTTTATAGATAAAGATAACGTTTAAGCAACTTTTCAAAATATTTCAGTAAAATATACTCTTCCTACAGGCTTCAATGTAAAATTCTAGGTGATTTAATCAAGCAGTCATTAGGATTTTGTGAATTCCTGTAGTGGGTTATTTTTATTTGATAAACCGCTCAAAATGATACCATTATTACAAAAAATACACCATTCATTTACTACCGGTAGATATGAATGTGATTGTTATACATTGAATACTTTATACTTTCATTAAATCCTTATAGGTTTTACTAATATGAAACAATACAAGTCTGTGATTAACCTATTTAACAGGTTCAGTTTGAGGTAGCAGATGCCACGAAAAGGGTGTACCCTGACGACTATTTTGATGTTGTGTACAGTCGGGATACAATTCTTCATATCAACGATAAGCTGGGCCTGTTCAAAAGATTCTATGTAAGAAACATTCTACATAAAACTAAGCTTCATTGATAAAACTTGACTACTTTAACAGCTGTTTAATAGCTGTATATATCCTTTTACAAGTAAACAATGAATGACAGTCAATCTGTGTGGTCTTTTCAGAGGTGTTTGAAGCCAGGGGGTCGACTGTTGATTTCGGACTATGCATGTAGCCCTGATGAGCATTCTGAACAGTTCAAGGCTTATGTCAAACAACGAGGATATAATCTACTTTCCCCGGAACAGTATGGAAAGGTGCAGTTGTGATTTAGAATACTAGCCTTCTATAAAGTACAAACGTGACAATAGCAGACCGAACTTTTATTAGTGGACAGGTTTTTTTTAGTCCATGAATTATCTTCTGCTTATTTGAAGATTTAAACAAATGATTTCTTTCTCGCTTTTATACTCACTTAGTTCCATTGTATGAACAGGTTTTAGAGGAAGCGGGTTTTGTCAATGTAAAGGCAGACGACAGAACAGACCTATTTGTTGAATCACTGGAAAAAGAACTTACGAGAACTGAAAAAATAAAAGAGGACTTCGTTAAGGTAAAATTACAATTTTGATTTACATTTTTTTAAAATTCCAAATCGCATATTTTTGGGAAAATTTCGGTGGGTCCCCCCCCCCACCACCACCACCACGGTTTTATGTCTGGTGGTTTGTCTGTTTGTAATATTATGTCTTTGGTCATTATACTTTTGGAACTGTGAAACTAGAAATATGTAGGTCAAAGCTTTATTCAAGGTCAAAGTAAAGGTGAAAGGTGAAATTTTCCTTGATTATCCATGCGGTATAGTATTTCGTGCTTTCTCACAAGTTTTATGTTATTCCTTTCGGCGAATATTTTTTTTTTTTGGTTGAAAATTCAAGAAGTCACATACATTATTAGTGACACAAAATGTCAAGGAAACAATTCATATCACAGAGTACAACCGATATATATACATATCAACTGACAATAAGTAAAGCCGCTATATATGTAGATATCAATTTACAGTACAAAGTACATGTCTGTATCAATTTACAGTACAGAGTACACCCACTATATCTTCTTACAACACAGATTACAACCCCTATATGTACATATCATTGTTTCTTTTCAGGAATTTTCTCTTCAAGATTACAATGACATTGTCGGGGGTTGGAAAGACAAACTAAAGAGAACAGCAGCCGGCGATCAAAGATGGGGAGTTTTCTACGCCGAAAAACCTGCTAACTGAGATCTAATTTGACCGTTTCTATCTGCAAATATATTAGAGAGTGTTAGATCAGTTCTACCGTAGACTTCTATATACTGGAGTAAAGGACTCACTAACTTTTCAAAATGAAAAATCAAATGTTGAAAAGTAGGCAATGAATAGATTTTTTATATGATTGTGCCAAATATTTCTAATATTTTCAGGTATAAAGGGTCGAGGTTTACCTGAAAAATTATTTTACCGCATCATTCGGTGTGACAGGTGTAGATATATATATATATATATAGTATTGTTGTCTGTTGAGATGCTTTGGTTAGTTGTATTTTTTGTTTGTGTTTATGTTATATGATGCATATTGTATCGTGACAGAACATTTGCAATACTTACATTTGTTAAAGTTAGTACATGTTGAGCGAAAATAAAATTTAAAAAAAGACTTAATTTCTGTACTTATATATCCGGTAGAACGGGATAATCAGCCTAACTTCAAACTGAGGGCTTCCTCTTTCTCCCCATATATATACACTGTTATATCTGTCTGTGGACTATTTAATCACTTTTTTATCTTAATCCTCGTGTGTACTTGAATCCAAACATTCAAATTATTTTAAAATGGGTCGAGTGACAACTTTGTTATTTATCAAACAAATACTGCAGTTCTTTATTCAAATTAAAACATTCTATTTGTGACGTGTATACACCACAGGGAATTACATCGCGCTTGTTTTCGAATTTACTAATAAAGAGTACTCTCTAAAAGTAAATTCGAACCTTAGCGATATAATGGCATGTGATATAAACTTTAAAATCTTTTTCGAGACATATTTGATATATCCCCTTCTAATAAAATACTATTCATATTTGAAGTATGACTATTCATTCAAATATGTACATACCAAGATGGGCTTGAAATCTCATTTCCCAATCCCAGGAGATTTCATATTTGAATATGCACTTCGGTATAGGAAAGTTTGGACCATGTGAGAACTTAGAAGATTTTTCATTCAAGTGTCTTTGGGGACAAGAAGAGCAAACTACTGGAGGAAATAATTTAAACAAACTTAATTCTGTCCTTTAAATAGTGAGATTGGCTGCACGTTTAGTAACATTTTCCCCTGTAGTCAACCTGTTCTTTAAAAAGCATGTTGGACGCTTTTTCAAAGTATACATGGTATCTTTAAACAAGATTTACTTGTGAGACACAATGTCCTTCTAAGCTTAAACATTGTTATTGTTAATGCATAATGTTTCACAGATAGCGGTAGCGCGGTGGTGAGCGCAGGTCACTTTGCAATCAGGAGGTTCCGGAGTTTTTTGTAAGACTACGGACGTGTCCCTTCAATCATGAAGTCCCGGGTGCTTTTTATGATTACGGACGTGTCCCGTCAATCAGGAAGTCCCAGGGTGCTTTTTATGATTACGGACGTGTCCCGTCAATCAGGAAGTCCCAGGGTGCTTTTTATGATTACGGACGTGTCCCGTCAATCAGGAAGTCCCAGGGTGCTTTTTATGACTACGGACGTGTCCCCTTCAATCAGGAAGTCCCAGGGTGCTTTTTATGATTACGGACGTGTCCCGTCAATCAGGAAGTCCCAGGGTGCTTTTTATGACTACGGACGTGTCCCCTCCAGTCTTTTGTACTCGGGTTCACGCTACCGTGGGTAACTGTTCCTTCCTTCGCCAAGCTCCTGGCCTCAGAAATGAAAGTCACGGGATCCTGAAAAACCGGAAGTCCCGTTTCATGGTAGGCGTTAGCGCAATACAGAACCCTTTGAGTGCCATGCATAGGACAAACTCTGCGATATTTCACCTTCAGCTGGTGAAGTCTCTGTTTAAAAAACCCCCACCTCGAATCGGACGTAGGGCAACAAACAAACAAGGAACAAACACGATACCTCCGATCGTTCAATTGACCAATCACTTATAACCTGATGTGCATATATACCTGTGACCCTGGCTTTTAGTTGACCGAGTGTGTATTTGAAGTGTCTAGCTTGTTCCATATTACTGACTCCGATCTTTTAGGATACAATTATGACTCTAAGCTCTATGTTTAATTGATGTTTCTTTTCGCAAAAAGGTCAAGTCATAGTAGATCAGGAAGAAAGGTAATATAGTAGATCCGAAAGAAAGGTCAAATCAGAAACGATCCGAAAGAAAGGTAAGGTCATAGTAGATCAGGGGGAAAGGTCAAGTCATAGGAGATCCGAAACAAAGGTCAAATCATAGTAGATGAGGGAGAAAATTCAAGTCAGAGTAGAGAAAAAATTAACTGAAGTAAAAGCATTTCATCAATCACGGTATGAAAATCAAGATGATGTATTACAAGAAATTGATCTTGATAGACCCATAAGCAATCATGCAATTCCAGGAGTAAATGAGGGACTGGAATGAGGTTTTGATAGATATATTACACCATGAATTGCTGTCTATTCTAAAGAGAACGATAAGGAACTCGGTGCAGATGGTTTCACAGTTAATCTTTTTGGTCGGACTCGTACAAGCATAGAATACTAGTAAATTCTTAATATTGTAATTTTATAAAACAAAAATTATCTGCATGTATTTCTTAAAAACGAGGAATCATTTCTATGCATTTGATAGAATTGGGGAGGGCGGGTATCGTTATATAAAGATTTTCAAAGAATGTATATGTATGGGATAATAAAATACGTAAAGTGGCAAAATAATGTATCACTCACAGCTATGAAAATGGAAGATTAAGAATCATCAGTTTAGAATTATTTTTTTTTTTTTTGTTATCCCGAAATATCTCTCACTATTGTTTTATGTACTGTCTAATATAGAAAGTATACATTCTTCTGGAATAATATGTATGAGAGGGGAGATTTTCCATGCACAACACTTTCCTCATATTTTCGTTCCAATTTCAAAGGGAGAATGGTATGGTGAATTCAGGCATTGCAATGATAGAAATAATGCAGTAATTGACCATTTAAAAATTCAGAAATATACCCCCCCCCTTTTGTGAAATACATTCTCTTTATCTAAATTATATTATTATTATATGCATATGTTTTTTCTACCGAACATGTTCCATAATGTGCACGTTCTGCAAGTCCGCTACATTTCTAAATTCATGTAATGCAGAAAAACATACCCAACACAGATTGTTACATTTAGTTGCCAGTGTTTAGATATAGCTAAACCATACCATTCTCCTTTGAAATTGGAACGAAAATATGAGGAATGTGTCTCAATACATCAACAAAATTCCGAAGTTCAAGAGTATACTAAATAAAAATTGTTATCTTTGACTTCTGTACATTTTGTAACTTACATATGCAATGACCAGAAGGCGTCTATTTTGGGAATGTCCTATGTTCAAAAATTGTGAAATGATATTACAGAATGGGTCAACAGAAAAAATAATATCAGTTGCCACTGATCTAAGAAAGAAATGTTATAACTTGCAAAGCCACCAAATGAAATATATTCGTACAATTCTAAACTTGACAATGCGATATCCACCCCCCCCTCCACACCAACAATAGACATCCACCTTATTTAGTAGCTGCAGAACTGTTGCTCTCTGAAAAAATATGTTGGCGGAACAGAGAGCTACAGTTCCACCCCTAATAAAAACCGATTTACGGCGCACAAAAACTGCGCACCGTTGAGACCTAAGTTTTATGGCCCCAGAGCCTGATATCGTTGTATTCTTGTGTTGCTGTCTCATAAATTTAATATAAAAAATTCTTAACATATTTTCCTACTATAGTTGTGTCCAAACATACCTTCAAATATTCATTAAAGCCCCATACGACCCGAAAACTCCCAGCTTCAAATGAATGACAGCAACACAAGAATACAACGATATCAGGCCTCAACAGTGAGCAGCTTTTTGTGCACCGTAAATCGAAGGTTTTTGTTAGGGGTGGAACTGTAGCTCCATGTTCCGTCAAAATATATTTTTCAGAGAGCCACAGTTCTGCAGCTACTTATTTAGAAACTACTTTTTATCGTAATATTCAATATTAATTGTATACCAAAAATGATAATTTCACTAAATATAAAAATGGATAGGATATTTTTTAGGGGTGAAACGATGCATCGCGATGTGGCCGAATCGCGATGTAGAGGTCTCGATTCGATGTTCGATTTATTCCGGGTCTATTTCGGTTCGATACGATTCTAGAATCATAGCATATATTGCTTTTGATAACACGGTTTCTGATTGGCCAATGGAATTGACAATTGCCCAATCAACGTACGAGTAAACTTTGCTGAACCAATATGGACACAGTCGAGTTGAAAAATGCACCCCCAATGTATAAATCCCGGGTATAGTGACAGTTCAGTTTTAGGACAAGTGATACGAGTGTTGCTTTATGTTAAATGCTTTTATATTATGTACAATTTATATGCAAAGAGCAATAAATACAATAAACATAAAAAAAATCTAAGCATTATAAAGAATTTGGTATATGCTATTGTATCGAATCGAAAATCATCAAATCGAGACTAAAGTATCGAAAATCGAATCGAATCGAGAAGGTACTGTATCGTTTCACCCCTAATATTTTTACATATTGGGAGTTACAAATCCCCCGTATACATCTTAATGACATTTCTCCCCCGACGTATAGTTACTTTTTGATGACACATATCTGGTGTGTGTGAGCTGAGATGGGTCACAGATTAAGTTCTAGACAGAGTACAAGTATGTAGTTTAGTTCCAATCCTAAAGGAGTTGCTCTTGATTTCTTTTATCTATCCACTTTAAAAATTCAACCGGTCACGTGAATTTGTCATGCAAAACTAATTCTCGGATGATAATCAGCTTGGTTTCGAAAAGAAAAAATCCACGCTAGTATAAGTGGGGGAATACTTGTCCTTGAGCCACATATCTCTATTTTATTTCAAATAAGTTTACGTGTCCTTATTGAAAGGAAATTTTATATCGCAGCTCTCCACTTCGGTGGATTGCAAAATACTAATACTATTAGTATATACTGAGCTATGTTCAAACCTCTTGGTACGATTTGCATATTAGCAGTATTAGGAGAAATTATTGCTTGACCCACCACTGAAATCTTTGCAGAAACATAAAAGGGCGGGAAGGGTAGCGTATATTCATGTACTAGGCCTAAGTGATAAAAACACGCCGTTGGAATTTATACCTTTTCTGCTTATTCGTAATGAATAACGAGATGAGGAAAAACTGAATAAAATTTATAATATGAGGTATAAATTTGAACAACTCGATATGTGAAAACCCCGACATAAATAAACTATAACTCAGCTGATCTGCAACTGAATTATGAATACTGTTGATGGGGTATGGACAGTTTCTTTATGTTATATAATAAGGTACTATTTGGGATGGGGTTAAAATACCATTTGACTTGTTCAAATATGATTTCAAGATGTAAAATGTAGGGAAAGGAGGGATGTGAAGGACCGTACAGTCACCCCAACCCCCACTCCGAAGTGTGAAAATTTTATTCCATTTGAATCTGCTATTTGTGTTAGACTTCAATCTATTTTTTGTCATACATTTACACGTCATACACCGATACCGTTGTTTTATCGTATACTACTGTCAACCGGATGCAACCTGAGCGGAAAATTTAGGTGTATGTTTGGACTGATAAGATTGTACACTTAACGGTATTAAACCAAGTTCACCATGATCCCTTTGCCTGACATACTAAGTAAAGTATTTTACATAAGCAAGTGGACATTGCTTTATAACGTCAGGGCAATGTAACGCGAGTTAGTCATTTAGAACGGTCAATATCAATGATACTTCATCACAAAATCAGTACAGTGCCTTTTCCTCTGGAATACCTGCAGTTGTTCAAATGAGCACAGATAAAACCGCTCATTACAAGTTTTTTTTTTTTTTTTTTTTAATTGTAATGTAGCTAATTTGAAGTTTTAAAGCAGGCTGCTCATCGGGGGGTGGGGGTTACATACATCAATAATATTTATCGCTTGATTATGTTTACTATGTAAGGTTTTTTGTATAGATCTAATTATAGCAATGCTTTGTTTTAATTAAACAATCAGATTTGCCAGTCTGTTCTTTTGCCGGATGAAGCCGACGAACCCCTGACCAAGAGAGACTAAAGGATCCATTTGAACAATGTATAGTTCAACTAAAGAAGCTGTCATAACAATTTTTCAACTTTTGTGATTAAAATTACTTTTTAAAAAATGAAAGACAAACATGGTGACGTCACAATCACTTACGTTGGCAAAAACATCACAATAACCAAGATGTGACATCACAATTACTTCTGTTTTCTTAGTCACGTTAGTAAGGAATTTTGTTGTACAAAATGGAAGAAAAAGAAGGGAAACAAATGTCCCTCTATGGGAAGTTTATTCAGTCGCCTGTGGATATGGCAGAGTCGTGGAAGAATGTTCTTTGTGTAAGTAGTAATTTTCAAGCCTATAACTCATAGGCGCTCACCATCTATCTTAACTAGATAGTGAAAATAACGTGAATAAATTCATCCTCTATATACATATGTATTTATTTTACACAATTTTAATTGTTTCATATCAGTTTATCTACGCAAATTGGGCAATTTAGAACTCCTGGATGTTACAAAGCATATACAATACATATACAATTGGGAATATATTTTAGAGGACAGAAAATATTCGTCGTAATCACTTGGCAAATAAGGGAGATGGTTCGTCTCTTTGGCCCGGAATAAAACAGTGGTCAAGAAACGAATTGGAGGATAAGAAAGATTCCTACTTTGGAAAGAGAACTAGAAACACTGTGGTAAGAATAGATCTATATATAATCCACTCTAGTTAAAAAGGGAATACCCGGTATTTATTATGTTTCTCAACAACAACAAAATCATATAAAATAACCGAGAGCTTGTATCACCCTTTCGATGATGAAATCATTCTTCATACGAGGTGTTTTAACGAGCCATTAAAGAAAATGTTGGTGTTATGAGATACTTTAATTAAATCACCAACCTACACGCGCATGCACATGTGCTTCGTTTGAATGTTGTTGTTTATTAGTCAAAAGCAAATACAGTTTATAGACAAAGTATGCGATGTAATAAATCTAAAATCATATAAAGGTCAAGAAAGAATAGAAAGTGTGCTTATACATTGGTATTTCTAATTTCAAAGGAATTCTTAATAAATTTACCCAAGTTACATAATTCCTTTACATTCTGTGTCGATAAAAGTTGAATTAATTTAAAGGGTCTGATATAATAATGCTTTTTCAAAAATTTGATTTAAAGAAAAAATAAAACTAGTCTTCTACATTTAGGGTACATAAAGGGCATAAACGTCTTTCTAAAGGAACATTTTTGTATCTACCGGTTTCAATAACTAACCAGTGAGACGATAATCTTAACTTACAAATAAGCTTTTTCTACCGCATAGGAATTCTTTTAGTTAAGTAGGATTGCAAAGTAAAATGATCAATCAAATGTTTATAAATTCTACATGTTGAGGAAGAGATTGGGTAATGCTAAAATGCCATGGATGTAAATAAACTGATATTCACAGCATAGGTAGATAATACAAATCAGGACGGATCCAGGAATTTTTGGAAGGGGGATTCTACCATTAATTTTGATTTTCAAAGACATATTCACATGAGTTTCTTGTCTTATATTTGTAAACGAACATCGGACATCGCTCATTAGGCACTATATGGACATGCACTATATATATGGACATGCATCTTCATTGCTGATTAGAGGGGTTGACACACTTCATTGTTGATTAGAGGGGATGACACACTTCATTGTTGATTAGAGGGGTTGACACACTTCATTGTTGATTAGTATGGAGCACCAAATTAACTTAAACTCAAATAATTGAAGATATCTTCAATTATTTGAAGATATCATCAATTCAATTATTGCTCTCTTTAATTGAATTAATGCGCGCATTAAATCAATTATTGCTCTCATCAAATGAATTAATGTGCGCTTCAATTCAATTATTGCTCTCATCAATTGAATTTATGCGCGCATCAATTGAATTAATGAGAGCAATAATTGATTTAATGCGCGCATTAATTCAATTATTGCTCTCTTCAATTCAATTGTTGAGAGCATCAATTGAATTAATGAGAGCAATAATAGATTTGATGTGCGCATTAATTCAATTATTGCTCTCTTCAATTCAATTGATGAGAGCATTAATTTCGTAGAAATGTTGTTCGCAATAATTGATTTAGAGCTCGGTATAAATAATTTGATGATCTCTTTAATTCAATTGAAGATATCTTTAATTATTTACAATGCTTTTGTATAAGGAATTAATGCGCGCAACAATTTTTTTTTAAAGAGAGCAACAATTGAATTAAAGAGATCATTAATTCAATTGTGGATATGTTGAATTGAAGATATCTTTAATTATTTAGTTGCTCTCTCTAAAAGAATTATTGCTCTCTTCAAATGAATTAAAGATATCATTAATTCAATTGAAGAGAGCAATAATTGAATTAATGCGCGCATTAAATCCATTATTGCCCTCATCAAATGAATTAATGCGCGAATCAATTCAATTATTGCTCTCATCATTTGATTTAATGCGCGCATTATATCAATTATTGCTCTCTTCAATTGAATTGTAGCGCGCATCAATTCATTTGTTGATATCATTAATTCATTTGAAGAGATCATTAATTCAATTAAAGCGCGCATCAATTCAGCAGAAGAATTAATGCTATCATCAATTCATTTAATGCGCGCAATAATTCAGAATTGCAGATATCATTAATTATTTGAAGAGATCTTTAATTAAATTGTTGCGCGCATCAAATGAATTGATGATATCTTCAAATAATTGAAGATATCTTCAATTATTTGAGTTTGTGTTAATTTGGCGCTCCATAGATTAGAGGGGTTGACACACTTCATTGTTGATTAGAGGGGTTGACACACTTCATTGTTGATTAGAGGGGTTGACACACTTCATTGTTGATTAGAGGGGTTGACACACTTCATTGTTGATTAGAGGGGTTGACACACTTCATTGTTGATTAAAGGGGTTGACACACTTCATTGTTGATTAGAGGGTTGACACACTTCATTGTTGATTAGAGGGGTTGACACACTTCATTTCTGATTAGAGGGGTTGACACACTTCATTGTTGATTAGAGGGGTTGACACTCTTCGTTGTTGATTAGAGGGGTTGACACACTTCATTGTTGATTAGAGGGGTTGACACTCTTCGTTGTTGATTAGAGGGGTTGACACACTTCATTGTTGATTAAAGGGGTTGACACACTTCATTGTTGATTAGAGGGGTTGACACACTTCATTGTTGATTAGAGGGGTTGACACACTTCATTGTTGATTAGAGGGGTTGACACACTTCATTGTTGATTAGAGGGGTTGACACACTTCGTTGTTGATTAGAGGGGTTGACACACTTCATTGTTGATTAGAGGGGTTGACACTCTTCGTTGTTGATTAGAGGGGTTGACACACTTCATTGTTGATTAGAGGGGTTGACACACTTCATTGTTGATTAGAGGGGTTGACACACTCCATTGTTGATTAGAGGGGTTGACACACTTCATTGCTGATTAGAGGGGTTGACACACTTCATTGTTGATTAGAGGGGTTGACACACTTCATTGCTGATTAGAGGGGTTGACACACTTCATTGTTGATTAGAGGGGTTGACACTCTTCGTTGTTGATTAGAGGGGTTGACACACTTCATTGTTGATTAGAGGGGTTGACACTCTTCGTTGTTGATTAGAGGGGTTGACACACTTCATTGTTGATTAGAGGGGTTGACACACTTCATTGTTGATTAGAGGGGTTGACACTCTTCGTTGTTGATTAGAGGGGTTGACACACTTCATTGTTGATTAGAGGGGTTGACACACTTCATTGTTGATTAGAGGGGTTGACACACTTCATTGCTGATTAAAGGGGTTGACACACTTCATTGTTGATTAGAGGGGTTGACACACTTCATTGCTGATTAAAGGGGTTGACACACTTCATTGTTGATTAGAGGAGTTGACACACTTCATTGTTGATTAGAGGGGTTGACACACTTCATTGTTGATTAGAGGGGTTGACACACTTCATTGCTGATTAAAGGGGTTGACACACTTCATTGTTGATTAGAGGGGTTGACACACTTCATTGCTGATTAAAGGGGTTGACACACTTCATTGTTGATTAGAGGGGTTGACACTCCATAGTAGTAAATAAACGAGTAACCAGTCTCTTCATTTATCGTAAATAAATCAAATGTAAATTCAATGAACAAATGTTAACGGCGCAACTTTAGTGAAAATAAATGAATATAAATTTTAAAAAAAAAAGCGAAAGTACTTTGCTGTTTGTTTGAAAAAGTTCAACTTCCAGGAGTGCATTCTGCTGATTACGTATAGAATGTACATGTGTATCACAGATCCCGAGGTATGTTGAAGTGAATTTTCTGTCTTCTTGATAGTTGTATGCCATTCTCTGCCTTGTTGCGGGGATGCACGGTTTAGGTGGGTTTTTTTCCCCCCACTCTTCTACCGGTCGCGGTAGCTCCGCTTCGTAACCAGGAGGTCGTGAGTTCGAGCCCCGCTCGTGCTATGTCAATATAGGAAAAGATTGATTCTTCGCCAAATGCTCGACATTCAGAAGTAGGAATCGCGCGTCTTTCAGATAGATATGTCCCTAAAAACGTAGATTCTTTGCCGCAGTAGGCGTTGGTACGTTAAAAAACCCTCACTGTTACGGTTGAGCGCTAAGCATGGGTTTGAGGTAGTACTTCACCGTCAGATCAGATGGTGACGTCGCAATATGAGTGATTTCTCGACGGAATGTAAAACAACCAGTCAACCAAACGTTAACATCTAACATATCCCCCCCCCCCCCGAGTTTCTATGTAAACCTGAAAAGGTGTTATGGCTCTGTCCTGCCCCTGGAATTATGGTTTTATGGTTCTGTCCTGCCCCGGGGATTATGGTTTTATGGTTCTGTTCTGCCCCGTGGATTATGCTTCAGTTCATGTATAGGAAAGTTTCAAGCATGGACGTTTTAACTAATCTTGTCCAACTTTTCTTGAGAAACAATCTGAAAACAAATATACCCAACCTCTTTTCAATATTTCCTGAATAGCCCCCCTTTGAAGTACATGTATCTATGTTCCTTTATTTGGAGAAGCATGTATCTATTTCATGATGCCTTGTGTAAGGGTTATTTGACATCTGTCCTTTAATTCTTGGGGAGAAAAAAAGTGTATTGTAGTTTATGTGAGATCGACTTAAACGTTGACGTCACAATGCTAATCCGACCAATTACAATGAAGAAGGCATTCCTGGCTATGGCATGGCTATTCGAACACGTTGACTGCTAATCACGGAAACGTTTTGGGAAACGGAATATTACAATGACATTTTCAAATTTGAATTTAAAATAAATTTAAGGGTTGATATTTTTGTTTACATCTATTACGCTAATAATGCGTAACGGTCTTCAAACTTTTCGTAACAAGATAGCACGCGTTGGCTTAACTTGTCTGCGTACACCTGAGTGTTATCAGCCCAGTAGACGCAGAAAAGAAAATATACCTTAATTTATTGCTTGAATACACGACAGTCAGAAACTAAACCTCGCCGAAGCCATCGGCTCAAATAGATATCCAAGATGTTACCAAATGTCTAATTTCCCCAATAAATTCAATTGTACAACGGCATAATTACATTTATCGAGTACCTGTAACATAATCTGTGTGTTATGTAAACATTTTGTCGATTATTGCATATGTAGGTTGATACATGTTCAACTTATGAACGGCTGTTCCATCCAAGCACCCAAGCATACGATAGCAAGATTCATCGTGATGATCGCAACAACACACTGAAAATCGGGAGAGCCGTCTACGACGAGGTTAGTGTCGTAATTTTACTGTATAACTTCATGTACATTTCATTATATTTTTGAATATTGAAAAGAAATAAGGGTGCCATCATAAAAGACGTGTCAGATTGTGGTGCCTTCAAATCACCTGTGGAGTGGTTTTACAATTAATCATCTGTACACGACAGGTATTGCATTGAACAATCTAGTAAGAATGTAGTGGATCGGGCATTTTACAAAGATGATGAAGTTCCTTTATTTTAAAGAAATGTACCATAATATATATATGTTAGTGTTTTCAAGCTCTAGTCAACTGAGGCTTAGATCGGGTGGTGGCACAACAAACAAGAATTAACCCACAGGCCTTATTGGTCACCCGGGTATTAGTTAAAAGTATCACTAGTTAGTCCCAAGGCTACAAAATATATTATAATTTTCCTGTTCTGCATATCTAAGCTAAATTCTAATATTCAGCATCAGTATTAAACAAGACGTGTTCTTAAAGCGCAAATGCCATACAGGCGAACGACATTACATAATATGTGTTATATTAATTAACACCATATGACCATTGTGGACCCGCCTTCGAGTCGGGACCCTGCCGTAGCAGAATTCATAAATTTTAGTAATCCTTTTTTGCTTTTCCTAAATATGCAAGCCCGTGGGGATTCGGTTTAGAATAGGTCCTCGATGTCCCTTGCTTGTCGTAAGTGGCAACTAGATGGGGGCGGTCCTTCGGATGAGACTGCAAAAACCAAGGTCCCGTGTCACAGCAGGTGTGGCACGATAAAGATCCATTTCTGCTCAAATGCCGTTAATCCGAGATTCCTCTGACTCTTAACCCCGCTTTTATTTTGTGACTTCTGCGGGGGAGACCCGCACATGTCAAATATAAAAGCGGGGGTAAGAGTCAGAGGAATCTCGGATTAAAATGCCGTAAGCGCCTCAATTTTACAGCCCTTCACGGACAATGGTAATGTACCCATATAGGTGGAAAATTTTCGAGCAGGACATTCAGGAGGTACTCTACATCGTTATAATGCCTGACTTCCCTTTAAACCATGAATGAAAATATAAATATCATGCAGCAACATTTGTCCATTCATTTCAAATTTCAATGCCAAGCGGAGTAACTCAGTAGGTTAGCACGTTGACTGCTGAACTGTAAATCGCGGGTTCGAGTCCAGTAGGGGTTTTCATTTAAAAAAAAAAATAATTTCTACTAAAACTTAATTTTTTTGACTAACTAAAGTAAATTTACAAGTTTTCAATTTCAAAATATTGCCGACCTGTACACAACCTCCGTTTTTCATCCACATAAGTTTCTCTGGTGTAGCATTCCTCCCTAAATAATATACAACGAACCCACCAAAATATGTACAGTGTATCAAGATTTATATACTATCAGCCGAAATAAAAAAAAATTCAAATGAAGACATTTCATCAATCTGACCCTGACCATTGTGGCCCCACCAAAATCCCTACCCCTGGGATGATCAAATTTTACAATTTCAGTAAAGGGCTAGCTAACTGCTCCTTCTAAATATCATTTAATTCCAATTTATTATCAATAGCATTAAAGAGGATGTTATTTAAATATCCCAAGTTTGACCCTGTCCTCGAGTCAGAGTGTCCCAGGGATCATGGAATTTACAATTTTGGTAGAGGGCTTTCTGCTCTACATGAAAATGTATATAGTTTTCCTTACAGAAGAAGTTTTTTAAAAAACAAAAAATATCTCAAGTTTTGTCAGTTTTTGCCCTGACCCTAAGGCTTTGGTTATGCAGGAATCCAGAAATTTACAATTCATGATTCATACCAAATTTGATAAGAATTGGAGTGGTGTTATCAAGAAGTTAAATATGTCCAATTGTTAACTCACGACGATCGACGAAGACCAATGCAATAGCTGTGCAATGTCACTCGAGTTACTTAGGTGACAAAACACTTCTCAATACTAGAGCATTGAGTGTCATGCATAGATCAAAGTCAATCTAATTAAAATTAGATGTTAGATCCACTCGTGTACTCATGCATGTGTGGGAGCGGATCTAATTCTAATTAGATTGAGGTCAAAGTTTGTGGCACATCATCTACAAGGTAGTGACGTCTTTAACGAGTCAAAGTTTGTGGCACATCATCTACAAGGTAGTGACGTCTCTAAACGACCCCCCCCCCAAATAAGACGTAAAGAAACGAACAAGGAATACAACAGTATGACATGCCTTAATGGTTGCAAGGTGATGTCCCTTTTACGGGGCCCTTTCTGTATACTAGTACATAATAATGTATCCAATGTACTTAATGAAAGGGATACAATAATTAAGACTAGAAAACTCCCTGTATGTTGTGGGGTTGTGGGTATCTTCATAGTCCAAGCTTCAGTCTTGGCAATCTTACGTGAGATGACCCAGTGCTTCTCTGTTGGTGTTCTACAGTTCGAATTATTCACCTTATTTTTTTTTTCGTTTTTGAGCAGGAGAAAAAGAGAGTGTTGCCTTTACTAAGTTCTTCTGTGTATGGCCAGAGGGCGTGTCAGTTGTTTGAGCCACCGTGTAGAGCACATGTTCGGATTGCGCACATTGCGCAGAGCTTCTACCGCAAGCGCGGAACAGGACTGCCCCCTATCGAGAAACCGTGAGAGGATGTATAGAAAGCAACATTATATTACTTATATGTTAAAATGCTATTTGAATTGTACTGATAGTATCCAAAAAGAATTGTAGAAATGAAATACAATGTATAGTAAAAATAAAGCAGTTATTTATAGAAAGTTTTAACTTCAGTCAGAGTTATAGTTCTTTTGATATAGATTGATCGTCACGTTCAAACGAAGGCTTAATGTGACCTTGGTGATTTATTAACAGAGGGCCGATAGCATGTACGGAGAGATTATGATAATTAATCTTGTCATTAGACACAGCAATTACCATTTTCTCATTACCAGAATATGGTTTTCTCGCAAACGTTGCTGGATTTTATTTTATTTTCAATTAACGGGAACTTAGTAATCATAGTTTTTGGCCAACGATTACCAATCTGTGTGGAATGTTGTATTTAATGGAAACAAAACGCGGCAAGAGGCCGGGAATCATTCAGTAAATAGATACAGCACCACCGTGAATAAAACAAGCTTTCATAGCGGTTGTTTTCGTACAGTATGTTCAAAAAGTATTTTACAATCGATTGATATTTCACTGGTGTGGAGACAATGAAAATCAGAGAAAGTCATTGTATAGGAATGCAGATCTCAACGGAATCCTATTGTCTTTATACCCCTCTAACGCACGTATACCCGAGCTATGCACCGAACAGTCACTTTGAAAGGGGTGGGTGGGTGGGTTAGTTCGTTTGAAATCGAATTTGAAATTCTACCATGTAATACTTTAGTGGATATATATACATGCAGTTTGTTTTTCTTCGGGGTATATATATAGAAATGTAGATTGAAAAGAATCATATACAGAGCAATTTTTGTGACTTGGTGTGAACGTTCGTTAGATATTCATTTCCTAGAATATTTTTAGGCCTTTTCTCAGACGGTACACATATCACTCTCGTGAATGGCGACTCCTTGGTTAATTTTGTCATGATTGTGTGCAACACAAAGTGCTTGATTAAACTCCCAAGCAGTTAATGAAAGATTCGGTCTCGACCCTTCCGTCTAATCGATAGAATTAGTTAATCCAATCGCCTTTCATTTGCACTTTCTGGTAGAAACCCAGTTCTAGATAGAATTTCTGCTTTCTCTTTCATCAACAAATGTTGTCGTTTAATTAGATTGAAAGGCATTTTTGTTCATTAACTAAGAAAACCCAAAATAATGTGGACAGAGCGCCGAATGTCTATAATAGCATGCTCGCCCCCTATCGTCTGCTACGACGGGCGTCCATCTCAATCCCCAGAAGTGCTCAAACGAAAAATATAATTTAGAAGACGTCAATGAAGAAACGTAAAATTAAGTATACATTCATCAAAAGTTAATCATAGATCAGTGATTTACGGTCGTAGTCCAACCATCTTGAGATTTTGTTGGCAGATCTGTATTGTCCAAATGACCAGCTTGGAAGAAAAAAAATAATCATGAGGCACAGATGAAATATTGCACGTTGTTAACAGTCCCATATAGAATTTCGTACTAGTGCGAATTTATAATGTTAGAGGACTTTTGACATCCTAAAAACCACAATAACGCAAAATCGTTAATTTTCGATGGTGTGTAGTAACCGTTATTTTCGATGGTGTGTAGTATCCGTTATTTTCGATGGCGTGTAGTATCCGTTATTTTCGATGTGTAAACACATTTTAAAATCGCAGCGTTATTAGTGGTGTTACAAATGGCAAAACTAGATAATGGAAGCAAAAGTAACTTGTAACAACCTACAGACCAAATGTGATATTCTGAAAACTAGCTAGGTTTGGCATTTCATTGTGGTCAGGATTACTAGCCATAAAGATAACAAAACTGCCAGGCATAAATATTTAATAATGGAAAGAGATCCAATAGAAAAGTATTATCAACTGAAAAGGTACTCTAGTATCAGCTGTATGTACAATGTACAACACATAAAGACTGGAGTGAAAACAAATTAATTAAAGTTTTTCATTATGACAAAGTCCCAAAGTTTATGCCAAGTACACATAAATCAGATACAAAAGTAGAGATACTCAAATAAGATGAATCGTTTTGAACACATTGTAAAGATACTAAAGATACATGTATTAATTTATTACAACAAGAAATCGGAGGGAATTGGCAATAAATATATACATACAAAAGCATACAACAGTATCACAGATCATTATTCAACATTAAATTCTGCAGATACACCAGATCTTGATTGCAAATACACAATGTGGCATCAATGATCATCCATAAAGGTAAAAGATGACTACAGGTGGACACATTATATTGAGACAGATAGCAAGCATTGCAAGAAAGCACAAGACTGTTGAAGAACAATTCATTAGACAATTCAACTCATTCTCTATATAAAAGTCATTTCTCAAAGATCAAAAGAAGTGTGCTAACAAATTTAAGAATAGCAGTTTAATTCTACCAATATGCCACACACCATGCTTAATGGTGTGTTAGAACAAAGTTTCAAGATTTTCATTCAAGGTTACAGTTTAGACGCAATACTACATACAGAGTAAATTTTGTTCCCATTTTATTTTCACACATTTCACCATTACCCTAAATGGGTGATTTTATATCTGGGTGACTATACATTTACTAAAAGCAGCAAGACACAACTTTGGGTAAATTGAAATCTGGGTAAAATCATGTTCAAATATCGTTGGGTGAAAATAACATGGGGTGAAATTTCTCTTTATACAAGAATCTAAATGGGCTTGATTTTACAGCAAATATTTCTGAAAATGTGTAATAAATGTAAAAACATATATCTAAATGATAGAAATAAAATGAATAAAAAACATTGACAAAAAAAAAAAAGATGAACTTTATAAACCAACAAAATAATTTTCACCATAAAATAAAATCAACAGAGCAATGATAACAATTAACAACCTCATTCGCGATTGTCATATCTTTACAATCAACAATTCATATTCCCCTCATTTGTTAGTATCTTGTGAATGTAAACTTAATCCTATACTGAACTAAATCATATACAAGTATACGGAAGTGACACCACTGTATGTGCACTAATTCTAGCTTATTCCAAAATCTGTGCCAAACGATTGTCACGGATACTAAGCTCAGATCTAAATTAGCACCATCACTACTGCTCTCTATCACTGCTATACTATTCTACTGTGGCACATTATGAGCACCACTAACATCAGTACACATACGGTGTGCCACCCCTGAATTAATCTAAGATATAAAGCATGAATATCGAAGATATCGCCGTCTTTGATTACATGGATGAAGCTTTATTCCATCTACAGCAGTGGAGTTGTATATAACTGAACTATAAAGCATGCATATCTGTGTTTGGTTATACATGGGTTACATGGATGAAGCTAATCACGTCTAGATTTCTTCCACAGGAGGTATGATGCCACTGTCCAGGAGTCGTGTATATAGGTGGTGGTGGTTGTCATATAGATAGTGTGGAATCTTCCCGGCACAAACTTCATTATTTAAACCTGTAAATAACCCATAAAGATCAATCAGATTTAAACAAATGCAATTAAAACTATTTTAACAGCTGGGAATTCCAACAGAAATGAATTTACTAAATTTATTTATATATTGCGTGTTTATAATTACGATAAGGACTTTGGTATGTATGTTCCATTAAAATTAAAAGTGAAATAAGGTTTTCTAAAAACTGCAAATTCAATGAAATACATTTTTTTAAATTTATTTTACTCCACTGAAAAAAGAGCACAAAGTTTACTATTTTTGGATGGATTTTTTATTATTTATTGAAAGCGTGGAGATGTTATTTTTGTTAGCAACATCTGTAAGATGTATACATTCTTTTGACACATAGAAGGGTGTCATGATGCTTATTTTTGTGTCAAGATTGGTTCAAGGGTACACTTTTCTTTTCAAAGGACCTTGAAATTCCATTAAAATGTACAGGCATAAATTGCATACACTGGTGATTTATTACTAATTTTGTCCAAATTTGCATCATAAACATTGTGTATAAACACATTTCTGTCTGCAAATGAACTAATGAACACGGGAAAGAGAAAATGATTTTCACAGCCCCCCCCCCCCCCCAAAAAAAAATAAAGGGGGGGGGGGGGGGTAGCTGCAGCTCTAGAGAAAATATTGGGACAAATCTCTGATCTGTCCCAATATTTTGTCAGAGAGCTACAGTTCTGCAGCTAGGGGTAGAGCATCTAAAATGTAGCAAGTTCAAAATACTCTGAAAATTTACCATACCCCGTTACTTTTGTCAATTACAACTTATTCCCATAGTTTTGAAAAAAAATTTTTGTGTTTGTGTTCTACTGGAGAGAAAGGTCATTAATTGATATTTAACTAAGTCATTGATTGAAAATATAGTCCCCTGTAAGTAACAGTTCTTCAGACCCCATTTTAGCATAAAATTTTACAAGTGTAAGAAAGAGCAATGTGACATTATGACCCACATATTTCATAATTGAAGAAAATACATGCAGATATGATGCAGAATCATCTAATTTGTCTGAATTACGGCAAGAATCCATCCTTAAGGAATACATGTCTTAAGTTGTTTATACTATGGGGGTATATAGACAATGGAGGCATGGGATGATTTGTATAATCGGTAAAGTCAATTATACAGAAACTACTCCATGCTTCCATGTTTTGAATACCCTCTATAATACAAATTGCCTAGCCAGACATTCCTTTTATCTATACATATTTATAATTTCACTTGTATCTTTTTATGAATATTTAGGGTTTTATGAAAAGTTGAAACAGCATACTATTATTACTGACAAAACACTGGGAAATGTAAATATTAAGAATGACTGGTTTCCAATATTAATCTAAAATTATCCATTACAGGATTGTGATGGAAAAAGAGGAAATCAGATGAGGAGGAGGGCAAGACCAAAGAGGAATTGTGATTCATGCAAACTCAAAAATCCTCACGAGATAATTCAAAAGAAACCCAAATGACAAAGTGTGTTTACTGGCAAAGCCAAATGAAACCACATCTTCTAAAATCCTTTTCCTTTGTAGTCTACACTAATTCTTACGAGGTACATATTCCTGGGCTGTCTTAACAACCAGGCCTTATTTCCTGCTAATCAAAGAATGAAAAATAAAGGAGATATATGAACTGCTAGTATTCTAATTAACAGGAGTGATATCCTATTGCTCTGTAATGAACTGTCAATTTAAATGGTGTGCCACCATTGATTTTCCTCCTGAATCATTACAGAAAATTTTCACACCAATTAGCTCCTTCATCATTCAGCCCACTATGTCTCACAGCCAAATTATGACTCTTGATGAAATTCAGATGCAAAACAATTAACTGCATGGATCTGTGGGTCCTCTTTCTTTTCTGTTAAGCAAACTCCCATGGAATGAATTAGCAGACTGTTTTGTCAGCAACAAGGATTACTTCTCTTAGGTTGCAGACTGAATTGCATTAATGGGCTGAAACCTGTACATTGTCAAGAATGTCATATAGTTCCACTGTTTACGAAAACACACACACATACTAAAAGCAAACACATAACTTGTTGGTAGAGAAAAGCATTAAAGATATCCACTAAACTCAACAACATATGAAATACAGTGTAGTATGTGAAATGCAGTCAATTTCAGAACAGAATGATCTGTTTCTTTAAAATAACTGACTAGTCGTTTTTGCTAAACTGTTGCAGAATGATAACAAAGTGGAAACAAAATTCAACAGATCTACATTCCTTGAATCAGGCTGTGACCTTCAGGGTATTAACTAATAACTTCTCCCAAGTAATTAGAGGTCAGATAGAGGTACAAGCAGATCTGTGTAGTGATATGGCTATATACCTGTTACACTTCTTGCACCAAGACATGTTTTTCCCTCCTACATCTGAAAACTCTCAAATCCTACAAAACACAATTGTGGTATATTAAAATTTCTTCTTACGAGTAATAAAAATTGACAAAATAGCTTTTACTATCATCAAAAGCAAATGCTTCTCAGTATTATGTCTATAATAATGCAATTTCATTACTCCACACGAAATCCAATACATGTACAAGAATAACACATAGAGGACAAGTACAAATTGGACGAGAAATCTGACCTCACTGAGTGGGTAAAATTCCAGTAATAATATAACTGAAAACATCAAAAGGTACTTGGGGGTTTCCAAATACAATCACGCCCTAAGGTCTGAAAGGTGCACAAATAAGGTAGCTGTCTCCCTTAATGTGAGAGCCATACCTCATAAATATCAGAAGTATTTGGAATAGGAAAAAGCTCAAAACACTTCCATCTTGGTCAAAAGTAAAACTGAGGGATGAAAGAATTTGAATCTGAAAGGTATTCTAATAAAGAACTTCAAACTATCAAAGTCAAACCTTTAAAGGATTAAATGTTCTTGGAATTGGATTAACTTTAACCAAAATGTATAACCTTGACCTTAACACATGTTCAAATTGAAGTAAAGTAAGATTTGGACCAGAGGTCATGACAATTTTCTCTGAAAAGTAATCGTTCATGACTTAAGAAATGAAACTTATAATTCTTTATTTGATGCATGTATCAAACAAAAAATTGGACAGAAAACTTCATCAATGCGCATAGCGCATTGATGAAAAAGTTTTCCATCCAATTTTTTGTTTGATTAGAGTATCACAAACACGTCCTCAATTTTCATTTTGACAATCTCAAAAATTATTGACCAGTATTATTTTCTTTTTACAATTCTTGATATTCACACTTGATAAGATAACAGAACTACCAATGGCCTGCTTTATTTAAGTTTCTATTTGTAGTACAGAAGGTGGGACTTGGAAGTCCCATGTGGGTTATCAAAATCTACAAAAGATAGCATCCTATTGCCACTCCTAAACAAAAACAAACCATTTTGGGTCATCACTTGGATGACACTGTGAAAATGTGATTAATTTGTCATAAATGTATTCTGAGTAACAACTAACTACGTAAGAGCTGGCAAAAATTCTCTGACTTAACTTGGATGTGTAATATGGGTGATCAACAATGTGTGCGATTGTTCTTATACAATGCAATTTCAGAAGGAGGACAAAAAACATACTCTTGAACAAATTTACACTGATTTTCTATGTCAATTTTTTTTTATTCCTTCATTTTCTTTTAAATTATCTATCATCTACATGATTTTGAATCTGCATTAATTAATGTGTTTATTTACGGACCAAAGTTATTTACATTAAGTAAAAACAAATGCTTCTGTTCTTTTGTTTAAATGAAAATCATGGTTAAGTTTTATACAGTAAAAAAAATCCTATCTCTCTTATTCATAATTAGTAACAGATCCAAATTCTCCCCTCAAAAGTTGATTGCAATACCACAGAAATTTGATTTCGATTAAGATTAATCTGGGTTATGGAGAGGCTTGTATTTGGTAATCACCCTGGAAGCCCTGGCATCAGCCCCCACTATCAATGCAATCAAATGCTATAAAGTCTTGCATGTATTTGGTAATCTATCTTGGCCTGCACTCCAAGTTATTTGGAGTTTTAGCGATATTCATTTGATAAATGACTATCTTGTTTTCACAAAGACCAGTGATTGCATTAACAAACATTATTAACTTAGAGACAAAATTCCTGCAATTTCAAATCTTATGACTTCATTTATGATTTATAATGGAAGTAAATCTCACAATTTTCTTATTTTTCGTCCATCAATAGTTAATTTGAATTCCTTATTTATCTCTGTACATTACCCCAAGATCTGCAACTCTGCTCTCATAATGAATACTGTAATTTTTTATGACATAAATTCTGTCTTTGTTTTCTCAATTACAGACAATTGGACCTTCTTTTATTACAGACATTCAAAAACTTGTCTTAGTACAGGCCATAAATCAATTCAGATTCTGTTTCATTTATTAATTTGTCATGAATTTTGGACACTTAACAAGAATTTCTACCATGCTCCAAAAATCGTGATGGGTGTACGGAATAAACACTGGGCTGGAATTGCAATCAAAGCTAGGCAATACATCATAATTCATTATTACCCATCCAATCTAAAACATAGTCAGTCCTAATAAAATGTTAAAATAATAGTAGCATTTCTGGAAACTTCTAATGAAGGCAAGAAATAATGACTTTTGGGCCAAATATGAGAATTATCTGTTGAGAAATGAAATTCAATAGGGAATAGAGTTATAAAGTATTGGTGTACAGACTAATTCAATTAGAGATGCTAACCTAAAATGAGTGTCTAAGTCAACATGACCAACAGTCTATCTGTAAAGTTATACTCAAACACCAGACAGATGAAAACCTCTGCAAATCTCACTCACTCAAATTAAATGCAATCAAAAAATTTAGTTTTCCATTAAAATGTAAATAGGGATGTGATCACATACGAACTTTAGGGCTACAAGTAACATTCGAAAATCAGCATTCTGTAACAATCCACTTTTATTTGTTAATTGCCGACATGAAAACTGTCACTTTCAACATTTGGGGAAAAAAAAACCCCACTTATCATTTTCTGCCTATTTACTGTAAACAAGCCTTTATTTGTGTGCGGGAAATTTTCGGGAGAACTTCATCATCTTGAATATTTCTCACTGCAAACTTTAATGTTTCCTTTAGTGTTTCTTGTATGTTAATTTTAAAAAGATAATCTCGGTCTTGAAAATTAATCGCCACACACCAGTTCATCACCAGTAAATCGTGAAATCAAGTCACTGCGAATATAAGTTGGTTTACAGTATATTGTACTTAATAGTCACTTGAGTACAACACAACAGACAGGAACCTAAGATTATAAAGTACATATTTTTACAGGACAAACAGAAGAATCTTTCACCTACAAACTGGCCTTTAACTGCGGCCATTCCCTTTTCTACGATCTTTATCAACAACTCAAATTGGCACCTCATCTCACTCCAACCCACCCTTAGGGCAACCATTCTGATCCCTAAATCCTATGGCATGTCATTTGTTTACTTTCCTAGAACCTCTTATCCTCAAGTATTTTCAAATCTATTAACCCCAATAACAATTTTGATGGACAAAATACAAGAAAGAACAAATTAAACAAACAAATGCAAAAAAAAAAAGATTCCAAAAGACATGGACATCACTTACACAACGAAGTGTTCAGTATAATGATGGTGCAACTGGTGCATTTTCAAACTGTGAGAGCTGGATGTTGTCTGTTTCTTGTGATCAAAAGTGACAATCATTACTTCTAGGTTTCTCAATTAGTAGAATAGATCTAGCTTTTCTTTTATCATTGACTTTGGCCAATAGATCTTGGTTCAGGTCATGACACACTATCTAGTCACAAGCAACCATTATAATAAATATGAAAGTCAAATGACACTTCATTTCATAATTATAGTCTGGGAAAAATAAATCTACATTCCTTCTTTTTTTGATAAGTTGTCATATGCAATCATTGTGCTAAGTATGAGCTTTCAATGTCTTGCTATTATGAACTCATGGCCTAAACTAATATTTTCTACCTCTTTTATGTCACCGAAAATGAATATTACGAGCATATGGTTTTTTGGTCGGTCTGTCATGTTACAATTTTACCTTGTAGATCAGAACTTTTCTCAGTATGCAAGAAAAAGACTTCACACTTAAAGAGCTAAAATATCAAGGTCATTGCTATGAGACTGCTAAGGTCAAGTAAAATTGCCACAGTTGAACAAGGCTATGGTAAGCTATGGAGATTTTGTGTTATTTTTTTTACTATGACAATCGCCAAATAACCTTGACTCAGGGTCGCAACATAATGTTCGATTATAAGCAATGTGCCACGCACGAGTGTATAATGTCTCTCTATTACATAGTTATGGCCAAGACAACTATTTTTAACCTTTTTAATTTGTGACCTTGGCCTTATCTAAATGACTCTCTTAAGAACCTTTGTGCCAAGTAAAAGCATCTAGTGTCTTTTCATTACACAGTTGTAGCCCAGACAAATATTTCTCTAGTTTTTTTTTATTATTTGTGATCGTATACCTTAGCCAAATGACCTTGGTTGGGGTCATGACAAATTGTTTGGGCATAAGAAATCTTTGTGATGAAATATGATTTTCTATTATCTTTACCAAGGAAGATATATATATATATACACATGTATTACAATAGGTCAATTAAGTGATCTAAGTATAAACTACACCCAGTCTGAATAATCATTGATCTGCATTGTAATTATATCAGGAACTATTCACCAATACTCGGATCATCCATTTTGTTTGGTCTTTTTTCATATATAATGTAGTCTGTGTACAAAGGTGACCATGGTCCACCAATAGGTGAAAACCAATGCTTTTCATTCATTTTTAAAACAATGAATTTTAAAGATATATTACCAAGCTTCTCAGCCATCAGGGTGATGGTGTTGAGGGCTCGTGGGATCTGTGACGTGTCTGATGCCATGACTTCAATTTCTCCAACCTGGTACCCAAAATCTGTTAGATCTAAGTCAATAGTGCATTCTGGGAGGAAGTAAGTTTGCCTCGTTGTTGTAAACTCCACAAAAGGTTCTAAGTTCAGTCTCTGTATAACTTGGTTGATTGGTACATTACTGAGGTCTGCTCTATGGAAATGGTTGACTAAAAAATCTACTATCTCATTACTTTTTGTAATTTCTTGATATTGGGAAGCTAATTTTATTAATTTTCCACTTACAACCTTTAATTCCCAAGAGCCATTCCTTTGCCGTAGCCAGCAATCTTTTAAAGTGAGGGAATAATCTGGGTTGTCATAGTATCTGTCAAGAAAGGCCCTTTCCTTATGAAGTTCAGCACCAAACTCTACTAGTTTAATCTTGGTGTCTGCTGTGACTTTGAACTTTCTTTCCACTTCCACAGGATGTAGTTGAACATCAGAATGGCTGGTGACAGACTTGTCTGATTTGGGGTTTAAATCTGTGATGACCTTCTCCTCATTTTCTTCTAAGGAAACACTGGGATCACCAGGACATAAATACTGTTGAGTATGGGAGGTGTCTTGATTCTTCTGGACGCTTTGCTTAATCATTTCTGATTGCAAGGACAATGGAGATTGAACAGCTTCAGTCACCACAGCATCTCTCTTCTCATCTGTTGAAGTTTCAGTACCTTTGTAGACTTTTTCGTAAGACAAGAACATGGATGAGGCACTAGTAAATTCATACAGGGAGCTGGATTTCTTTGTACTCTCTCTGTTATCTGAAGAAGTTGTCAAATTTCTGTCCTCACAACCATTCATGACAATGCGCTCTGCTTCTGGTCTGCCCGCCTTCTCTTCAAATCCTGAATCTTCTAGTGATTGGGATATTTGAACTCTGTTCTCCATACCTATAGTATTGTCAGAACGACGGAGCTCTTCCAGCAAAGCCTCAGAGTCATCCCTTACAACTTTGTTACCTTCCACATTTTTCACCACATCTGGATTGCCATTCATGTCATTTTTGATATCCTCCAGTACAAACATTTTCTTTTTGTCTGGAGACTGGACTTTTGGTCGCTCTGGAAAGCTTTCCTTCCTCTCCAAATGATCGATAAAACTTAAGCTCATGTCCGTCTCCATCTTCAGGACTTTAATTACCTAAAAAACACAATAAAACAAACTTATGGAAGATGAAACTGTTCAGGTTCTTCAATACTTATATCTTCCTATATGCATCTTTTAATCTGTGTTTATTATAAAAATGTCTGTCTGTATGTTATATGCAGGACCATATTGAAAACTAGTGTTATCGCTAAATATGTAATCCTGGATAAATAAAGGTTTTATTATTATATTATTATCAAACCACTCAATATTTAGTATTTACTGAGAGCTTCTTTCAAAATACTTACAAAAATCAAATTATCTTGGATTTAACTGAACAATTAAGGTCTGTAGCACAGTAAATGCATCGATTTGAACTAGACTAGACATTTGTGGGGAATCTTTGTCTATTTATAGTTACATGTAAGGCTATAGTGTAGACTGACTGCTACCAATTTTACACAACTTCATTACATGTCTGTAGTTGAATACAGTGTACATAAATTCTATATGGGGCTTGAGCTTCCCTCGTCGAATATACTAGCCCAGAAACATATATAACAGAGAACTTCCCCAGGTCTTGTATTATCTTGAGGACCCGTTTTTCGGTAAAAATACACACCCTGATTCAAATTACGTAAACCATCTTGATAATGAAAAATATACCTTAAGTTCAAACCTTCCAAATCCTATCACAAAAACATTTAAGATACGTACAATATAAGTATAAACAATAAAATGCTTTCTTTGTTGTTTTATTAAGTATGAAGGTTGCAATCATGGCAGAAAAAATTTGCATAACCCACTAATGTGGGTTATACGAATTTTTTCTGCAATGCTTGCTACTTTCACCACCTGATACTACAACAACGAAAACATTTCATTGTTTAATTGTATTTTCAAAAGTGAAATTTATATCTTAATAGGCTGCGTTTACGGAATATATATGGTCTTCACATGATCAGTGTTAACAATGATACCTTAAGAAATTTGCAGTAGGTAAGAAATAACATCATGCTTGGAGCTGTCACACAATCTAAGCAACAAGAAGCTATGATAGCCATTTTAATTTTCTTGAAAATTGAAAAAGATCCTATAGTAATCTAAAAAAATCGGAATTATATCTGCCTGTATGTTTTTTGTGTGAAATACACAGCTAACATTATTCACATATTCCCCAATACTAGAACCAAAACATTCTGTGTATATCAAAAAACACTGCATAAAGCAATAGCACTTTTAAAAATTATGAGAAATGAATTTAAGGAGGTACTCTACATCGTCATAATGGCTGACTTCCTTTTAAAACAATTGGATGAAAAAATCAATATCAGCAATATTAGTTTGTTCCTTTTGGATTTAAATACCTAGCCAAGTAGCTCAGTTGGTTAGCATACCAACTGCTGAACTATAGGTCGAGGGTTTGAGTCCAGCAGGACGTAAAAAAAAATTTCAGATTATTTTCTACTAAAAACTGCATTCTTTGACAAAATAAAATAAATTAAAAAAAATTTTAAATTTCAAAATAGTGTTGTACATATCCTCCACTTTATTTCTCTGGTGTAGTATTCCTCCTTATAAACAAAACACTTGAGTTAATTTCATCATATTGAAATATAAGATTTACGACAGAACAGGAGCAGTGCTAATTTGGTCCACATAAGCCATAGATAAGTCAAAGTTTGTAAAATAAACCTTTGCATAATGCAAATCAGTCTAAAATGGGATCAGTTAGGGCTTCGTGATGTAATGAACGCAACAGTTGAGATTATAAGTTTGCCCAAATTCAGTTATAATTACTACCAAATCAGACCCAACTATCAGACATCAAAACTAGAAATTCTTCCAAACAAGTTCTCCTGCATTTTGCTTTTCTAATGAAATATCAATCATAAATGCCAGCAGTCACTTGAAGTAGGAGAAATTAGAGGCTGCAATTTGTGAAAACGAATTCTTGGACTAATGAAAACTGACACACCGCTATAGGCACAGCCATCAAAACTTGATTATCGCATGATGCATACTGGTGTCGAATAATTTGTCAAACTCTGTTTGCCATTGTACAATAAAAGAACTTAAACTATATCAGTTTCACATGCTAAACATTTCCATATATGTATTAGCACAGTGAATTCTTCACAGTTTTAATAATAATCAACGTTGTTTGATTGTACCCTTATGTGTCATTTTTTTCTTAAAGCTCAACCCTCATTTAGAATGAGTACAACAACATAAAGCGAAATTTGCTTTAAAACAACATGGTTTATTTTCCTCTGTTCTCATCATTAAAAGTCAATCTCTGATCAAATGACACGCTATATGCATGATTATCTTGAAATCAAAGGCAATCTGATGAGGCAATTATTAATGAGGACTTACAGCCTGAAAACAAGGGTTTTAGATTACATAATAAATCTCAGAATTATGACAGCACCAACAATTATGTTGAAATAAAATTGCAAATGACTCTCTCTAAATCTACACAGACAGCAGTTGTCTCTCTTTGATTACTACAAAATGGAAGCCATGAAATGTCACATGCTGAGCTAGAAAAATAGATATTCCCAATTGTTCTAGGAGTTTGATCATGACATGCTAAAGTCATATAGTCAACTGTTTCTAGAATCTACTCTCCAAACTCACAACTTAAAATATATCAGAAACTCCACAGACTAGCAGAGACAGCTTATATAAAGATGGAATTCATAGACATATTGCCTGTTGCTCATTTCCATGTTTACGTATTTTAAACCTGAAAATGTGGCATTCAACTGGACGCTCTGCTGTCATGGTTGGTATAGGAGTTAAATTTCTCTAGATTTGCAGACAGTCGACCAATTTTACATCCACAACTTTTCTCAAGTTTGAAACAATCAATCATTGAAGTTTTACCATCGATTTAACGTAAATGTTACCTTCTGCTAGAAAAAAAATATTAATTCAAAACCAAAACTCTACCATTACTGATCCCTAACTATTTGTTGTCTATGGTACTGTCTCAAATTAATACCCTTCCATAGATCAAGCCATATAGATGCCAGAACTGATGAGAAATTTCCTTACCTACACATAATGCTACACTAGTAAAAAAAAAAGTCATTCTGGTGTTGTTATGGCCAGCTAGCCTACTGATCTGAGAAACCAAGTTTAAACATGCCAAAACAGATTATGAAAGGGATTAAGAAGGAAGATCACATGTCCCATTTATATAAATAAACAAGGATTATCTAGTGAATAGCAGATTATCATCTTTTTCCCCATTGTTTTCAGAATATCTCCCTGCAGTGATGAAAACATCTGATCTGGATAGTTACCAAGTACTGCACATGTCACCATAAGAATGTTTCCACAAAAACGTGAAAAGACTAACACTCAAAATCATCAGGTTTATTCCCAAATAAATAAAATCTAGGAATTTAATCAGTACAATATATCATGAACTTACAAGATACAAATTGTGACTTTAACTTTGCACTTCTTAATTCTGATGGACTAGTGGGGATATCAATGATTTAGAAAAATTCTCCTCAGTGATATATACTTGTCATCCTATTGGTACTGAGAAACCCCGGTACTCGAGCTTCCTGATGTCATAAAACAAGCCTATAGATTTAATTATTAAGTATATTCTCTAATATTCACTGATATCTAAATTCCCCGATGTAAAAAAGATGATCTACAAATACATTAATTGATCTTTCTAAAGATATAATAGGACTCGATTAAAGCTTGGAAAACTATGTAAATGGATAGTATGTGAAAATGAGCCACAGATATGTGAATTTCAGAGAATTAATGAGAAAACAGATTTCCAATCACAGCATAATTGTCAAATTTGAAAAATAATTGCATAGTGAAATTACCAAGATTTCTGTTTTTAATTGCATGCGCAAATCCTTACCCTTTGCAATTTCATGACATTGGAGACATTTAATGCTTTCCATAAAACGGGTTCAAATGATAAAGTAGGGTGGATATACATATAAATGCTTTCAAACTCCAAGACAAACCCAAATATATCAATTAACATAGACTGTAAACCTATACACATGACACCAGTCATTTGTTAAATTTTTTATCTTCCAAGTTTGGAGGAAAAATTTCTGAATTAAACATCCATCACTGTTTGTTCTCTAAACATGCAACAGGTGACAGAAACATTAAATTTTAAAAGGATAACCAATAAATGCAGGTATGCACAGATGAACCAAATTACATATTTATTGCCTTTTTAAAATTTTGTCCAAAAAAGAATGGATTGATGATTGAACTGAAACTCGTCAAATGTTTCCATGCTAAGTTCTTGATGGCCTTCAAGTCCGTGCATAATATACTGACCCAAAAATCAGAGAAGTTAATCAGTTTGGGAAATTTTATAGTGAATATATTATTTATTTTTAGCATCTAAGGTAGTCGATGTGCGAGATAGTGGCAGTAAATTTTGTTTTTAATTTTACACAAATTGCATACCATTCTGTGATAAAATATTGACAACGTTGATGAAGTAGTATTAGAACCTTAAAGAAAAAGAAAAAAACTCGACCAAAATGCATCTTCTGATTTTCAGTAATTGACCTGGATGATCAGCTGAATGACATACAAGAATACAGGTAGTGAAATTCAGTTCTATAAAGCCACAACTTCTGAGTTGCTTTGTATAAAAAGCATTTGGATTATTTAGTATGTGTATCCCCTTATGGATGCTGTGGGTGGTGGGTGGGGTGTGTGTGATCGAAATGTGCAAAAAACATTTCATACCATGAACTGCAACTCTTGTAAAAGACTGTATGTGAACTGGTGTGACATGTACAAGTCACATACTTAAAATGGGCAGATATAGAAAGCGTGGGTTGCAACCCCCCCCCCCCCCCCTTGTGCCATAAATGGTAAATTTTTGCAATTTTGGGGTTCTTTACCCACCCCCTTTTTTCAAAACACATGTGCACTCAATTTTTTTTAATCTTCCATTATAAATCAGAGATTTTCACTACAAGAAGCTAGGTATACAGGTTTCTCAATATCTCAGTTAAGGAGGTATACAATAAGTTAGGTACACAGGTTTCTCAATATCTCAGTTAAGGAGGTATACTACATCGTCATAATGGCTGACTAATCCCTTTATAACATGAATGAAATATAAATATCAGCAATATTTGTCTATCCTGTTGATTTAATTGCCTAGCTGGGTAGCTTGGTACTACAGGTTAATGTGTTGAATGCAACTCTGTTTATCTCGAGTTCCAAGTCCAGCAGGAGTTTTAATTTCCCCCCAGAATACTTTCTACTAAAACTGCATTTTTTGACTAAATAAAGTAAATTTAAAAGTTTTTAATTTCAAAATATTGTTGTACATATCCTCCACTTTTAATCCATATCATATTTCTCTGGTGTAGTATTCCTCAAGTCATAATGACAAAAGTGTGGAAAAAGTGAAGGAAAGTCCCCCCCCCCCCCCTTCTCCCCCCAGTATCACAGGGAGAGGACAGTATACAACATTTCCGACTTTATATTGAAGCAATTAAAAAGATCCACCACTCTACAAAAAGATGCATTGTTGGATTTTCAAAATTTGAGACGCTTTGCAAAGAAATATACATAGTACATGTGTTTATGATGACTGTGCCCTTGATCTATTTCAACGAACTTCATTACCAGTGATCATGGTGATAGTTTGTAAAGTTTTTTTTGTGGAGGAACACTGGTTTTCTACATTTGTTACATGCCAGAGGAGGAATTTAATATCTCTGTAATTCCTAAACATTAGAAAATGCTAATGAATAAGTGTTGTCCCTCCAATGCAGAAAATCATTACGCTCAGATTTATGCTGAAAGCTTTGCTATATTCCATAACGGTATTACTCAGAATAATTAAGTTGACTGAAATGCACTCACATTTGCAAGATTAAATTCTGAAGTTCTGCATACTAATACACTGTAAAATGATTTTCCTATAAAAGAACAAGACCCTAACATTCTTTTATGCAAAAACAGAGAAATTAAACTTCTTTATCTGACTCAGTGAGATCAATACATTAACCAACACGTAACATAATAGTTTAAAATTATAATTTAGCATGCATCAGATCACAAATTATCTCCCCCAATGCATTTCTTTGTAAAAGTGTTACCTAATTGATTAACAGTTCAAGATTTGGGTTGAATTGATATTTTCTCTAAATGCTCAATGTGTGCCATACCACAGTGTATTGATTCAGAAAGACCCCGATCCTTGATGACTGCAAAGTTTAATTAACAAGCCGCATAATCCATACATAAATAATGACGAAAACTTGACTGATATCATTTTATGTCATTAGCGCTCAGAAGTGTGAAGCTTTGTTTCAGAGGAATCGATTCTTGGATCTGGCCTAATTGTATATGATATTAACCCATTGTTTTTGATTGGAACGAACCCAACAAATTCTCCAATCAATGTACAAAAAAAAATAAAAAAATAATAATACAAATTAAAACAAAAGCTTGAATTTATCCACATGATCTACTGTTCTTCTCTGTGATCAATACAACACACTAGGTTACAACTTTATAAGTTTTTAAAAATTCTGTCTGATGGCTAGCTAAATATAAGTACAACATCAATACCAGTGTTGTAATCATTGTATCTAGAAATGGATATGTTGGGAGTGGTTGCATTCTATCACAAAATGGGTATTATGCATGAAAATCAAAAATACTCTGACTAGTGCACGTACTGTAAAACACCGAGAAGAAAAGAAAATAACAAATGTTTTGCAAAGATATATGCCCCCCCCCCCCCCCCCCCCCCCCCCCCCCCGTTTAACAATATTGAAAAGGATAAACTTTTTCATTCAAGGTTTGTAGGGATAATGGAAAATATGGGTTATCTTCTAGTCTAAGGCAACAATAATTTTGTTTGATCTCACAAGATACTGAGCAGGCATTTCCAAACAATCAGTCATTTCAATTATGACCTTTGACCTTGCGATCTGAAAACAAATGGGAACCATCTATTCTTTCTGGGGCACCAAGTTTGATGTTTGTCTGACAAGGAAATGGTTCTCGAGATACTGAGCAACAATATCTTACTATTTCCAGTTTGACCCTTGACCTTGTGATCTCAAAATTGACACAGGTCATCTACTCCTTAGTTAGAACCAATGTACCAAGTTTGACGTCTGTCAAACAAAGCATTCTCAAGATAATAGGCAGACAATATCTCACCATGTCCAGTTCAACCCTTGACCTTAAAATCAACAGAGGTCATCTACTTCTAATTTTATGCCTGTCAAGCAAATGGTTTTCAAGATATTGAGTGGACAATATTCTATTGTGTCGAATTTGACCATTAACCCTTGATCTCAAAATACGGATAATTTACTTCTTAAGTAGAACCATTGTACCAAGTTTGATGTCTATCAAACAAAGCATTCTCAAAATATTGAGCAAACAGAATCTTACAATGTTCAGTTTGACCCTTGACCTTATGATATGAAAACCAATAGGGACCACATACTCACTAGGGGCAACCACTGTACCAAGTTTAGTAACTGTCAAGCAAAGGGTTCTTTAGATATTGAGTGGACAATATTTATCATGTCCAGTTTGACCCTTGACCTTGTGATGTCAAAATTGATACAGGTTATCTACTCCTTAGGTAGAACCTGAGTATACAAAGTTTATTAAACATTTATAATGTCTTGTCAAGCAAAGCCTCAATATTTTGAGCAGACAATATTGTACTATATCCAGTTTAACCCTTGACCTTGTGACCTGAAAATCAACAGAGGTCATCTAATCTCTAACTGTACCAAGTTTGGTCATTGTTAAGCAAAGGGTTCTTGAGATATTGAGTGGACAGACTGACCCTTGAACTTTCACTGAGGTCAATAGGAGTCACCTACTCTCTAGGGGCAACCATTGTATCAAGTTTGGTAACTGTCAAGCAATGGATTCTTTTGATACTTAGTGAACAAGACTTGGTCTACAGACTGATGGACAGGTGCAAAACAAAACTTCCCCTCTTTTCAAAGGGGGGAATAAAAATAAATTATTGGTCTATGTTCTGGTTGGACAAAGAACCAAGATGGCTGCCTATAGGCCTATGCTCTGGTTGTACAAAGAACTAAGATGGCTGCCTATAGGCCTATGCTCTGGTTGTACAACAGGGTTCGAAATTAACTTTTTCAAGCACTAGTCCGTACGGACTAGTCACTATTGATGTTCACTAGTCCGCAAAGCATTTCACTAGTCCGTCCAGTATATGATATTAAATGATCTTCATTTTATTCCATAGTATTTAATGAAACCAAACACATCACAGTTGCAAGCAATTCAGTTTCTGACACCTACAGAAGAAAAAGACCATAATACTTTATTTTGCATTCAAGATCTCCAGAAGCATAAAGTAACCCCGAGCTAATTCTTTTATAAACGTCCATAAGTATGTTCGATATCGACGTTCGAGGACAGTTGTTTTCCTGCTCAGTTCTTGGAGTCACAGTAGTCGAAATTTTATCAATAAAGTCAATAAAATTTACTCGATTGACCGAGTCATAAGCTATAGTGTTACGAACTCCTGTGTTAGAGTCACTAATGATGAGAACATGTGCGCACAAACGTGCCTGTTCTTGAATCACACTACTTGCAGTTCTTGTACCTCGAACCAGTTATCGTGATGCGTACTCGGAGTTCGGAATCGGCAAGATTTTGTGCTTGTTCGAAGAACAGCGGTCTTGAACTCACTCCATGTGTTTGATTATTTTAAGATCAGGATGTCATAGTCACACAAACACTTAACCATGTAGGTAATCGACCACAAGTTCAAACATCTAAGAGACTCAGACAGATCTTGCTAAAATCTTAACCAATTCAAGATTGATTTCCGGATTTTCACTAGTCCGTATGGACTAGTGCTATGGAGAGTTTACTAGTCCGACACGTTTTTTACTAGTCTTGGACTTACGGACATGATGTAATTTCGAACCCTGTACAAATAACCAAGATGGCTGCCTTAATGGTTGATTTACACATCATTGAATGTTGCACAGTGCAAGTGATTTGTATTCCTCAGTATTGTACACATTTCTTTAAACAGAGGCTTGTAGTTTTGCATTAAATTATAAGGAATGAAGCTTATTTTTACCTTGTTATACGATATAACCTATAACTTGGGTTAGTTTACACTTTTTTATAACCAGCTTTGCAGATTATAAAAAGTAAACAGCCCCAAGTTAAGTTATATTTAGCTGCAATAATGTAGCCATCTCCGATTTCTTTTCGGGAGAGGGGGGGGGGGGGGGAGAGAAAACGTCAGAAAAAATATATCAGATAAGGCTACATTATTACAGCTAAGTTACATTGTATAACATAGAAAACAAGATGTGTTTGTGAAACACAAATGCCCCCGATAATGGCCAATTCCAAAGATGTAGTTAGGTCAAACTCCAAGGTCAAAGGGTAAAAACAAATCTTAATATCCTGAACTCGATTTCGTATCAATATGAAAGATTAATTCACTGAATGTTAAATTCATGGAAACTTTGTTTCAGGGAATATAGCGAAAATTAACTCTCAAGTTAATTTCCTGCTGTACAGTATTTTCACACATGTAAGAAGATGACACTATTCAAGTGAATCAAGGCACATGTAATATTGTTTAGAAATGTAAATTGTGTAAAATATTAAAACAGAAATATTTTAATTACTTATGGCTTGAAAACCGGTTTCATGCAAGTTGCATGAAATAGTGTATCTAATTCAACAAGAGCACCGCAAACGGTACATAATACGCCCGTGAAATGCTTACATAGGGTGTTTTTCTTGTGCTATAATTTGTATAACTTTGCTTCAGGTGGTATCAGCCATCATGAGGCTGTGACAAACTTTCATATGATCAAAGGGTCTTAGCTTAAAAATCGAGATTTCCTCAAGATGGACCAAGTTCAACCTGTAATTTTTTCAAAAATGGAAGGAAATCAAAATCCTTCCCCAGATGCACATCTTCAATACCTATACAAACACTCCATAAAATAAGATGGTCCTCACTTGAAAACTGTGGGAGGAGTTGGGCGGACAAATTATGTACCCTCCATAGAATATTAATTTCCAAATAGACTAAGTTCAACAACCTGTAATTTTCTCAAAAATTGTAGAAAATCAAAATCCATTCCACATGCACATCTTCAGTACCTATACAAACACTCCACAAAATAAGAAGGTCCTCACTTGAAAACTGTGGGAGGAGTTGGGCAGATAAATTATGTACCCTCCATAGAATATTAATTTCCGAATAGACTAAGTTCAACAACCTGTAATTTTCTCAAAACTTGTAGAAAATCAAAATCCATCCCACATGCACATCTTCAATACCCATACAAACACTCCACAAAATAAGAAGGCTCTCACTTGAAAACTGTCGTCGGAGTAGGGCGGACAAATTATGTACCCTCCATATAATAATTATTTCCAAATAAAGGGGCAAAACTCCAGGAAAAAAGGTCGAAATGGATCAAAATTGCAGTGTGATCTAGAGTGACCCACAAAGAAGCTACACAGCAAGTTTCAGCCTGATATGTGAAAGGGAAATTAAATTAAAGAGAAAACCTCGAATGGACGGATGGACAGACGGACGTACGTACGTACGTACAGACATCGCTGTACCATAATATGTCTCGTCTAAAGACGGGCGTATAAAAAGGGGCACAACTCCCAGACAAAACAAGAGGCCCATGGGCCACATCTCTCACCTGAGTCACCTTGACCCATATCTGAAGACTTTCCATATATAATTGCATGTAAAACCTTAGTCCCTATTATGGTCCAAACTACCCTTTGCAAACTTGAATCTACACTATGTCAAAAAGCTTTCATGTAAATGTCAACTTCTTTGGCCCAATAGTTCTTGAGAAGAAGATTTTTAAAGCTTTTTCCTATATTTGTATGTAAATCATTGACCCCCCCCCCCACTTGTGGCCCCATCCTACCCCCCCAGGGGCCATGATTTGAACAAACTTGAATCTGCACTATGTCAGAAAGTTTACTTGTAAATATCAGCTTTTCTGACTCAGTGGTTATTGAAAAAAAGATTTTAACTATATATTTGTATGTAAAACTTTGATCCCCCTTGTGGCCCCATCCTACCCCTGGGGGCCATGATTTGAACAAACTTGGATCTGCACTATGTCAGAAAGTTTTCATGTAAAAATCAGCTTTTTCTGGCTCAGTGGTTCTTGAGAAGAAGATTTTTAAAGATTTTTCCTATATATAATTGTATGTAAAACTTTGATCCCCTATTGTGGCTTCATCCAACCCCAGGGGCCCAAGATTTGAACAAACTTGAATCTGCATTATGTCAGGAAGCTTTCATGTAAATCTCAGCTTTTCTGGCTTAGTGGTTCTTGAGAAGAAGATTTTTAAAGTTTTTCCCTATATATTTGTATGTAAAACTTTGATCCCCCCTTGTGGCCCCATCCTACCCCCGGGGGCCATGATTTGAACAAACTTGAATCTGCACTATGTCAGAAAGTTTTCATGTAAAAATCAGCTTTTCTGGCTTAGTGGTTCTTGAGAAGAAGATTTTTAAAGTTTTTCCCTATATATTTGTATGTAAAACTTTGATCCCCCCTTGTGGCCCCATTCTACCACCGGGGGCCATGATTTGAACAAACTTGAATCTGCAATATGTCAGGAAGCTTTCAGGTAAATTTCAGCTCTTCTGGCCCAGTGGTTCTTGAGAAGAAGATTTTTAAATGACCCCACCCTATTTTTGCATTTTTGTGATTATCTCCCCTTTGAAAGAGACATGGCCCTTCATTTGAACAAACTTAAAAGCCCTTCACCCAAGGATGCTTTTGGCCAAGTTAGGTTGAAATTGGCTCAGTGGTTCTGGAGAAGAAGTCGAAAATGTGAAAAGTTTACGGACAGACAGACAGACGGACGCCGGACAAAATGTGATCAGAATAGCTCACTTGAACCTTCGGTTCAGGTGAGCTAAAAATTGATTAAGAATTTCCTGTGAATATGCATGCCCATATTAAATACAAAGTTGCATGAAATTCTGTTTCAGCAGTTTTCAGGAGTTGTACTGACAAACTATTTCAGTAGTATATTTAATTTTGGCCAAACGTTCCAAAATCAAAAGGGGCATATCTCTCACAAACCTTCCAAAATCAAAAGGGGCATATCTCTCACAAACATTTTCTTGCGAAAATACATATCTAAACAGTATATCCTTATTAACTAAATGTTCTATAAAAGTGAGAAATTGATCAAGTGAGTTTGTCCAAGATTTATGGCCCTGGTGCATGGACTGACGGAGGTCAAACTTCTAGGTTCAAAAGGGGCATGACTCACAGAAATAAAATTTAATCAGAATTTCATGCGAACATGCAAATTTAAAAATAAGTGGCAAATTTTCTATTTTGGCCTTTGATCTCCAAGTATGACCTGAATGCAAGCTGTATGAGTTATATTCTGAAGATCACATTGATATGTGTAGTGTGGATTGTCAAAGATTACGTGAGCAAATATTGTGGAAAGACAGACAGACAGGACAACGGCACCCCTTCATTGTTCAATGATGGTGGAAATAGTAAAATTGTATTCAAATGGAAGAGAAATCATGGGCGCCACAAAGCCAAGTGGACATTCTTGAACCTGATTTAAAAAGATAATGATCCTGACAATTACAATCCCGTAGCAATACAAACTCACAACCTTGTGAACATAAGTCACATAGCTAGTATACTCTACGCCAGGGCAAAGCATGTCTTTATTCAGAGCAACAGTTGGGCCTTCCATTGTGTAATTGTGAGTGTTCATCACCAGTATCAAGTACTTCCTACTGCTTACACAGTACACTAAATTAAGTCCTGGTAAATAATATCATTATTGATTACAGCTTTATTTAATTTTCAGTCGAGGGATCAACTGCATGTGTTGTTTCATGTCCTTTATTAATTGTCAGCAGCTGTTACAATTTTGTTCAAGTAATTACAAAACAGTCATAAACACTAATGCGCACACAGATGAAGAAGCAGGTATTATGATTCCTCCATACTTTTCTTGTGCTAGTTCATCAGTTAAAACATCTATATAAATTATGTGCAATCAAGTTACAATAGAAAATAAATAATATTTTTTATTGATTAGTTATGCATATAGGTACCACATGTCATTTCTATAAATTGCTATATTAATATTTTCATGATTTTAAAAGTTCCTTTTGACAGTTTGTCTAGTGGTAAAAAAACCCACAACAACACCCCATCATGATGCTATTTCTTAACAATGATGGGTTCCTTAAATAAAATCTAAATATCTGAGGTGAAGGTAGAAAAGATAAAACATCAAAAAATATGTTATTAAAAGAGAAACATTAAAAAAAACTGGTCATTGAAGTTTACTTTCAGTTTTTTCTTCACTCCTGATGAGCCTTTCTTGACTTCACCCTTGCGTTTTTTTTATAGCTGCCATGGATAAAACACTGTGTAATATTTTCACTCTATATTGTGGCCTCCCACTAAAACAAAGTATCCCAATAGGCCCCACCCTGGCCTCAGGGACACATACATTGGACTTACTTATGAGTAAACACTTTATAGGGATTGATGCTTACTTCTTACTTTTACAAACAATAGACTTCGCATTCTGGACAGGATTTGATGAGATTAAAAGTTTCATATATATATATATATATATATGTAAGACTCTAAAGTGCGATGGTCGCTCCAAAGTGCGATGGTCACGCCAAAGTGCGATGGTCTGCGCTAAAGTACGATGGTTTGTCAACGTTACGGACACCAAAGTGTGATGGCCACGCCAAAGTCCGATGCAATCGGATCACGCGCTCGTCTTTTTCCGTAACCGGTAAGAAGACTCGGACGTGGATCGGCGCAAGAATTGCATCAAATCGATGCATTTCTTCGCCGGAAGCGCGCCCGTGGATGAGAGTAAAAGGCCATGCAGAACCGAATCCCTGAATAATATGTTATTTATATTTTCACCACAGATTCAGTTTTGGTATCATTAACGTCTTATTCACTCTAATACATAACATGTAAGTGGAAATTGATAGTGGTACAATACCTTAGATGAATTTGAAAGTTCACGTTTCATAGTGTAACGTACGACTGTGACGTCAAAGTTACGTTTATGTATACGTAACAACCAACTCTGATGGCGTCGATCCACATACGAGGTTCATTTGCAGTTACGGAAATAGCCGAGTAGTTACGATTGAGTCTGATGGTGCGGAGTTCAGTGATGTCACGTCATTCTTAATGTCTTTCAAAAATGCAACACGGACTGGCAAAGTACATTTGTTATCGAACTATCTACTTCGCCCAAACATTCTTTAATTCTTTAATTCATGATCATTTATTACTTGTGACGTACACATAATAAAATCCTGGAGATATGCTATAATGCAAAACATTCTATACGATTTCGCGTTGGAAAGTTAACTAAATGGTAATGTAATAAGTTGAACTTCTTATTTTTTATGCATGTGTTTTCCACTGATATTTGAGTGAAACAACACACCGTTGGTACAAACCAATGCATTTCGGCGTGTCAGACCATCGCACTTTGGCGTATGAGTGTGGACCATCGCACTTTGGCGTGTCACACCATTGGGGATTGGCGCAGACCATCGGGGTTTGGCGTGACCATCGCACTTTGGAGTCCCATCGCACTTTGGAGTCTTACACACACACACACACACAGATATATATATATATATATATATATATATATATATATATGTATACTCTTGGGTAAAAAAACTTTAAAATCCTATTGCAACCTTAGATCTATGACACTTAAACTTAACATCTGTATAATTCTGTTTCACCATGAAATTCAACTTTATGTTCTTTGTGAATTGGCTGCCCCCCCCCCCCCCCCTAACTTTACACAGTGCAATCTGAAAGACTTTCTACTCCAACACAAAATTGGTCTTCCACCGATGTTGGATTAAACAGGTTTCACTGTGCAAGCTCAAATCTAGTTACTTAATGATGCTTTCACTGTAAAGTTTTATTAAAAATCATTTCTGGTGAATTCTTAGGAAGGGATTTTAGGAACTTTGCCTTATTTTCATCATTTCTTATAATCCCTTTCCCCAAAGTAATTTACTATTTGAATGCTTTTACTAAATTTGGCTGAGAAAGGTTAAGTGGTTCTGTAAATTAAGAATTATGCGTAAAAAGTTAGCACATGTCAAACTTTGTATGACAAATAAACTTTTATGAAGAAAGATAATTTGAACTTTCAGCTCACATAAGCTAAAAATAAACAGTAACAAGTGCAAAAAGGTTATTAAGTTCAACATAAGCAGAAGTCATTTGAAATCAATATGAATACCTTTGACTTTTCTTGGCTAACAATACAGTGAAAAGATTTCAAACTTTTCAACAATAATAGTAACAGGAAATTCATGCACTTGTGATACGATCCCAATAGTTATAAAGGGAACTCAAACTTCCTCAATACAAAAAGAAAGAAAAATCAAGAAAATAAATGCACTCTGTTTTTGACACCGTATCAGATATATACGTATAAATATATAACTGTATGTTCTAACTAAAAGAAAAACATGTTTCCTAAAACTTCTTAATCTTTTAATGAAACTAGTTAGAAATAGAAGCCTTGAACTGCCAGTTGCCTGTAGATGAGCAGAAGAGAATACACTAAAAGATTACGAGACACTGCCTGCAATGGTGTGCAGGATTATCAGCAATGGTAATATTTTTAAAATGTTTATAAAAATATCACTGTGCAACACTGGAAAAGTTATTAAATATTTACACATAGCAAGTGAAGCTCTATAGCTTCCAGTCTGTTGGTTTACCATCTTAGTAAAAATGGAATTGATAACTAGATAAAGTTTTCTTTTTTGAAGTAAACTGAAAGATATGGGTTAAGCAATCAAGTCTCATGGTTAAATAATTAACATTTTGATTAACTGAAGTTAATTTTCCACACAACCATAGGATTATCAGAACATTTGCTACAGGTACTGAAAAATCATTTACTTTTGTAATTTTTGTTGAGATTTAATTTTCATTGAATTGAATTTTTTGAAATCCTCCACAACCAAAAGAAACTGAAAGTTCTGAAAGACCATCAAGATGAAAATTTGAACATATGAGGAATAATTTAAAGTGTGTGGTCTGACTCATGTTTGAGTAATTTTTAACATTTTGTGTAATCATTAAAACAATTATTAAGGTTTAAAATATGATATTTAAGTTTTAAAATTCATATGCTGATTTGACGACATAAAATGAAAAGAATTTTCAGCTGAAACACCTTAAATTGTGTGTACATCGAGGATTTTGTGCATGCATAATATCCTGAGTAACCTCATCTTTTACCTGATCACTCTAGAGGATCCAGAAAATGCTGTTCTGATGCAGCATTTCAATCATTAGTGATTGCGTGCATCCATTTTGCAAGTTTGAACATTTCCAAGAAATGGTTCTCCTGAAAACAATGTAGGTGCACAGAGCTGTGGAAAACTGCCGGTAAGACCGGCTTAATTTGGCCAGTCCCAAAATAAGTTGGTTAAATGTCGAACCGCATGACCGATGTTGTTTGCACCGCCCGCATTAAGAAAAACTCAAAATGCCACCGCGGAAACAGTCTTTATCCAGAGTTGTCGTTTCTTATGCATCGGTAATCCTCGGATGACTTCACTGTATACGCAATGCTTTAGGCCTATACAATGTGTGAGGTGGAAGCCACTCGAGGATCTCCAAATGAAACTTTTGTCTGGTTCCCTGGCTCACTAACAACGACGCATAGTAGGGACAGGAAACCAGGCAAACTAAACCGCGCGAAAGTATGGCGTCGTGGCCGATCAAATTTACACCGGTAATTGATTAATATTAGATGAGAGACAGAGTGTTACGGATGGAATAAGAGTAGGTGAGAGAATGGATGATGAAGAGAGTGAGTGTGAATCAGAGTGTGAGCAAGATTTTGATGAGAATGACAGAATGGTGAGAGAGGTTGTGGGAGAATTAGAAATTGAGTTTGAAAACTAGTGTAAGACATGTTATAATAAACTTCTAAAACCTGTGATCTGTGTGTTACTTCAGTTTTATAAATTATGTTAATTTTAACTCTTAATATTTGGACAGGCTTAAATCTGTTTGGACAGGCAAAGTTGATAAACATGTCTGTCCGAATGACAGCCTTCTGAAAAAAAAATTCCACAAATCTGGGTGCAGATGCAGCCTCCAAAGTATTAGTAATTCTGTGAGCATCAACAAATGCATAATCCAAGCAAACTTGAGCCGTGTAGGTGAGAGATAGCTTTTGGATCTGGACCTCCTACAAAAACTTTATCCTGACAGACCATTCATCTAGAGACTTTACCTACAAAAACTTTATCCTGCCAGACCATTCATCTGGAGACTTTACCTACAAAAACTTTATCCTGCCAGACCATTCATCTGGAGACTTTACCTACAATAACTTTATCCTGCCAGACCTCTGGAAAACACGGGTCAGATGCAGAATGATTATACACTTCACATATTCTATTGATGACTCATCCACACATGTAGGGTCTAAAAAGGATTATAAATGCTCTATGTTTACAATTATTTGTTTACTTGAACAACACAGAAGTAAAGTAAGCATAATTTTCACCAAAACTATCACAACACTAGAGTTTGTATTCTTTGGATACAATGTATTCACAGTATTTCCCCCTGATCCTTTCACTGGGCTGACGGTTGTGTGATTAATGGGTCAATATATTTGTTGGATATTTTGAATAAGCAGCAAAACCAACAAAAAACACAAAATAATTCTGGAAAAAGGTACAATATACGCCCGTCGGACAATGAAATTCAACCTGGAAGCATATTGTGCACTCTGAATTGATACAACACACATTCTGAATAGAAAAGCCTTAAAGTGGGTCATGGTACACCAATCCATCTGACATGTCAACTGATTATGTATTTCTCTGAGAGGGAGGTTGTAACAAAATGTCAGTACAATATCTACATGTATCTATGATGATAAAAAGTCCAGGAAACCATTTAATCTACTTTTAGCCCTATAAAGTAGGTCATGGTGCACCAATTAAGTTGAAATGTTAACTGATTAAGCATTTATCTGACAGGGAGGCTGTGACTAAATTTCAGAGCAATACCTGTGACCATACCCCTAAAGTACTGTTGGTCACAGTGTGCCAATCCACCTGAAATGTTAACTTGTCTTCCTCTGAGAGGAAGCCTTTGACTAAATATCAGGGCAATATCTGTATCCGTAATGAAAAAAGCCTGGGAAACTGTCTGACCTATTTTTAGTCCAAAAGTAGGTCAAGGATGGACCAATCCAGCTGAAATGCAAATTGAACTTTGAACTTATAATCATGACATTTTGCGATATTTCATATCTGAATGAAGTGAAAAGAAACGAATTAGTTTGATGTTTCGTTGTTCATACAGTTGATACATGTAGTTTTCATTCCATTTTCAAGAATAAACAAATATTCATTCTTTACAATTTTACAAACAAGCACTATTTTATTGACCTCCAATTTTTTATTTAAGAGGAAGTGAAGAAATTCTATTATTTGTACAACTTTTCATACAAAGTGAATTACAAGCCTCAAATTACGAAAACTCATTTTGTTACTGGACATTTTTTAACCTCAAAATTGGAAAAAATCGATAGTGTTTCGCATAGGAAATGGTACCTTTCATCGGTAGCAGTTATATAAGGAAGAAAAAAAACCCTGGTGAAATGAAACCCCAAGAGAAAGTAAGATACATGTATTGTAACACCTTCTTTTAATTAACATTATAAAACAAATTTCAAATACTTTCCTAGGTATGCACAGCAAAACCATCAGTAAATGAAAGAATTCCACATTTGCTATCAGGCTTACTCATTGGTCTCTTTTACTATCAATTGCAATGCATATAGCTTTCTTACTCTAAGCGAAAAAATTAACTGTGGGCACAGTTTTCTATATTTAGTGTTAGCCGGATGACCCTGGCTGGTATAGTCAGCATGGTCAGGAATGCCCATGCCTGGCAGGCTTGTAGAATTTATGACAGTGACTTTCATTTCTAAATCACCTAACCTGGTGTCTTACCTGTAATTAGTAGTAATAAAAACAATGCTAATTGTGTGTGCCAAGGGACAGTCTGTGGTTGACTAGTAGGTTTATAATTTTGAACATCAATTGAAAGATGTATGCATTGAAGCATTACTAATCAGACTGAAAATGTGGATAGTGCAAATTGAGGGGGGTGGGGGGTGGGGGGGGGGGGTTAGTTATGAATAAATTATTATCAATGAGTTTCAAAGATTAAAGTAAATTTGTGTTAGATTTATGTGTTGATTTTATAAGCATATGACCATCTTCATTAACCAGCGATTTTTTTCTACCCACTGGTACTGGTACCGGTACCCATTCAATTGTGAAAAATAGCGTCAAAATCGAATAAATTGGGAATTTTCTACCAATGTATCGGCAAATGATTTCAACTAAACGAAAAGAAAATAAAGAGAACAAAACAAGTAGTCATCTCTTTACAAACTTTTTACGGTAATATTTGCTGTTGTGAAACATAAGGAATCTTTGTAAGCTTGTTTTAGAATCGTCGTATCTCTACAAAACACGCACACTGCCATGATCTGTACTTTCGATTTAATACTGAAGTGAACATTTTTGTTAACTCAAACGATGTTTCAGACTAAGTAAATTACGATGACAGCAGTCTATTTTTCGGCAAGAATATTGGGAATGTTTTGTCTCAAAATTGGGAAAAATCATTGGTTTTTGGCATTGGGAATGGTACCGTTTATCGGTACCAGTTATATAAGGGGGGAAAATGCTGTTTTAACTAAGGATTATGATCCATCCAGATTTAGAAATGCATAGTTACATATACAGGGAAAGGGGGTGGTATTATTTTTCTGATGAACGACTAAATTTTTTTTAATGTAGTTGTCTACAAAACTAGGGTAGGTAGATAGGTAGGAAATAAATTATATTTTTTTCCTAAAACTTTATTCTCAGTATACACAAAACATACTAACCACAATCTCCTTGCAGGTATATATGAGTGGCTCATTTTTCACTATCAATTCCATTACATGTGCATACTTGCCAACGTTTATGAGTGACCAAAAGGAACATCAGAGTGCCAGAGCAGTGCAGCCAATTCCAAAACAATGTTAATTTGATAATCTCTTGTACAATTTGACGAAAAAAATTTATGGGGGCAGGGCTCGAAATTACCTCATGTCTTTAAGTTCAAGACTAGTAAAAAAAAAACATGTCGGACTAGTAAACTGTCTATAGCACTAGTCCATACAGATTTAGTGAAAATCCGGAAATCATTTCTGAATTGGTTAAAATTTAAGCAAATTTGTTCCAAGTCTTTTAGATGTTTGAACTTATAGTTGATTACCTGCATGGTTAAGTGTTTGCATGACAATGACATGCTGATCTTCCAAACACATGGAGTGCATTCGAGATTGCTGTTCTTTGCACGAGTACAAATTCCTGCCGATTCCATGCCACGTACGCTTCATGAGAATGGGTTTGAGATGTAAGAACTCATACCACCTCTCTAAGTAGTGTGGTCAAAGAATACGTTCGTGCGCACATGTTCTCATCACTCGCGACTCTAACACTGGTGTTCGTAACACACACATGTTCTCATCATTCGCGACTCTAACACTGGAGTTCGTAACACACACATGTTCTCATCATTCGCGACTCTAATACTGGAGTTTGTAACACACACATGTTCTCATCATTCGCGACTCTAACACTGGAGTTTGTAACACACACATGTTCTCATCATTCGCGACTCTAACACTGGAGTTCGTAACACACACATGTTCTCATCATTCGCGACTCTAATACTGGAGTTTGTAACACACACATGTTCTCATCATTCGCGACTCTAACACTGGAGTTCGTAACACACACATGTTCTCATCATTCGCGACTCTAACACTGGAGTTTGTAACACACACGTTCTCATCATTCGCGACTCTAATACTGGAGTTCGTAACACACACATGTTCTCATCATTCGCGACTCTAACACTGGAGTTTGTAACACACACGTTCTCATCATTCGCGACTCTAATACTGGAGTTTGTAACACACACATGTTCTGATCATTCGCGACTCTAACACTGGAGTTTGTAACACACACGTTCTCATCATTCGCGACTCTAATACTGGAGTTTGTAACACACAGGTCATGGCTTGGTCAATCGAGTGAATTTTATTGACTATTGATAAAATTTCAAACTCCCATGACTCTAAGTACTGGGGGGGGGGGGGGGGGGGGGGGGGGGGGGGGGGGGGGGGGGGGGGGGGGGTATAATTTAGGGTCAGAAGAAATACAACTTTTTAAATTTTATGCCCAATGACATTCTATTATGTCCAACACTTAACAATGTGCTAGTAAAATTTCATTGAGGCTTGTACTCTCACTTGCCCAGGGGCTTGTAGTAAAAAGGATTAAGTGCAAAGATTGTGGGTATCAGACAAGGTTCACATCTTGGACAACTCTCACTGCTCCCCCTTTATTTATTCATACATTAAAAAACCAGATTGTCAGTTATTTTAGTGCTCTTTCTTGGTTTGAATATATTTTAATGCATATCTAATACACAACAGGTTTGAACACAAGTTCTTACAACTTACGAGGTTCTCACCTTAAATTAATTGACAACAATTGTCATAAAACATATGTATAGACAAAATGAATACATACTCTTCCTTATGGCTAAGTACAATCAGATCTCATATTAGAATTTGGTACCCTATTGGTAGAGACTTCATGAAGTAACATTTCATTACCGAAGTACATGTATTTTCAGTCTTTGGTGTCGACCACATCTCTCCAATGCCCATACTGGAGTTTTCTCTTTACAAGACTTGATAAATGTGTATATGAGTAAAGTTGCATATACAAAAACAAAAATTATGTAACCAGTTAGTGTGTTATTAGGACAGAAACAATCTGTTCAATCAAAGCACCTGTAACTTATTTTAAACAGTTAATAACTGTTTATGCTAATTATAATGTAACAAATTGTAGAAAAAATATCAATGATTCCTAATACAGTTGCTGTTGTTTTAAGAGCTACACATATTCCATACCTAACTAATTACAAGATGGACCATGCACTATGTTTATATCAAGTTGAACAAGCCATTTCCGAATTTCGCCGAGAAAATTCGAAATGAATCATGCAACCCAAATTAGTATCGATTCCCCGTTCGTATCGAATAGAAAGATAACTTATATTACATTAAGATAGTGTAGATATATAAAAGGTAATATCAAATGATTGTAAGGGCGATGAAATAAAACTATTAAAATTACCTAATCTGCATGCATGTATTACCCGACAGGAAGACTAGCAAATAGTTCTCCAAAATTGAAGAGTTCTCTTTCCCGCCATCGTGTCATGCATGTGAAAATCGTGCTCATCCAGAGCTTCTTGAATGCCGAAGATGTAAGTAAATATGCAGATACATGCACTGAATAGCTGCCTGTATCATTTTTGTGAGTACTTTGACTACTCTATGGATGACTATGAGGTTCATTTTTGTATGTCGAGGGTTAATAAACGTTATGGAAATGTATGTATTATGTAATGTATTTCGAGCGGTAAAATTGAAAGTTAAAAATGAAAGTAATCGTCATAGTTGTCACAAATTAAGGTATATATATATATATATATATATATATATATATATTTATATGAATATATGGTATGAATTATTGACGAATTATGGACCCACAGTGGGCTGCATGAAAGAACACTTGCATGTATAAAACATACATGTGTAACAAAGTTAATGATAGAAGGTTGTTTAACTTTGAATGTATTTTACATCGTAATCTGACATATTATGGTAAATTAAAGTATTTGTTTGTTGCATGGATAATTGGTGGGTTTTTTTCCAAATTGTTCTTTTGTTTAAATGAGAGAAACTTGCTTTGATCATGAATTGATCACAGTATGCAACTATATTTATGTCCCACATTTTGCTTTGTCACCAGAGGAATATTAGGTTGTCTGTCAATTTGTGCACAATCCAAGTCACACACATAGACAATCAACTCGTTCACAATCAGCAAGTGTACACAAACTTGTACATAGACAATGAACTCGTACACAAACTTGTACATAGACAATGAACTTGTACGTAGACAATGAACTTGTACGTAGACAATGAACTTGTACGTAGACAATAAACTTATACGTAGACAATGAACTTGTATGTAGACAATGAACTTGTACACAAACTTGTACATAGACGATGAACTGTACACAAACTTGTACATAGACAATAAACTTGTACGTAGACAATGAACTTGTATGTAGACAATGAACTCGTACACAAACTTGTACATAGACGATGTACTCGTACACAAACTTGTACGTAGACGATGAACTCGTACACAAACTTGTACGTAGACAATCAACTTGTACACAGACTTAGAGAGTGAACTCGTACACAGTAGCTGATTTGTTACAATTTTGAAACGTTTTGTGTTTTAATTGAAATAATACATTTAGAATCTGTCCTGCTCTGAACCATTGAATATGCTCCCTTTGTGCTAAAGCTTTTATATTTCACATGAGTATACCAACATTTTTGACCCTGTGACCTTGACCTTGGAGTTTGACCTACTTTTTGAAAACTTTAACCTTGCTTATAGCATTTGAACAGTAAGTGCCAGAGCTTTGATATTTCATATGAGTATTCCTTGTGACAAGACCTTTCTGTGGGTACCAAAATTGTTGACTTTGTGATGTTGACCTTGGAGTTTGACCTACTTTTAAAAAATTTAACGCTGGTCATAACTTCTCAATGGTAAATTTTAGACCATTCATATTGCACATGAGCATTTCTTGTGACAAAATCTTTCTACTGGTACCAAGATATCTGTCCTTGTGACCTTGGCTATCTTTGGAATTCGGGGGCATTTGTGTTTCACAAACACATCTGGTTAATCATATAGTAATCAAACATTCTAAAATAAAGTGATTTATAGGATTATATTGTTACAGTGCTGTTAAGGATGTACATCGTCAAAATGGCCGACTTCCTATCAAAACATGAATGGAAATAAAAATATCAGTTGTAATTGTCTATTCTGTTTAGATTTAATTACCTAGCTGAGTAGCTCAGTAGGTTAGCATGTTGACTGCTGAGCTGTAGATTGCAGGTTCAAGTCCAGCAGGGATTTTAAATTTTTTCCAGGTTACTTCCTATAAAACTGCATCCCCCCCCCCTACTTTTCAATCATAACCGCTGCGGTGCATGGTCTATAGGTTAGAGCATTTGCCCCACATGCGGAAAGTCGAGGTTCGAATCTCAGTCGAGACAAACCTAAGTCATTAAAATGGGTAGTGACAGTTCCATCGCCAAATGCTCGGCATCAGGTGTGAATGTCACGAGTCCTCGGAGATTACCTTAAAAACGGATGTCCCGTGTCACAGTAGGTGTGGCACGCTAAAGAACCCTCAATGCTCAATGGCTGTAAGCGCCAAGCAAATTTGGCCTAAATTTGAAGCCCTTCATCGGTCATGGTGATGTCTCCATGTGAGTGAAAAATTAAAGAGACATTAAACAAGATACAATCAATCAATTGATCAACCATATCAAATTTCTCTTGTGAAGCATTCCTCCTTAATCACAGGGTTACTGAAATTACAGCTCGTTTACCTTTATAGTGTCACCATACTTCACAGACTCGATACAGAAGGTGCATGATCCCTATCTAATTTTGGGTAAAAAGTTCAAAGGTCAAGCAAACTAGACAATGATGTGCATAAATGATTTCTTTTCCTCAATGTTTTTCATCTGAAATCATCATACTTCACATGCAGACTCGCTAGACCTGTATTAACATTTAGGACAAAAGGTCAAGAAAATTGAACTCTGGGGGGGGGGGGGGGGTGTCTTTTTGGGTCAGGAGTTATTTTTCTTTTCAACCATCAAAGAAGCATGCTTCCACCATTCCTTGATCTCCATCCCATTCATAAGGTAGAGCATTATCTTCCTGAGCAAGATCAGGGTTTAAAATTGGTAAGGTTTGGATCTTACAAACTTTTCAAATGCTTGATATTATAGAATCTAAGCAAAAAAAAAATCAAAAAGGTATTTTTAATGTTGGATTGGAGTTAATGTGATGGTAATTTGCATGATAAAGATCTCTCACTTGGTCAAAGCATACCTAAGTCCCAAATTTAGCAGTTACTTCTATAGCGGGCTTTTTTAATATATTACTTATTGAAATACTAAATTTTCACAGGGACGTGAAATTCCGTAGAATCAATCAGGCCTAATGGGCATTAGTTTAACATACATATGAAACAATTAAGATGGATGGACTACCATTTTTATGTTAAATAATACTTTTGCAACACAGGCCTATTATTTGGGATATTGATCTCCTTTGTCATTTAACATTTCTGTGGTTTCTTTGTCCATAAAATGTAATTATCCTTATAACCTGAACTTTCATTTAGAAAATTGCAATCCCTTGTTAGTATTAATTCTGGCATAATTCATTAAAAGCTAGTTTTATGACAAAAGATTTATATATTGTTTGTCTGCCTGTCTACAGAGACCAACAACGTTCTGTATATTTTCTTGATTAGCTGGGATAAAATGGCAAGTTTCTGCTCAATTAGACATATCTGAGATTGGTCAAATCTAAATCATTGCACTATTATTATATTATACATTGGTTTCTCAGATTTGACGGGCACACATTGCATAACTCAGACATTTTTTATTTGCCATTTTTCTCTAGGGAACCCGATAACCAGACAAATGTAAATTGAAAGGAATGAAGAAGTAGGGAACCTCAATATAAATAACGAACAGTCCTTATGATTGTCAATTTTGTTAAGTCAGTGATTAAGATGGCATATATAATTTCTAAAGAGTGCCTGAATATGGTGCTAATTAATTCATTATACCACCAGTATAGTATATAACAGCATTTATGCACAAAATATTTTCGTTCAAAATAAGACAGAGAGCCACATGTGCAATGATTATCATAATTTTTTCACTTGTAATTTTAACCTTAAGTTGGAGAGGTTATACTTACAACAGGCACCTGTTGTTCACTAAAAGTAAAATCGACTATGGAAGTCTTGGGAAGTATTCTGACATATTTTAAATAGTAATTTTCATATACGGAAGTTTTTTTTTGTTTTTTTTTCCATAGTTAACAAGAAGTGTAAGTGTAAATAAACTTTAAATTACATTTCTGCTAAAACAAATTCAGTGCACTTTAGGCAGAAGTTTTTATACGCCTGTCTTTAGACAACTTCTTTCTCCCTCAAGAAGTGCAAGAATGTTTGCTTTTCAGCTGGATCGGTGCACTGTGACCTCCTTTATAGCTAAAAGTAGGTCCAACAGTTTTCTGGACTTTTTTCATTATGGATATGGATATTGCCCTGAAATTTAGTCACAAACTTCCTCTCTGACGAATACAAGTTCAGTTTGCATTTCAGAAGGATTGGTCCGTCCGTTGGTGACCTACTCCAGGGCTTAAAGTAGGTCAAACAGTTTTGCAGACTTTTCACCACGGATACAGGTATTGCCCTGGAATTTGTCACAACCTCCATCTCAGTGAAATACATGATCAGTTCACATTTCAACTTGATTGGTGCACTGGGACTTAATTTAGGACTAAAAGTAGGTCAAAAAGTTTCCTGGAATTTTTCTCATCATTGATACAGATATTGCAATCTCCCTCTCTGAGAAATACATAATGAGTTCTCACATCAGATAGATTGGTGCACCATGTCCTACTTTAAGCCCTTGGTGACATCTCCAGACAAGGGAAAAATTCTCGGGCGCGGCATTCAGTAGGTACTCTACATTCTCATTTTAAGACAGCCAATATTTGTCTATTCATTTCAAATATCATTGCCTAGCTGAGTAGCTCAGTAGGTTAGCACTGTGACCGCTGAACTGTAGATCCTCAGTTCGAGTCCAGCAGGGGTTTTCAATTTTTTATGCCCCCACCACAAAGTGGTTGGGGCATATAGTTTTACCCTTGTCCGTCTTTTCGCTACACCCAGTTTTCCGGACTTTTTTCTAAATGCCTTGAGATATTGACTTTTGTATGCAGGTGTGTATTGATGAGTTACAGATTGAGTTACACTCGGAGTTTTGTTCTGGTTAGTTGATTTTTATGGAGTATGCCCCTCTAACGTACAGAAAAATTACTGTTACGACCAATTTTTCAGACTTTATATGCTCCCCAAAAAAATTTAGGGGAGCATATAGTCGCTGTCGCACCTGTCCGTCCGTTCGTTCGAGCTCATATCTTCTAAACCTTTCATCAGAAATTGATACAATTGATCACAAAAGTTCCTTGAGACAAGGACTTTTGGACCAAGGCCTTTCAAGTTCATTTTGAAAAAGTCAAGGACACTCAGAACATATAAAATTCCTTATTTCAACAGTTTTTGTTATCAAAGTTCCCATCTCCTAAACCTTTCATCAGAAATTGATCATAATAGTTCATAATTGATCACAACTATTCCTTGAGAAAGGGACGTTCGGACCATGGTCATTTTGGAAAGGTCAAGGTCACTCAGAACATATACTTAATATAAGTAAAATTTCTTTATTTTGGCTGTTTAAAAGGTACTGATCATATATCACACAAATATGTAATTAGACAAATGGCTTTCAGACAAAGGTCACTCAAGGTCATTTTGTATAGGTCTAGGTCACTCAGAAACCTCATCTATATGAAAAAATATACTTCATTTCAACAATATTGCAACAGTTATTGATCTTTTAAACCAAGGTCTCACAAGGTGATTTTGCAGATGTCAAGGTCATTCAGAACATAAACCTTATATAAGGAAAAAGTGCCTGTTTCATCATTTTTTTTAACAGCTATTGATCATACATCACACAAATTAATTATTACTTTTGTGTGAACTACATTCAAGGTCATTTTGTAAAGGTCAATGTCACTCAACATATACCTTAGATATGAATAAGAAACCTTCCTTTCAACAATATTTTAGCAGTTATTGATCACTGTGTGAGTCATTCGTCATATGAAGTAGTTCTGACATTGGTTAGATACATTTTGGGGAACATCCATCAATTTACTGATATTCTTGTTTTCTAAATGCCTTGAGATATATTGAATTGATTTTTTTGTATGCAGATGTATATTGATGAGTTACAGATCGGGTATGAATTTTGTTCCAGTTTGTAGATTTTTGATGGATTTCTACCCCTTTAACTTAGAAAACTTACTGTTATGACCAGTTATACAGATCTTTTTCTAAATGCCTTGAGATAATGAATTGATCTTTTGTTCGAAAATCCCCTAGTGATCTAAGTTTTACATGCGAATCTTTTGTTTGAGAATCCCCTATAGGGATTAAAGTTTTACATGTGAATATATATATCTAGGGAAAAGCGTTGAGTAAGGGCCAAGCTGACTCAGGTGAGTGATGTGGCCCATTGGCCTCTTGTTAACATTTTAATCTTCTTGATTAATGTAATTTGATATGAAGTATCTTTGAAACAAAAGTGACAAAAACTGAAAATTTGAGGACTTGCGCATTTCTGGGGCCTTGCAGTGCTCCAAGTCGCATCAGCTATCAGGTCGCAAAATGGCGACCTAGAAATATTTCTGGTCGCCATTTTCAAATTTCTAGTCGTCATTTTCAAAATTTCTACTTGCCATGGCAAAAGATTTTGTAAATAAGACTTGCAAGAAAAAAATCAACACCCATGCATGCGTTTTGTTTGTTTTATTAGCTCTTCTGAGCCGAAGGCTCAAAGAGCTAATGCTATGGCCATTTGTGCGGTGTGCGTAAACTTTTTAGAAAAAGGGCTATAACTCAAGAACCCCTTGGCCAATTTTTTCAAATTTGTTACAGGGTATCATTGGCCCAAGGGCTTTCATACATACTGAATAGAGGGATGTGACCCTTTAACAAGGGGACATAATCAGGAAAATAAAAACAAAATTAGTGGTTGCTAAAAAATCTTCTTCTCAAGAACCACTGGGCAGATTATCACCAAACTTACACATAAGGATGAGGATATGTTGTAGATTAAAAATTGTTCAAGGCATTACCCTGGAGCAAAGGGCGTGGTCTCAAGGTCACTTCAAAGTTGACCTAAATTTATATTTCCTTAAATCTTTGATATTTTAGTCATTATAAGGACTAGGATCATCAATTTTTGACAGTTGATGCATCTTAGGACCTTGTGTCAAGTTATCTCAAAAGTAGGTCACGGTGACCTACTTTTTAAATTTTGCAGGTATTTATTTTAAAATTAATTTTGATGCATATCTTGGACACTTTGAAGCCTATGATCATCAAAACTTGTCAGTTGGTGGATCATGGGACCTTGAAATGCGTCAACTGAAAAATAGGTCACCGTGACCTACTTTCTGAATTTTATGGCTTATCATTTATAGATATATTTTAAGTTGTTATTTCAAATACCGAGAGGTTTAGAATCATCAAATCTTGTAAGTTGATGCATCTTGAGGCCTTGAAACATATTTATAAAAAAAGTAGGTCACAGTGACCTACTTTTTGAATTTTACAGATACTCAAATTTCACATTTTCAATTTTAGATGCATATTTTGGGCAATGTAAAACCTAGGATCATCAAACTTTGTCATTTGATGCATCTTCGGTTTGTGTCGACCAAAAAGTAGGTCACCGTGACCTACTTTTGGTATTTGACAGCTAAATTACTATATTTCAGACACTATTTGACCTACAATCATCAAACTTTGTCAGTTGATGCATCTTGAGTCTTCGGAGTGTATCGACCAAAAAGTAGGTCACTGTGACCTACTTTTGGCATTTGACAGTTATATTTATATATTTCAGTCACTAATTGACCTACAATCATCAAACTTTGACAGTTGATGCATCTTGAGTCTACGGAGTGTGTCGACCAAAAAGTAGGTCACCTTGACCTACTTTTGGAATTTGACGACTATATTTATATATTTCAGATACTATTTGACCTACAGTCATCAAACTTTGTCAGTTGATGGGTCTTACATGTTCGAAGGGTTTCGACCAAAAAGTAGGTCACCTTGACCTACTTTTGGAATTGGACGGCTATATTTATATATTTCAGATACTATTTGACCTACAGTCATCAAACTTTTTCAGTTGTTGGGTCTTGCATGTTCGAAGGGTTTCGACCAAAAAGTAGGTCAACTTGACCTACTTTTGGAATTGGACTGCTTTATATATATTTCAGATACTATTTGACCTACAGTCATCAAACTTTGTCAGTTGATGCGTCTTGCATGTTCAAAGGGTGTCGACCAAAAAGTAGGTCACCTTGACCTACTTTTGGAATTGGACAGCTATATTTATATAATTCAGATACTATTTGACCTAGAGTCATCAAACTTTGTCAGTTTTTGGGTCTTGCATGTTTGAAGGGTGTTGACGAAAAAATAGGTCACCTTGACCTACTTTTGGAATTTGACGGCTATATTTATATATTTCAGATACTAATTGACCTACAGTCATCAAACCTTGTCAGTTGATGGGTCTTGCATGTTCGGAGTTCGCTGACCAAAAAGTAGGTCACCATGACCTACGATTGGAATTTGACAGCTATATTTCAATATTCAGATACTAATTGGCTTAAAATCATCAAACTTTGTCAGTTGATATTTCTTGGGTTCTCAAAATGTGTAAACCAAAAAGTAGGTCACATTGAACTACTTTTTTTGAATTCTTAGGATTTAACTAAAGATTTAGAATACTAAGAGGCTAAGAATAGAAATGGTGATGTTGTACAATTTATCAGAAGAGCGATTCTAGTCCCTTGGGCCTCTTGTTTTTAAACTGAATAGAAATGTGCTGTGAAACATGCTGGATGCTAACAAGTCAAGTATTTACTCTGTCAAAAGTTGCATTGCATTGGGTCATCCTGAATATCCTGTATATTTTACAGTACGCTTCTGGGGAAGAAAACTCAACGTTCCACACAAGGATTTGCTTTAGGGTCCTCAATAATGGGCCTTCACTGCTTATGCGAACAAGAGATTCTACTTTTGTTGGATCTTTTGCTGAACAATCAGTACCAACATCAATAAGAACACCACATGCACATCCCCAGTTTGTAATTGTCTTTGAAAATTAGCAGCAACAGTTGCCCCACTCGACTTACTGCTAAAAATGCAGTCACGGACAAAGATACGTCTCTTACTGTTACCGTGAATAGTCACACTTCCATGTTTAAAAGATGTACACCTGGCCGTAGCGAAATCAGACAATGGGTGTCCAGAAATGGTGGACGTTCCTGGCTGATTGACCTCACAAATTCTGCAAAACATTTTGCCATCTCTGTATATCAACCACGAAAATTCCTTTAGCCATTTCAGGACTGGGGTTCTTCCTTTACTTTTGCATTTTTCTTCAGACACAGCTATGTCATTTTTAGATGCAAAACTTTTTCAGTGTGATTCTCGAATTTCTTCATTATATGTACTATGCTGAGGTTTCTAATTATACCCCCCGCAACAAGTTGTGGGGGGGGGGGGGGGGTATACTGGAATCGGGTTGTCCGTCTGTTTGTCCGTCCATCCGTCCGTCTGTAGACACAATGGTTTCCGGGCTCTAAAGCATTATCCTTTCCACCTACCGTCACCATATCATACATATGGACTACCCATGGGATGAAGATGTTCCCTATCGATTTTGGGGTCAAAAGGTCAAAGGTCAAGCGCACTGGACATTGAAGTAGCAATATGGTTTCCGGGCTCTAAAGCGTTATCCTTTCCACCTACAGTCACCATATCATACATATGGACTACCCATGGGATGAAGATGTTCCCTATCGATTTTGGGGTCAAAAGGTCAAAGGTCAAGCGCACTGGATATCGAAGTAGCAATATGGTTTCTGGGCTCTAAAGCGTTATCTTTTCCACCTACAGTCACCATATCATACATATGGACTACCCATGGGATGAAGATGTTCCCTATTGATTTTGGGGTCAAAGGTCAAGCGCACTGGACATCGAAGTAGCAATATGGTTTCTGGGCTCTAAAGTGTTATCCTTTCCACCTACAGTCACCATATCATACATATGGACTACCCATGGGATGAAGATGTTCCCTATTGATTTTGGGGTCAAAGGTCACACGCACTGGACATCGAAGTAACAATATGGTTTCCATTTAAATTCTTTAACGGCTTTTTTCATCGCATGGAGATGCTGTGTTCCTAGATAATCCATTTCTCCCTACCAACGAGAATACCCAAGGTTTGTCCTGCCATTTGTTTTTTACACTCAGAAAAGAGGTAGTTTATACCTATAACCAACACCCTTTGGGAGATTGGGGTAAGCGGGGGGTATTCTTAGTGAGCATTGCTCACAGTACTTCTTGTTTTTACTACCAATAACTCCAAAGTGCTCTAACCCTCGTTTTCCCGCCATCTTTATTGCTTTCAAATGCTGCTTTGACCGAGACTGAAAAATATTTATTCGGACTTCAGATCCCGATTATAAAATTTTACTAGATGCCCAATTTTTCTCCACTCGCGAAAATGCGACTTAATTATAATCTCTAGTCGCAATATCGATTTCCTGGTTGCAAATGCGACCATTTTACTCGCAACTTGGAGCACTGCTTAGGGGCAGGGCAAAAACTGCCCAAAATTGACAAATTTTTATAAGTGCTCTCTACGATTGCATATCTATAAGAAAATCTAAATGCATAATGATGTAGAGCAGGAAGGCCTCTACCAAAGTTGTAAATTTCATGATCTGCGGGTAGAGGGTTCGGACTCCAGGACGGGGTCAAACTTGGGATGTATAGTGTATATGTGCAAAACATGTACATGATATCAGCTTTTGTTTTTGATACTAAATTGAAACTAAATCAATATTTAGAAGGAGTAGATAGTCCTTACCAAAATTGCAAATATACTGATCCTGGGGGGAAAGGGTTTGGTTTCAGGGTGGAGCCAAAATTATTATAGTGATTTATTATTGTCTTTTGAAGGACTAATTAATATAAAGCCTTTCATCAGTACATGCACTTTTGAGGGCATTTAAGTTTTAATTTAAACTGTTACTGAATATTAGAAATTTGCTCAGATATTCAGAACAGGACATTTTTCTAGATTTCATAGCCCTCTGGACTAGTGATACTTTTAACAGCGTTCAGGTGACCGATAAGGCCTGTGGGCCTCTTGTTTTAAAATGTTCTTTTTAAGAACCACAATGATGAAAATTGATGGAAGTTTTTCTAAGCATCCTCATGTAGTGTAGTTGCAAAGTTTAAATCTTCTGAGTGTTAAATTGATGTACATGAACCTTAAGCTGACAATTGTTTGCTACAGACCTCTTGGTTCTCGGGTGAGCTATGTGGCCTATGGGTCTTGTTAATACTGTTTTTTGTTCACTGATGAAAAAAATGCTGGTGTGGAATACAATATGTGACAATTTTTCATGACATATTTTAGATAAAGCAATATTTTTGGATTGATCTGTGTAAGATTGCCATTTAAGGAAATATGAAGTGAGATGATAGTGCACCAAGACTGTTGTCAGATGAACTGGAAAAAAATTGTGAAAGTGTGAAAATGCATGGTAGAGGAAGAAAAGAGGAAGTAAATCAATGAATTGAACCCTGTGTTTGGCCCCCACCTGTTTATGAAGGCCGACTTAGATGCACTAATTAATTTCAAACATCCACCCCTGTCAGATAATTGTGTTAACTTTTAATAATTACAGTAGGCCGTTTGTTTATAATGCTGGGGTCTTATTCCCTAACTCTGTGTTGACTTAATTGACAATTTTATAAACAGCTCCAGTAACATGTGTTACATTTTATGATGAAGAACACACAAATTCTCTCAAACAGAAATTTGCCACTCCAGATCTGATTTACTTGTCTAAAATTTCCAGACAATTAATAGATTAATTGACTCCTCTAAGAAGGTCATGTTTATCTATATACCATGTTTTTCTGGCATTAATTCTGAATTGGCATGCTTCCTTGGAAATGCTCAGAGAAGACTATTGCAGGTTCTGAATCCAGTCATTATAATGTTTCAAAGTAATTATAAATCCTTTGAAAGTTCTGATAAACTGACATATAATTTTTTTTTATTTTTTCATAAACTACACCATTAAACATGAAATAGATGGTTTGATTTTGGTTATCAATCTAGATATTGACAAACCAATTACAGATATATACTGCTGTCAAATAATTGATCATTTGTAATAAGTACTGAAGTTAGGTATTCATCAAAGACTTGTTTTTCACAATTTTTCTTACTTATACTCCACGCACTATTCTGAAATAATATCTCGGTGCTAATTAAGTAGCCTCGTTAGATTCATTAATTGCATTCGGAGGACAATTTAATACCAAAGAGAATGTGAGTCATGCCAAAGAAATTAAAGAACCGCACTGGCCAAAATCAATATAGAAGAATTACCAGAGCATGTGTTGATTAATTAATATGTTAATCAGTTCCATAAAAACTATAGAGGGTTATTGGTATCTGCCTGAAAATGCTGCTTATTGCATTACCCTGAGTAAGTCACTGGTGCATTGTGTTACTGAAAATTGTGTGTTGTTTTCTTGTATTTGTTGTCAGTTCTTAATTCTCATACATATCTTTCTTAAGTTTTACAGGGATCATTAATTCTTGTCCATGCTAAATTGACAGTGAGTGGTCACAGATGCCAAATAGGATAGAGATGTGTGGCTAACCAGACTTCATGACAATAACTGTTTAACTAAAGAAACAGAATTTTCAGGTGAGTACAGTAGGCCTGAAGTACTCTCTGTAGGATTCAGTGCCAAGATGAGGTAATTCAAAGCAAAAAAGGTGTTTTATTGAAGACTTTTGATGAGAACCATTGTCAGTTATAGTTAGCTTCTAGTTAAGTGGCACAGAGAGAAGCTTTTTTCTGCTGCTGTTATACCGTAAATCTGGTTATTTTTACTGTCAATTAAATTTAGCGTTTTTTGCGAGTCAGTTGGATTCGCAAAAATATTTTTCTCAAAAATAATGTTTCACACGTTTTTTAATATGTTTTTACATAAATTCACAAAAATAAGAAACACAAAAATAAATATAACGGCTTTTTACTCAAATTTGCAAAAATAAATCAACGCAAAAATAGTTTTTGGTCTGTCTGCCTGTTTGTCTGCAAAAACTTGAATCTGTCATCTTCCACCGTGCATTAAATTGACAATATTTATCATTTCCATTAGTGGAACTCTTCAAATTAAAGGCTCGTAAAGTCGTGCTACCGGGACAACATAATATAAACACATTACTTAGGCATACGTAATATAAATTATGGTATCAAATACATATAACCGACTGCAAACCACAACACTGATTAAAATTATAAAGTCAAATTTAGGAATTGATTATTCTTACAAGAAAACAGACAAACTTATTAAACTATGTGAGGGAGAGAAGCTACTAAATTTGCCAAATCTGACCGATATAAAGCATCAATCGCAAGAAAAACTGTGAAGGGAAAAACCTATATGCACATCCAACACAAGAACTTTTCTTGTCATTATGTGATTAATATGTTTTTAAAGTTATTCTGTCAGACTCCAAAGACATTCTATTTTATCAAACAATTAGGACAGGTTCATATGGCATGGACTTTGTAATCATACAGTACAACCCCCCCCCCCCCTCAATTTCCATATTTGGGAGTTGAACTATGTTCAATCTCCCTGGGTCATCACGCACTTTTCTGCGCAGTAATTTGTATTGATTTGTATAGTGGTCGTCAGCGGGGGTTCTGTGTCAGCTGATTTACTCCTAGGTAAATCAACATAAACTTTTATAAACATCCGCCATTAAATAATCCATGTAACTTTTCTGAATTAATCTAATTTTGATAATTGACATGTAAATAAATGCAATGATATTGTATTCAAATCAATTTGAATACAAGATTTCGATCAAATTGATACTGATATACATAGAAAAATAAAAGATAAGGTTGAAAATTGTCGTTTGTAACGCAGCGTCACCTATAAACATTGATAGGGAAACGAACGACAACTGCACACAAGCCCTATTGACACCGTGGCGCGAAATATCGAATATGGTGCGAAACCTCAGAAAATTTACAAGAAATAACTCTACAACATTGTGTATGTGTATATATTTGGGTTTTTTTTAATGTGATATAAAAAATGCTTAATGTTACATGTAGATTGAATTAAAACACGTCATTCCCAGTCAACAACTTTCGATTTGGATCGGAATACGAAATAAAATTTCTTATATCCGGTGGCAAAGTGAAACTGCTTCATGCTTCAAGTTATTGAATTACGTAGTAATTGCACGTTACACATTAGAGAACTGTTCCTTTTAATAAAGAAAGTCACAAAATAGATACAAAATGAGTGTACCTTATTCATTACTGTTACCGAGCTTTCGTCGACGAAAATCTCGAAATGGCGTGTTTCGCTGCGCTTGATGATGGTAAGGTCCACATTTTCTACGTGAGTAGTGTGATATTTGTTTATGAATTTTTTGCGCATACATGGTATGTCTCGGCTAGGAATAATGGAAACTTTCTCACCTAGATGTATGTAAAGACATATTAATCTCTATTTTTAAAAATGTAGAACACTTTTATCAAATGACAATGTTTGAAAACACTTAGAGCCCCGATGTCAGAATTTCCTTTTCCAAGACATCAATATGTCAAATTCATTATCCTTTTTGAATAGTATGTACCATATTTTGTACCAGTTATCCATTTTGAATCCCCTATTACAATGGGATTTTGCTGCACTCTGTAATGTTTGAGTGGATGTCATGAGTGTGTGTCAAACAGAAATTTTAAGAGCATGGAATAAGGTGCTGCCATGTATTACTTCACTATCAAAGTTTAACCCAGTTGCCACAATGTTGAATTTATGCTGCAGAAAGTATTGGAAATTGCTCTGGTCAAAACACATTGTTTATTTGTCTACAGATGAAAGAGACATGAGGATTCTCCCTCACAAACTGAAAAAAAAAAATAGTTATGGATCTTGTACATGTATAGTTTATTAATCACTAGAGATTTCCAGCATCACAAGTCTGATTTCACTATATGCTTTCTATACTGTCAGGTTCCTTCACCCCCTGTTTGAGCCACAGTATAATATCCCAAATACCTTGGCAATAAATAACATTATTTGACTATTGTTTCATTTTTAGCGGAGTTGCGATGAAGTCGAACTCGGCTTATGATCTGATGAAGTGCCTTTGGGCGGGCTGAGGTGGGCATGCATCAACATTTCATTTCTGCACCACAGCTCTTGAGCAAATTATAGGATCTCATTCAAACTTAGATGGATTGTCACCCTCAGTAAGATGAGGAAGCCTATCGATTCTGGGGTCACTAGGTCAAAGGTCAAGGTCACTGGCTATAAATAGACTGAAATTTGGAGAAAATTTTGTTTTCCGCACCATAACTCTTGAACGAATTATAGGATCTCAATCAAACTTAGATCGATTAAGTAAGACAAGAAGCCTATCGATTCCGGGGTCACAAGGTCAAAGTCACAGTGGCTATAAATAGACTGAAATTTGGAGAAAATTTTGCTTTCTGCACTATAATTTTTTAACAAATTATAGGATCTCAATTAAACTTAGATGGATCATCGCCCTTGATGAGACAAAGAAGCCTATTGATTTTGGTCAAGGGTTAAAGCTCAAGGTCACAAAGGATTTAAGTCGGCTGAAATTTAAGTACGCAAAATTTTGCTCCCTGCTTGATAATTCTTGAAAACTTTTCTGCCGGTTCCCTCTATGCCCATTCCTTGCGCAACTCGGCTTGTGCATTTCCGATGCCCGACAATTTTTAATTTTTTTGCATTTCATTTATTTTGAGTTATTATACAATTATTTACCATTCCATTGATCCTCTACAGGACTGTAGTATACTCAGGTGACAGTTTAGCATATTGGACTACCTTTTCAAGTAATGAATCCTTAGAATTAGCTATAACTAGGATTAAACTTGAATGTATATATACAGGGGAAAAACTTCTTCATAACTGCAAGGCATTGATAACCATATTGATTTGAATGTTTGGGCCATAATATGTGGTCACATTTTTCATGAGAATATAAAGGGGTGAAATTCTAGAAAACAACAACACGACTTCAGTTACTCGAGGAGCGTTGTGGCCCATGGGCCTTCCATTATCCATGTTTGCTGTTGTAACGCTTTGAAAAACAACAGTTGATTTGTATCTAAAATCATGATAATATTCAGTCATTTATCCCCCTACCCTTCCAGTACTATCTTTTCTAACTGAATTTCCACAATGTTCAACTCCCACGAGTACTTTAAGTATTTTGATTTAGAACAAGTTATTTATATGCCAAACTCCACCATTTTAGATGTTTATAACATTATAACACTAATTAACACAACTGATGCGTTTCCAAACTGCATCTAAGCTATTTTGAAAATTACAAAATATTGATGGAGATCAACATCGTTGTTTGGAATTTTTAAAATAGGTGTGGTGGAGTTTAAAAAACATGTAACATCTTTAATAAGATAGTGTTAAAATATTTGAAAAATGCAATTTGACCAATGGTTATTTTATTTAAAAATACATCATGTATTTTAACTCTCAAAAGGGGGGGGGGTGTTATGAACATTTCGTTTATGTCCCAGTGATCTCGCACTTGCTCGCGAGACTTGTGCATTTTCTTACCAATGACGCACAAGAGTCATCAAAGTGCGATAACTCTAATGAGCTGGTAATGAGAACTATTGAACATTTTTAACTTCTTGATAACTACCATTCCAATTCTTTTCCAAGGACTCTTGCGTTTGGGGCCAAATTTGACCCCTCATCCAAATTAAATGATATTCGTCAAAATTCTTTCATCTAGGGTGTATGTCCTCATAAAATGATTATCATATGTTTGTACAAAGCTTTATTCATGTTGTGTCATTTTAGCATTACTTTATCAAATTATACGACATCATGAACAAGAAGGCTTTGTCATGAACTCATGATTAAAATGATCCATCTCATGTTATGAGTTTTATTTTTTTAAAAAGTGCAATATGATTTTTATTTGAAAAGTTTAACTGACTCTCTCCAAAAATTTTAATAATATGTAGATGATTTATAGGCGACAACTCCTCCGATTTTGTCGGGTTACACCTGATTTTTGGATCCGTAACTCAAATATTTTTATGACCTAGTGGGTCATACCTTTCACCTGATGTCTGGATTTGGTTTTGTAAATTAGATTGCATGTGTAATTTCCAGTTTGCAACACAAGCTTGGAATTACGTAAACAATACCAATGGTCATGTACATGACAGAGAAGTTATCAAAGCAGGTGTTAATAATTATCTGCAAGTTGTTTTGACAAATCTGGGATTGAAGTCATTATGTAAAGTGGCTTCTACCAAGAACTAACTCTCTCTCTCTCTCTCTCTCTCTCTCTCTCTCTCTCTCTCTCTCTCTCTCTCTCTCTCTCCCTCCCCCCCTCTCTCTCTCTCCCCCCTCTCTCTCTCCATCCTCTCCATTTCTCTCTCTCTCTCTCTCTCTCTCTCTCTCTCTCTCTCTCTCTCTCTCTCTCTCTCTCGTATTATGCCTCCACCCCCTTGAAACTTGAAAAACAGTGGCATATTGTTTTGCACCTGGCAGTTGGTAGGTCGGATAGTCAGTAGGTCGGTCCATCTGTCTGTAGATCAAGTCTTCTCCGCTCAATATTTTGAGAACCCTTTGCTTGACAGTAATCAAACTTCATACACTGGTACATCTTAAGGAGTAAATGACCCCTATCAATTTTGAGGTCACATGGTTGAAGGTCAAAGGTAAAATCCACTCTTGACATAGGAAGATATTGTCAGCTCAATATCTTGATTGTTTTGGCGCTACTATCAATTAAATGATATGTGCATAACCTTTTTCATTTTGCATCACGGGGTAATATATGTTTCTGAAACATTTCTTGTTGGAATATTATGATCTACTATTTGGCCCTAAAAGGAGCACAGCTTGAATTTCATTGGTATGCTCATAAAAGAGTGAGTGGATGACTGATTATTAAATTGTGGTGGTGATCGGTGGATGAAAACAGCCATAGGGATACTAGGGTGTCTAAGCAGAGGTTTGCAGTCTTAGAATGGTCTTGTTAGCAAATGTCAGACTTAGGTTTACATTTTGAAAATAAGACCAATCAGAGGCTAAAACAGTTACATTGCTGTACGCACACATGGTGAACATAATGTCTAAGTAACAGCTAAGAGTAGAAGCTAACTGGGCTATATAGTTAGTAAGGTTTCTTGGAACTTATAATTCTTGGTGAGGACAGTGAAGCATGAATCCTAAAAGAAATTACATGAAATCACTATTACGATTCCATTTGATCTTCATGCACTGGTTATTTTCTGATAATTTCATTTTCACAATTTTAGCAAATAATGAATGAGTATAATGAGATAATAAGATCTCTTCAAATTTCTGAAAGTGCCAATGCTTTGTGCCTACAAAGAATATTGTAGTAAAAGCGATCTACAGGTATTGAATCCTTAGTGGGATGGATGGCAAGTTAGAGTTATTGTTCTTAGTATAATCCATGCAATGTCTATTCTTTTCTTTGTTTTTCATTAACTACGAAGAATTTTAATGTATATTTTTGTACAAAACAATCAAAATATGTCTGAAAGGAATGACAATAAACATAGTCTGATGAAGTTTATTAGCAATGTTAAAACTGTTATTTCATGAGATTTATAGAAAGTTAAAAAGCACTCAAGACCCCATAATGTGGTGTTAGGGCACATATATTACCTCAGTGTTCTAATGGGTTATGCTGTGAACCAAGAGGTTTGTTGTTCAAATCTCAGCATGTTTGTCATATGTCGCTGGACAAGATACTTTAAGTTCGTCCAGCTGTAGATGAATTCCACCTTCGAGTAGATTAAATGTCCAAATTACAAAAGATGAATCTGACTTAAGCATTATTGATTAGGATCTATTGACTCAGATAAAGAGAAGTTTTAGCATAGACAATGCAATGCAGAATATATGTATAGGAAGTGACTCTGTGAGCGCCGCTTTTGAGTGGTCTCGCTTTGTTTTATGTATAGGAAGTGACTCTGTGAGCGCCGCTTTTGAGTGGTCTCGCTTTGTTTTATGTATAGGAAGTGACTCTGTGAGCGTCACTTTTGAGTGGTCTCGCTTTGTTTTATGTATAGGAAGTGACTCTGTGAGTGCCACTTTTGAGTGGTCTCGCTTTGTTTTATGATATTTCTCACTTTTGAGTGGTCTTGCTTTGTTTTATGATGTTTCTCCTAAGGAAAAGTTTGTATGTCCCCATCATAAAATGAATCATGAGGTCATAAGTTTGAATCCCGTGCGGATCCGGGTTAGAATAGGTCCTTAGTACCCCTTGCTTGTTGTAAGGGGCGACTAAATGGGGCGGTCCTTCGGATGAGACCGCAAAAACCGAGGTCCCATGTCACAGCAGGTGTGGCATGATAAAGATCCCTCCCTGCTCAAAGGCCATAAGCGCCAAGCATAAGCCTAAATTTTGTAGCCTTTCACCAGCAGCGGTGATATGTCTCCATATGAATGAAAGATTCTCGAGAGGGACGTTAAACAATATTTAATCAATCAATCATAAGTTTGAGCTCTGCTCGTGCCTTGACAACATCAAACCTAAGACGTGGACATAGGTAGTGATTGCTCCTTCACCAAACACTCAGCATTTAGAGGAGAGAATCATGGGTCTGTTGGATTTGAGATTAAAAACGGAGGTCCTGTGACACAGCAGGCATTGGCATGTTACAGTTGTAAGCACTAAGCAATATATAGGACTAAATTTGTGGTACTTTACCTACAACTGGTGACGTCTCAATAGGAGTGAAAATTTCTTGATGAGACGAAAAACAAACAACCAACCAACCAACCAACCAAACTTAACACACTGACTCTCCATTGGATGAAATAACTGCTGTTGACTTTGGGATCAAGAGGTCAAGCCATCGGAAAATGGGTTCTGCAGGGTCATAAGTGATTGCATCAGAGCCAAGAAAGAAATACAAACCTTTGAACTAAGTTGGGTCTGAGGAAACAATTTTCTCACATTATCACCAGTGTGAGATCGACTTTACCCATGTGAGATTTTTCTGTCTCACACTGCTGCGACATCATTTGATTGTGACGTCATATATTTTCTATGATTTTTGTTACACGGTGAAGATTTACGTTACACGGTGAAGCAAAAATATTTTGCATTGTTATCTTTAAATTTTAATGTATATAGCTTTCTGTTGGACAACCTTGGGTTTTTAGCTCATCTGAACCGAAGGTTCAAGTGAGCTATTCTGATCACATTTTGTCCGGCGTCCGTCTGTCCGTAAACTTTTCACATTTTCGACTTCTTCTCCAGAACCACTGGGCTAATTTCAACCTAACTTGGCCAAAAGCATCCTTGGGTGAAGGGCTTTCAAGTTTGTTCAAATGAAGGGCCATGTCCCTTTCAAAGGGGAGATAATCACAAAAATGCAAAAATAGGGTGGGGTCATTTAAAAATCTTCTCAAGAACGACTAAGCCAGAAAAGCTGAGATTTATATGAAAGCTTCCTGACATAATGCAGATTCAAGTTTGTTCAAATCATGGGCCCCTGGGATTGGATGGGGCCACAATAGGGGATCAAAGTTTTACATACAAATATATAGGAAAAATCTTCTTCTCAAGAACCACTGAGCCAGAAAAGCTGAGTTTTACATGAAAACTTTCTGACATAGTGCAGATTCAAGTTTGTTCAAATCATGGCCCCCGGGAGTAGGATGGGGCCACAAGGGGGATCAAAGTTTTACATACAAATATATAGTTAAATCTTTTTCTCAATAACCACTGAGTCAGAAAAGCTGATATTTACAAGAAAACTTTCTGACATAGTGCAGATTCAAGTTTGTTCAAATCATGGCCCCCGGGGGGTAGGATTGGGCCACAAGTGGGGGGGGGGGGGTCAAAGTTTTACATACAAATATAGGAAAAAGCTTTAAAAATCTTCTTCTCAAGAACTATTGGGCCAAAGAAGTTGACATTTACATGAAAGCTTTCTGACATAGTGTAGATTCAAGTTTGCAAAGGTACCTTGTGTTTGTGCTGCTTGAGCAGCATGTATGTCAACTGAACAAATTACCATTTTCATTAAATTTACCATAAATGGACTACTATTTCTGCAGTTAAAGAATAAAAAGAAATATCTGACACATTACATATGGGAATCCTCAGTAATGACCAAACTCCAATTTTGATTGATTTGTAGGAATTTTTTTTAATGTATTTTCTGTTGATGGGAGTGTATTACATGTGCCTGTCAAACAGAGATATCAAGTTGTTATATTCTACAGAAAGAATTAAGAAAGTGCAATCTCATTAAGTTGCTTTGTTAAGCTGGAGACATGAAGGAGATGAAAAGAATGAGACTGCACTAATTAGAGTCTCTTCCTAGAAATCCATAATGGATGTGCCTCCTTCATTAACAATGGTTTCTGTCTTTGTTATCAAGATAAAATAGAAACAAATTTGTACTTAAGTAAATTGACCCTTTCATTTCTTTTTAATCACCTTTAAAAACCTTGTATTTTAATCTTCAGGATGAAGTTTTCTAAAAACTTGTTTGTCTTTTGTGGTGTGAATTTGTGTGTGTGTGTGTGTGTGGGGGGGGGGGGGGGGGGGGGGGGGCAAACTTCATGATTCTTGAGTAAAATGGAGGCCATTTTCTAAATTACTTTTTGGCTGATGATCAATACAGCTATATTAATATGTTCTAACAGGTCTGCATTTACAAAGGACAATAAACTTGGTGACCACTTGACCCTTTAAAAAAAATGACCTGCCCATGGCATTAGTAGAAAAGAAAATTATGCAGATTTTATCTGATGGATCTCATGAAGGTGGAAGAAACAAAAATATGAGGAACATAAATAATCTGAATGATTTAATTTATTGATTTTTTCGTATGGCACTAATATTAATCTAAATAAATTGCTTGTTTGACTATTAGATATGAATAAGTCATTAGAAGCAACACTTGTTTTGCCCAGTACTATAATGAGGTTTTTCCCCATCAATGGTATTCTTTCTGTGGGGCTTAATGAAAAGGCAAGGAAATTAAAGAATTAATCAGATTTTCTATTTCTGAATCATTAGATGATGTTGTCGATGATTGTAAGTGCAAACTTTTTATCAGTTGTTAACATGTTAAAAAAGTTGATAAGTTTTTTTAGGTGAGAGCCAACTGTATGATGGATGGTACATGTAGAAAATAAACTTTCATATCTATAGCTATCAGTCTGGATTATACTTTTCACTGTTTAAATTGCAGTGTTGTGAAATAACATGTATGGATTCTGTAGTATGACTTTTGATGGGCTGTATTCCCTGTCTGTCCGTCTGCCTGTAACTAGCTTTTTCTGTGTCTGTTTCATATCTTTCAGATTGTAAGATTATCAGGAGGGTGTGTGTGTGTCACAAACCAAAATAGTTCACTGTGGCCTTTGGAATTTACCGACTGTGCATACTCAAGTTGTTTCTGGATCATATCTTTCACACCCTAAGACTGTAAGGCCCTTGGTCAGTTGATGCATATTGGTGGAGGGTGTGTATGTGTGTGTGTGTGTGTGTCGCAAACCAAAAATATTCACTGTGATCTCATTTTGATATTTTATTGCTATACATGTACAAACAGAGTCTGGATCATATCTTGAGCACTGTAAGACTTGAGACCATCAATCATGACCAAAAATAGTTCAGTGTCGCATCCTGAAATTTTATTCAAACATTAATTCCATCAACAGATATAACTTGACAAATATGATAGATAGAGTCTTGGGGTCATCAGACATGAGAAGATTGATTGATCGATTGACTGATTGATTGCTGTTTTCCACCACACTGAACAATTTCTCAGTTATCTAGTGGCGCCCAGTTTTTATTGGTAGAAGAGAGAACCCAGATACAATGTATACCTGGGAAGAGACCACCGACCTTCCGAAAGTAAACTGGGAAACTTTCTCACTTACCGGCGCGAGTGGGATTCGAACCCGCGCCGAGCAGAGGTGGAAATGAGAAGAGAATAAAAGGGCGTACAAACTAGAATCAAGGTGAAGGGACTCCAATTACCTTAAACATAAAAACTGGTATAACTTTAAAACCAAGACTCGTAGCGACCTGGGATCTTCATAAAAGAGGATGATATGACTTACAAACTAGTATCGAGGTCAATTTAAGTGACTCCAGCAACCTTGACCTGATCTTGAAACATAAAAGAAAGTAGTAGGCTCTGATTGCAATAAAAATAGTAAAATTATTTCTCTCGCTTAAAAGATTTCTAATATTTCATTTGATGCTTTAAAAGTTGGCCGCTTTTATAAGACTGGTGATTTTTAGGTCATTTGCATTAAACCTAAAAATGGGTTATTACTTGAAATAGGTTACACAAACAAGCAAACGAACATTTAGAAATTAAACCATCCATTATTCTTGACAACCCATTCTGAAGTGTTTTTTTCCCCAAGTTTGCTTGGTTTTCTTGTAGACTTGCACTTTAAAGAACTCTGTGATCACCATCTATATATATTACAGTAGATTAAATCTAATTCCATATCTTGTTTTTAAATGATGGTACTAAACATTGATCCCAGGTAATATAAATGCTCAAGAACAGATCTTTCTTTTGGTACCAAGACTTTTGACCTAGTGTCCTTTACTATGGGGGATAGGGTTTTGATATTTCACATATAGATGCCTCAAGAAGAGTCTTTTTAGGTCACCTGAATTCATTCAGGTGACCTATTGCTATCTGTTTTTGTCCGTCGTCGTGCGTTAACATTTGAACATTTTCAGCTTCTTCTCTGAAACCCCTGAACCAATTTCAACCAATTTTGGCATATAGCATCTGTGGGTGAAGGGGAACAAAAATTGTGAAATTCGTGGTCCCTGCCCCCCTGGGGCCTGAGGGGTGGGGCAAAAACCATCAAAATGAGTGTAATTTTAAAAAATCTTCTTTACTCCTGGACATCAAGAAGCCAAACTGTGGGCATAATTATAATGAGCATTGAGCCCTCTACCAAAATTGTGAAATTCATGGCCCCTGGGGCAGGGGTTCTTGTGTTAGGGTGGGGCTCTATTGGTCATATAGTGAAAATGGCAAAAACCATCAAAATGAGTGTAATTTTAAAAAATCTTCTTCTTTACTCCTGGACATCAAGAAGCCAAACTGTGGGCATAATTATAATGAGCAATGAGCCCTCTACCAAAATTGTGAAATTCATGGCCCCTGGGGCAGGGGTTCTTGTGTTAGGGTGAGGCTCTATTGGTCATATAGTGAAAATGTAGAAATTCTTTGAAAATCTTCTGTCTCTGGGTATTAAGTAGGCAAACTAATAGCATGGTAATGATGAGCAAGGATGCCTCTTTATACCCCCCGCAACAAGTTGTGGGGGTGGGGGGGGGGTGGGTATACTGGAATCGAGTTGTCCGTCCGTCTGTAGACGCAATGGTTTCCGGGCTCTAAAGCATTATCCTTTCCACCTACCGTCACCATATCATATATATGGACTACCCATGGGATGAAGATGTTCCCTATCGATTTTGGGGTCCAAAGGTCAAGCACACTGGACATCGAAGTAGCAATATGGTTTCCGGGCTCTAAAGTGTTATCCTTTCCACCTACAGTCACCATATCATATATTTGGACTACTAATGGGATGAAGATGATCCCTATCGATTTTGGGGTCAAAAGGTCAAAGGTCATGCGCACTGGACATCAAAGTAGCAACACTCAGAAAAGAGGTAGTTTATACCTATTACCAACACCCTTTGGGAGATTGGGGTAAGCGGGGGGTATTCTTAGTGAGCATAGCTCACAGTACCTCTTGTTAAAATTTGTGAAATTCATGGCCCCTGGATCAGGGGTTCTGGTGCTACAGGGTGGGGCTCTATAAGTCATATAGTGAAAATGCATTATTTCTTTGAAAATCTTCTTCTCTGTCCTTGGGTATTAAGTAGACAAACCAATAGCATGGTTATGATGAGCAAGGATGCCTCTTTCAAAATTGTGAAATTCATGGCCCCTGGGTCAGGGGTTCTGGTATTAGGGTGGGGCCCTATTGATCATATAGTGAAAATGCATTTTATTTCTTTGAAAATCTTCTCCTCTGCTGCTGGGTATTAAGTAGACAAACTAATAGTATGATAATGATGATCAAGGATGCTTCTTTCAAAACTGAAATTTATGGCCCCTGGGTCAGGGGTTCTGGTGCAAAGGCGGGGCTGACCACATAGCTATTCAATGTTTCTTCCATCCAAAAGTAAAATTCTTATATTTAAACACAAACCTAATTCAAACATTGGAAGGTTGTTACATGATACTCAGGTGACCTATAAGGCCCGTGGGCCTCTTGTCTTTTGATATCAAGACTTTTGACCTAGTGACCTTGACTTTTGACCTACTTATTGATGACAAATATTTTCATGACCCAGGTATCGACATCGAGTGTCAGCTTTGGTGTCACACTTTATGGAAAAAACTTTAACCTGGGCTATATCTTGTGAACCAAAGGGGATGGGGATTGATATTTCACATAAAGATGCCTCATGAAGAGACCTTTCTTTTGTTTCCAAGACATTTTGACCTAGTGACCTATACTGTTGACTTTGACCTACTTTTCAAAAACTTTAACCTGGACTATATCTTTTATTGAACCGGGGAAGGGGGGAGGGGGTTATGGGCTTTGATAATTTACATATAGATGTCTCATGAAGAAACCCTTGTTTTGGTACCAAAATGAATGACGGCCTTGGAGTTCAACCCACTTTTAAAAACTTTTGTCCGCATCTTTTGAACTAAGTGATTGGGGTTTGATATTTCAAATATAGATGCCTTATTACAAGGCATTTCTTTTGGTACCAGAACTATTGACCTTGGGACTTTGACCTACTTTTCAAAAACTTTAACCTTTTGAACTAATTAAAGGTATAGATTAAGTAGAATAGTGCTTCCTGTTGAACTATGTTGTCTTCTGACAACTCTTTTGTTAAGATGCAAGATTAATATGAGCATCCACAAAATCAATGTTCCTTTTTTTTGTGCTTATATAGTGTTATTATATTTATATAAGCTGAATTGTTTAAAGAGTGCAATTTAATTAAAAAATGAAACTGAAAATTAAATTTTCAGATACTATTTTCTAAAGTTGTAATGGCAATCCCCGTTGCCTAGTATTTCAAAATACTCGATTTAGTCTTTATGAGGGCATGAAAAAAAAAAAGTTCATTTAGATTGTATTATTCTTCTTGCAATATTTCTGCAGAGCTACTAATTAGCTTCATGTTACACAGGGATTGCGAATACAACAGCTGCAGAATGGATTTAGATTTGAAATTAATTTGCTAGAAAAGCAAAGTTAAGGATGACAGACTGGAGGAAAGTCGGGACTTCGCTGATATTAACTATAGGTGAAATACTCATACAGCTGTTGCAGGAAAATTTTTGAATCTGTAAAATGACTTGTTCATTTACTTTTGTCCCAACTTAAGTGAAACGGAGGGATATATTATTTTTGGTCTGTCTGGCTTTTACACTTTGGTTTCTCAGTGGTATTTGAAATACTGTTTGAGTTTTTAGCAATGAAACCTCGCATGAAAGGTATATCTTTGACTAAAGGATGACCTCTTCTGGTCAAAATGTCCAACTTCAAGGAACAAGGTACAATCAAATCACGTATAGTTAGAAATGTGGGATAATGCACTGTTGATGTTTTAGTCATAAAAATCTGACGTTTGTGTTTTTAGGTCACAATGTCAAGGTCACTAAGTCACATTTGATAAAAAGTGGGCTCTCAGTATTAAATGAATCTCCATAACAAGAACTCCATGATCTGAGGTTGAAGGTCACTGGTTCCTATGGTAATCATTAATGGATGATATCTCAAATAATGCCTAGGATTCAGCACTGAGATTTCACATGAGAGTCTCTATCACTAAAGGATGACCTCTGTCAGTTCTGAGGTCAAATGGTCAAGATCACCAGCTTGCAATGGCAAGAAACTGTTTCTAATAGTGAACTTGACAAGAGCCTTCATAAAGTATTTTCCTTTTTTCAAATGCACAAATCAAATAATTTTCTATATGGATGCATGTTAGTTACATAAACCATTTGTACATTTTATTGCATATGATTGTGATATGCAATTGTCAAGATGAAGTTGCATTTCAATTCTGGTGGAATTAAAGTTTTCCCTTTAATTTGAAAGATGGAACTAAAGAATGTTCTATAGGTGAAATGTTAGAATTAAATGTTGAACTTTGTACAGTAAGATTTTAAGTAGTAACAAATCCTATCAATTTATGAAGTAAACTCGGAAGAATTCCCTTCAGGAGCCCTTTACTGAACACTAATGCATATCTGTTCTGTTTTTGCCTTATCAAGTTTTATCAACCATTAACATTTATTCATTATAAACTGTACATGCCAACTATTTCATAAAGTATATTTTTCATTTAAGCTAGATAATAAAGGCTATTAAAATTGGAAATGGTTACAAAAAAGCACACATTCTCTCATCAGAATTTTCTCATTACCAGACCTTGGACAAAGACGATACAGTACATTAGAGATAACGGGGGCTTAAATGACATTCTCCTGATTACTAATCAGTGGAAATTTAAGGGAGGTAAATTAAAAGAAGTAACAAACTGTGAGGCCAAAAAAGTGCTATAATTATGTTTAATGCATTACAGCAATGTGACAGCCCTTGTGATAGATGCAAATCTGTTTTTGTGAAAACAAAAATTTCAAAAAAGTAAAATTTAAATGTGCACAGATTATGGTTTTATGGAAGTCTTTAAATGTGAAGCTCTGATATGATAAAGGGAGACTCCTTCTCCAGCTAACATTGAGATTTAGATTTGCTGATTTGATTTCAGCATACGTATTTGTTTCAAGTTTTAATCTATTAAAATTATCAAAAATTGCAAATGGACAAAAAATTGACAGCCTGAGAATGGCTCATTGATTGCTGTTGGTGAAATCTTTTGGAAATGGAATTCAATATAAATAGAAATTTCAACTGATAAAGGGGGTGATGACCTTATTGTTCTTGGGGTAAGCGTGCATCAAATTGTATATCTTTGTAAAATAGTATGATTTAGCTAAAGATGTTGAAAACAAATGAAAATTGATGTTACAGGAGATAATATCAAAAATCGAAATGCAGAAATTTGAAATGCTACTTGATTGTGAAGGAAAACACATGGTTAGCTTCCTGCTGTTTATGTCAAGTATATGATGTATGCGATTTATTGCATCTTGCTGGTCATGCTCGGCCACTGATGAGGTTTTCACGAGATGAACTTAGTTGAGCAGACACTGTTTTATCATTTGTGATATATGATTTGCTTATCTAGTTAAGTATTTTCACTTGAAGCCTTCCTCCATGTAGCACTTCAAAACTGATAAGAGGTCAAATGAACATGCCCAGTATCATTGTGTTAGCTCACCCGAGACAGAGGCTCAAGTTTGTCCATCAACTGTTGTTTGTCTCAGTCTACTGCTATGAACTTTTTGTTGTTTAGATCCACTGGACCAGTTTTAAACCATTGCTGTTTTCAAAAAATTATAATCAAGAAATATTAAAAGGTGATTTCATTTCAAAATTTCTATGAAATTGACGAATCCATTGCAAAAACTTCTTAATGCCATTCGATTTCAAGTTTGGTTCAATCTATGACCAATAGATATAAGGGTGCAACGATTAACTGTGAGACAGTATATCATGGTAATATTATGCTACGATTCATTTTAAGATACTAATTTTACACTATACCGCAATTCGATATTTTTGGTCCAGATTAATTGTCAGTTGCCAACTCACCTGATTTTGTCAGGTTACACCCGATTTTTCGACTCGTAACCCGATTATCTTTTATGACCTGCTGGGTCATACCTTTCACCTGATTTTCGGGTTTAGTTTTGTAAATTTGTTTGCGTGTCTAATTTGCAGTTTGCAACACAAGCTTTGATATTTATAAATTTCTTCTCGAGCGAGGCTATAATATATACTTTAATCTCATCAGTGTTCTTTCTTTTTTTAAATGTGAAGGATTCACAATTATATGATATTTTTTTCCAAGTCAGGGCAACATAGGTCAGCACTGTAGCATTTGAGCCTCTTGTGTTATCTGAGCTTTTCTTGAAAAACTGAGCAGCAATTAAGCACTGTGGATATATATCTTTCATAGCTCTTTACATGGAACTGCAGCAGTTACCTCCCTTAGAGTATTATTTGTCATCACAATGTCTAAACTCTTTATCATCTATTCAATCTCCCTTACATTTCTATCAATCCAGCAATTTGGATAGCTTTCCTAGAACAGTGTTTTCGATAATATAACATAGATGTTTTCTATAGATTCACATATAGTTTATAAAAAAGAATCTTGATTTATAAACTCTGGTTTACTGTGTAATATCACTATAATCAGAGTCGATAATATTTTTTAACATTACTCATTTGTATACTAAATTATGTCCAAAGCTTTCATGGCGAAGCAGGGTAGACATGGCACTATGTGATTATAAGTGTCAATGGTGACTGAACTTTAAATCTGTTTATGACAGATACTCTTAGATTTGGCTTAATGATGTTGTTTCAGAAAGATATATTTGAAAGCTATTTAAAAGGAATACACGTGTATATATATTTACATACATATCTTTCATACGAGTTCAGGTCCAGTAAGCTTGCATTGAAAAAAAATCAAGGTCATCATTGTACCCTACAAGGTATATAACATGTATAGCATTGTCAGATGGGTTTAATTGCCAGTGACTATAGGTCATTCCGTTGGTAGGGCACTTTCAATGTGTCTAAGTTTGATTACTGATGAGATCTAGTATGTTACAATCAGGTGTCATAGACCTACTCTATTCTCAAAAATGGAACAGCAGATATTTTGGTGGATGTATTCATGGTCCAAACACATTCCTAAATTTTTCCCAGGGGGTGGATGCATTATTTTTCTTAGGGGATGCAAACTAGGGATCTGACATTTAAGTGAAGTCCCCCTTTGTATCTGTGCTTGACATTTCTTTGCAAGGAATGTGCCATTGCCAGATGGCAGTGTTTGTAAGAGCACCTACTGAGAGATTTCCTGGTCCTGGGTTTGAATCCTTGTTTGATCTGACATACTTTTTCCTCTGTTCCAAACACATTTACTGCCATATAGATTTATCTTCTCATAGTCAGAAAAAGAGAAAGATCCTATGTTGACATCATTGTTGAGGAATGATGTAAATAAAGGAGGAAGGAGTTGGGCAGTCAGATATCAAATGTCTCAGTTGGTTGAGAACCTGACTGGAGATTCATAGGGCCCAGGTATGAATCTTGATCTGATGTTTCATATTTTCTTCCTTAAAACGAAACTACAGAAAAATCTGGTTTGATGTATGGATGAGAAGTGTGGTGGTCAGACAGGTTCTATTTTCAATGCCAGACTGTTCATTTGGTAGCGCACCTACCAGTAATTGAATTGATATTGAGGCTGGATGTGTGATCTCCCCTCTTCCTGTTACAGTTGCACTGCTCATGAATATACATTGATATGAAGTGATGTAATATGTAATTTAAACTTTACAAATATATACATATAGATATTGTGGTTTATTGAGGCCCAGAAGTCTAAATTTGTTGGGATTACTTATCAGAAACAGGTTTTATGCAGAGGACTTCAAGTAGTACACCCAGAATTGAAGACTGAAGTGGGTTTCTTTTATCTTTTGTTCATCAACTTTAATTGAGTAAACTACCTAAGTGTTTTGGTCTTTTCCAGCACTACGAACTTCAACAATTTGAAAATTGCATTCACATCAGACACTGGTGTTGGCTGTAACAAAAGTGGCCCAAAGACATTGATTAATATAACAGAATTAAAATGTAAAGTGGAAAATGCAGAATTAATTTTGAAGCATTATCAATGCCAGACATCTTGTCTCAGGATTTTGTTGATATTTAATTGTACTTTTTAAGGTGATATTTAGATGTTTGTAAGGCACTCAGGTAAATTTTTATCTTTAATTATCATGCAGGAATCTCGTTTAAATTGATGTTGGTGGCTTTGAGTAAGGATGATAGCAGTATCAATTAAAATCTAATTATTGTGTATATGAAATAACCTCTATTCTGCCTTACATAGATTTGTTTGTGTTCCATCAACCCCATTTGGAGCCCATGGAATCTGAAAAACCAATTGCTTCCTCATTAATGAAGGGTCAGGTACTGGGTAAACAATTGGTAGATGTTCAGGTCTGGAATTAAAGGTTCCATGCTTCTTTCAATTCTTATGGAACTGATTTTCTTGTAAAGAAAAAAAGCTATGTCGCCTTATATTTAAAAAGTAAATATTGGGTGGTGTAGTCATTAAAAAGTCAAAGTGGGTTGTATATTTTTTTAATGTTTGGACAACTGGTTATAGAGTTGACAAGAATTCTGAATCCATGCATTGTTGCCAAACTGAAGGATTGTAAAACTTGGTTTTGAAAGATATTTCAAAGGTAATGAATTGAAATATAGCATACATTTCAATATCCTTTTATTGTATACTAACAGCTGTTTTATCTAAGTAAGAATTCTTTCATTTTTAGGTCACCTGAGTAAACTCGGATGACCTATTGCAATTGGTCAGCGTCCATCGTCGACAGTCCTGCCTCAATCATCCGTTGTGCATTAACAATCGAACATTTTTACTGCCGTTCCAATTCTTTTCTAATTTGGTATGAAACATCATTTGGACAAGGAGGACATACATAAATTAAAAATTCAGAACTTTACACCTAGTGCTGGGGCCATAGTGGCGGGGCAAAAACTGCCAAACATTGACTAATTTTCAAAAATCTTCTTCTCTACAACCACACATTTGTAAAACTAAATACGCAATCATGTAAAGCAGGAAGGCCTCTACCAAAATTGTAAATTTCATGATCCCCGGGGTAGAGGTTCTGACTGCAGGGCGGGGCCAAACATGGTATGTATAGTGTATATGTGCAAAACATTTTAATGGTATCTTCTGTAATGCTATTGATACTAAATTGAAACTAAATAGATATTTAGAAGGAGTAGGTAGTCCTTTACCAAAATTGTAAATTTCATGATTCAGAGTGGGACCAAAATTATTGTCGTGATTATTGTCTTTATCTTTAATTTTGCTGATACGGTATAAAAACTAAATGCATATTTAGGAAAAGCAGAGAAAGATGTACCAAAATTGAATTTTGCATGACCAGTGTTTTTTACTCTAGGACGAGTCCAAATAAGTCATACTATATGTTAATGTTACATATATTATATTATGTAAAGTCTTTCATCAATATGGGCACTTTTAGGGGCATTTACATTTCAAGAACACATCTTGTTTTATACTATTGTTGAATATTAAAATTTAGCTTTGGTATGCAGAACAGGAAATTTTGTCTAGATTTCATAGCCCTTGAGGCTTGTGATACTTGTAACTCAGGTGGCTGCTAAGGCCTGTGGGCCTCTTGTTTTCAGATGTAAAACTTAACAGGTTTTTTTTTTTTTAGAGAAGTTTTAATTATTTTATGGTTGTTAATTGAATCCTTTATAGTGTTAAAGGAACACTTTAGCTACATTTCATGTTATGTATTGCATTTAAATTGAATAGTTCACCTAACAGCACAGAGAAGTGCTGTCATGATTTAATGAGTTTTACCTTGGTGATTGCATTGTTTGTCATTATTTCAAACAAAAATAGATATATCACTATATATTACATGAAGATAAAAGTTTTGATTGTCAAATGAACTGTGCTCAATGAGTTTGACCATGCAACCTGGATCTTGTGAAATTTAAGCATGTTCATTTCTCGGACCTTGTGTAGGTGCTTTTTGCTGTGGATGTATATTGTTTGCAGACTGGGTACAGGATATTGATAGAGCATACTGTAACATGGCTTTTTTAATTTAATATTTTTGTGTGTAAACGATAACAATGTTTGATTGTTGATATTTAATTTTTAGGTGGTTCAAGAATATTACAAAATTTTGGAAAAAATAGCTGACAGAAAGGAAAAAATTACATTGTTTTAACAGTATTTATTTGAAATCTGCAAAATGTTGATTGTTTTTACATACAGATGAATAACACTTTGTAGTCCAAGCTAGGTGACACCATAAAACTTTGAGAGGTCGAGTTTCCAAGAATCTGGCACTTCGATAACTGGTTTCAACTTTTTTGCTAAACTGATACAACTCTATTGTAATGTGAGGATGGTAGAATTTATAATTTTGTTTTCCCCAAGTAATACTTAAAAATTGGGAGTAAATAAGCTTATTTATATGGGGAAAAAATCTGGGATGGGAGGTAACTTTGAGAGATTGGGAACTTTGAGAGCTTGAAGCTTGAACCATTGAGAATCACCTATATCTAGCACAGTGTGGTATAGATTGTGTAGATAATATATGAAAAGTGAATTAATCTGGAGAGCTGAAATAATAGTTGATAACAGAGAATAGGATACCTTTGATATAATTAATGAAATGCACAGAGTGTCATTAAGAGACAAAATTAAATTGTCACCATGTTGCTTAACTTGACAGATTTGGTTGACAAAAACGTGACCTATGTCTTACAGAGCTTGTAGCTATTTACACTCTGAATTTAACATGACAGTGAAGGTTATTTATCTTTGGAATAATTAAAAAAGACGACTTGTTAAGTATGACGTATTGCTGTTGTGGTTATTTTTGAGATCCTGTTAAACATTTGTTGTATTATGCAGGGTTAAATAAAAGGTATGCCATACATTATATTTCTCTTTAGTAGCTCAGTCTTACCTCTTTCATTTCATGTACAAAAAATAGGTTCAAGCTCAAAAAAGGTAGAGACTATTCTTTACCATGTGATAAAAGTCTTGGGTCTTCAGGATGAGAACTTCAAAACTGACACCTCATTTTATGGTAGAAGTTGATGCCATGATCAAGAGCCCTCATGCTAAATGGCCCAGAGCATTTACCATTGGTCAAAATTGTTTAAAAATGAATATGATGACTATCAGGTAAGCTCACCAGGGGGAAACGTCATGACTTCTGTGAAATGCCATTGTCTTCTTTCTTTTCATCTTTTATTTTCTAAATAGATTGTCTGGACAAATGCATTCATAATTAGAGATGTTAATGGAGTGTTGATACCGGTACACGTACCTTGTGCTCTGCATGTGTGACACGAAGCAAAGCCCACTAAAGGTTGCATCATCAATGTCATTTTGATTACCTTTTCTCAGCAAGAATGAAACTCAAATTAAATGTATTAGTTCTTAGTTGTAAAATCTCCTCATAAGTAGACTCTAATTGCTTTGTATTCTGCTTCAGCTCAGTGACTTTTTTGTTGTCGGTGTTTTTTAGCAGACTGCATATTTTTAGTGTGCAACGACCTTGAGTCTGTAACAGGAGAATGTCAGGTTTTTTGTTGTCGTAAGCAAGGGTCATTATACTTTTTACCTGGACAAATTTTACTTCACTTATTTTTATCATTTAATCTTGATCTTGTCCAAATGACCTTGGTTCAAGGACATTGGTTCAAGGTCATGACTCAATGCTTCATAAGTTATGCCATATAGTTACTGCCAAGAACAAATGCATCACACTCTTTTAGTGGTATCGATAGTAGATCAAATGACTTTTGCTATCATTACCTTGATCATAAGCAACCTTTTATGCTAGGTATGAAATTCCAATGTCCCTCCATTAGAAAGTTAACATTACCAGAAAAGTTTTTAAAACTTTATACCAATGACCTTGACTTTGGTTGAATGACACTGATTCTGGGTCAACACACAGTGACACTGCCTTGCCATAAACAACTGCCTGGGCATAAGCAACTATGAGCCTCTGTTTTTCCATTACAAAGTTGTGGCTAGTAAGACAAATATTTCTAACATTATCAGCTGGTAAACTTGACCTTGACTAAGTGACTTTGGGTCATCTTATCTTAAACACCCTTTAAGCTAAGTATAAGCTTGTAGTTTTGTCACCATTACAGAGTTGTGACCTGAACTAGTGATCTTGCCCTAAGCGAAGATTACAGACATGTTCTACAAACAACCTTGTCATAGGTGACTGCATTTTCCCCACACAAGAGAATACACAAAACAACATTGGTGTCTCCAGCTGAAACCCACAAAGAAGTTCAGCATATTGTCACAGGGGTGTACACTGAAACCCACAAAGAAGTTCAGCATATTGTCACAGGGGGTGTACACTGAAACCCACAAAGAATTTTGGCACATTTTCACAGGGGGTGTACACTGAAACCCACAAAGAAGTTCAGCATATTGTCACAGGGGGTGTACACTGAAACCCACAAAGAAGTTCAGCATATTGTCACAGGGGTGTACTCTGAAACCCACAAGGAAGTTTAGCATATTGTCACAGGGGGTGTACACTGAAACCCACATAGAATTTTCGCACATTGTTAAGCACCTGGCTGACTAGTCAGAACAAGTGACCCAGAGTGGGATCATGGAAAAAAAGAAGAAGCAAAAACTGGAAATACCCATCAGAAACAAGGAAGGGCTGACCATCATTGACTAAGAACAACTAGAGAGATGGGCTGAACATACTGAAGAACTGCTAAACACACAATCTCCAAGCAGCCATCCCATCATCTTAGAGGCAGAGTGAGACCTTACCATAAACTGATGAGCCAACTAAGGAGGAGATAGCATTTGCTGTAATCAAAAGGATGAAGAAGGGCGAGGCAGCAGAACCAGATAGAATCCCAGCAGATTATAGCAGAGATGCTGCTTCCTCTCATTAAGAAGATCTGGAACATGGATAAGATACCTACCGACTGGAAAGAGGGACACATCATAAACTAACCAAGGAAAGGAGACCTCAGCAACTGTGAAAATTACCAAGACATTACACCTCTGGTCTGCGTGGGTTCGAATCCCACTCGCACTGGTAAGTGTGAAAGTTTCCCAGTTTACTTGTGGAAGGTCGGTGGTCTCTTCCCAGGTACATTGTATCTGGGTTCTCTCTTCCACCAATAAAAACTGGGTGCCACCAGATAACAGAAAAATTGTTGAGTGTGGCGGAAAACAGCAAAAACAAACAAACCAAGACATTATGCATTCCTTATTCAGTTTCAACTCAATCCCTTTGTTAATTTCTTTAATTAGATTGATAATTATTGCAGTTACAATGAGATAGATTATAACAAAATTCTGCTTATGATGGAAATTAACATTGGATATATTGCAATATATTCTCAGCATGGTTGATTGCACTGCATTCTTAGAGGGGGAGACTGCGTTTGTCCCATCTCGTGTTTTGTAGGCATCCATGCAATCATAATTAATTTCAGTAATAAATTGTTGATAGTTTATCTTTATAATGGGCCATGGTTTCAAAGAGGGGGAAACAGTTCAAAACACCAAAGCTTAAAAAATATGCATTCTTGTATTATCACCATGCAATACTAATTTATTTTTTTTAGTTTTACTCGGGTAACCATTTAAGGTCCATGAGCCTCTTGATGGCGTCCACGGCATTATTTGATGACCATCAATAAAGTATTTTCCTTTCCCTACCAGCTATCACTATAGCAAGTACAACATGAAATCTAGATTGTGACTCTTTGTATGGTATACACATTATTTTCCCCAAAAGCATGGATAAGCAAGTTTATATATCTCCAGCTGCAACTCTTGTGTGAGTGGATAATTAAAAGAGTAATCTCCCTTCCTCAAATAATGTTACACATACCCACCACCCCAACAGAGGTTTACATTTAGAGTTTAATTAAACCTGTGAAGAATATACAAATTTGTACTTACTTTGACAATTTTGTTAGGTTTTAATAAGCAAAAATATAAAATTAATTCATGTATTAACAGAAACTACTGGGAAACATTTTTGTGGGGTGTCAATGTTTGAAGGTAGCCAAAGTTTTACTGGTTTATTGGGATGTGATTTTGGGGGTAACCATAACCCTAAAACCAATCCATAATAACTTTTTAATTGACACAGGAAAATTGCACAGAAAACTGATGACACCGTTAAACGTGCTTTCTGTCATGTTGGACTGTAATTTGATTATAATTGTGACTGCACAATTATATTGGACACTCACTGCTTGTATTTACGTTGTAGATTAGTTGATAGTAATTAAATTGATTGATATTCTTATGCCCTGTCTTCTGTCCTTCCATCACACTTGGTGTTTTAAAACTCAGTTTCAAAGAAACTATTCAAGATATTTTTATCATCAAACATTATATGCTGATACATATTGGTGACACTTATTCAACTGCATCAATAGTTTTTGACCTTGTCATTTCCTTTGACCTTGACTTCACTTTTCCTTATTTGGTGTTTAGCTTAGTTTCAAAGCAACTATTGACACTAGTTTTATGAAAACTCTTATTACACTGATACATATCAGTGGTAGCTATTCAACTGTGCCATTAATTTTTTTACCTTGACCTTTCCTGTGAACTTGACCTCATTATTCCCTATTTGATGGTTAGCACCGAGTTTCAATTTTTTGCCCCTTTCTCAAAATAATGGGGCAGATAATGTTTGTCATATCCGTTTGTGTTATCCATGTATATAAATGAGAATCTGCTTTTCATGTGAGAATAAATTGGGGGTGTTTTTTTTTTTAGCTCCCCTAAAGTGAGCTTTTCTGATAGAAATTTGTTATTCGTCGTCGTTGTCATAAACTTTTCACATTTTCATCTTCTCCAGAACCACTGAGCCAATTTCAAACAAACTTGGCACAAAGCATCCTTGCGTGAAGGGGATTCACGTTTGTTCAAATGAAGGGCCACACCCTTCTCCAAGGGGAGATGATTGCAAAATGGTGAGAATACATTAACAACTCTAAAAAATCTTCTCCAAAATGACTGGGCCAATTTCAACCAAACTTGACATAAAACATCCTTGGGTGAAGGGGATTCAAGTTCAAATGAAGGACCATGCCCCTTTCCAGGAGCTAAAAGCGAAATAGTGAAAATACATTGACGACTTTTAAAAATCTTCTTCTCCAGAACCACTGGGCCAATTTCAACTAAACCTGGCACAAAGCATTCTTGGGTGAAGGGGATTCAAGTTTGTCCAAATGAAGGGCTATGCCCCCTTCAGAGGGGAGATGATTGCAAAAATACAAAAATAAGGTGGGGTCATTTAAAAACATTCTTTTCTTTCAGAACCACTGGACCAGAAAAGTTTACATTTACATTACATGTAAGCATCCTGAAATAGTGCAGGTTCAATTTTCTTGAGATCCTAGCCTCCAGGGGTAGGATGGGGCCACAATGAGGGATCCAAGTTTTACATACAAATATATAGTGAAAATCTTTAAATATGGGCCAGGGTGACTTAGGTGAGCAATTTGGTCCATGGACCTCTTGCTTTGTTCTTTTGTTCGAAGCAATTTTGAATAATAATCTTTCTATTTATAGCTATAGGCAACATTTAACCTACGCAAAATTGCTATTTATCTGTATAGCAATTTTCTTAGAATTTTGGTAAATTTGAATAATATTCAGAATGAAATGAATGGGTGATGTTTGAGTCAAAAAGTTTAAAGATAAAAAGAAACATTTTGAAAAAAGGTGACATTTTCAAGGAGTTATCTACATCATTAATGGAAATATAAATATCATAAATAAATATATATTCATTTCTAATAGCATTGCTTAGCTGAGTAGCTCAGTTGGTTAGCATGTACTACGTCAACTGCTGAACTGTAGATCATGGTTTGAGTTCAGTGGGGGTTTTAAAAAATTTTATCAGACAGATTGCTTTCTACTAAAACTGTACTTTTTTTTTTTTACTAAATAAAGTAAATTTGAAAGTTTTTAGTTTCAAAGTATTTTTGTACATATCCTCCACTTTTCATCCATATCAAATTTCTCTGCTGTAGCATACCTCATAATTATTATACCCCCGCAACAAAGTTGGGGGTGGGGGTGGGGGTCATACTGGAATCGGGTTGTCCGTCTGTCTCTGTAGATGCAATGGGGCTCTAAAGCGTCATCCTTTCCACCTACAATCACTTTATCATACATATGGACTACCCATGGGACGAAGATGTTCCGTATTGAATTTGGGGTCAAGGGTCTAGGGCACTGGACATCGAAGTAGCAAAATGATTTCCGGGCTCTAAAGCATTATCCTTTCCACCCACAGTCAACCTATCATACATATGGACTACCCATGGGACGATGATGTTCCCTATCGAATTTTGGATCAAAAGGTCAAATGCCAAGCACACTGGACATCGAAGTAGCAATATGGTTTCCGGTCTCTAAAGTGTTATCCTTTCCACCTACAGTCACCATATTGTACATATGGACTACCCATTGGACAAAGATGTTTCTTCTCGAATTTGGGGTCCAAAGGTCAAGCACACTCCTAGAGAAGAGTATCCAAGGGGTTTTATCATGCACTTTCTTTTTTACACTCAGGAAAGAGGTAATTTATACCTAATAACAACACCCTTTGGGAGATTTTGGTAAGTGGGGAGGGAGGGTATTCTTAGTACTGATGACTAGATTGAGAGGTTAAATTCCCCCAAGACGTTCCTTAAGAATTCGTCCGTTTGTGCATCTGTATCTGTGCACGACGGCGGCGGTCTTGCGAAAACTGGCTCCGTCGTTGGTGCTGGCCGAATTGCCTCTGACGCGGAAGCAGCCGGGCCGAGGGGGAATGTGCTTTTGACTGAGTGAACCAGGAGCCGTCTTTGACCGACAGGAATGTCGGCCTCCTGCAGAACGTCAGGAGTTAGCAAAGACAAGGCCTCCATGCTGTCATAGCCCATAGTAATCAATGTGTCAGTCATGAATTCAGACAGTTTTTTAGCATGAACCCAGCGACGAACAGCTTCTTCACTGACACACATCGTGATTTAATCTTCTTCTTCACCTGGCATGATTAGTGTTGAAGAAAGTCAACAAAGTCTATTGCTAGCATGTAGAGCACGGGCGGAGCATGTAGAGCAAATTGACAAGTCTGCATACTCATTAGGGTAACAAAACCAGCATCTGTCACACATAGCGGAACAGTCCATAGCCACGAATGAAAGAACACTTCATGCAAAATCAAAATCAGCCTCAAGAATGATGTCTTAGAGCCTCTGAGAACTTCTTCCTAGAAAACCACTTACCAGTCTAGTATCCTATAAAAGTTCCTGACGTAGGTTATACGGCCCATAAAAAGAATTTTAATTTACGATTGACGTGGCCTGATGTTTCAAAGAATATTTTGAAAGTGACGCTAACTTGAGATGCTTAGTAGGCATTTGATTGGTCAATTAATTGTTATTTTTTTTAATTTTGGCACAGATAGAAACTGATTGGTAATTAATTACGTATATAGGTGGCACTCTTACTTGGGCAACCAATCTGATATGTTGTTGATTACGTAAATAGGGGCACCCTCAATTTTGGGGGGGGGGGGGGGGGTCCCTATCAGGCTTAGAGGGTGTTGATTAAAAGGACCAAAAGGGAGGCTTTGTTTTGATTGGTTAAAAACAATATAAACAAATGGGGTTAATGGTGCCCGAGCAAATACAAGATGGCCACGGTCGTAAATTAATAACAATTAAATTACATTTAATATTACACTAACACAACAATGTGAATTCCCTATTGAGAAAGTGCTGCATTTCTCGTCTATTAATTCATTGATAAGGTGAATGATAAAGTGTGCAGCAACTTTCTCCATTTAAAAGCTATAAAGTTAGTTTTACATGAAGGAAATATTTTCCCTCAATAGCCCCCTATGGTCACCCTTAATCTGCATAATTTTCTATTATAAAAAACAGTTCAGTCTTTTAATTTTTTCCCCACGAAATGGAAAAATTCAGCCTATTTTCCATTGTGAATGGGGCAGAGTATTGGGCCGTGAGAAGGTATTGATAAATCCCTGGGTTTTTTTTGGGGGGGGGGGGGGTGGGTGTCATATTGCATTACAAATGTCACATTGCATGGGCAGGACATTCATGTACTATGGACGGACATATTTCTAGTTTATGAAATAAACAACTTTGTTATTGCCTTTATAAAATCAATAGTGTGACAAATAAAAAAACATCTAAAGGTACACAATATGATCAAGAGAAGATTTTCTAGCTTTAGAATTAAATTTAAAATTGTATATCAATTTTTGTTTGGGATGTAAATTCATGGGTAAGGGTGACCCATGAAATCCACAAACATTGATCCCACGCAATGGCGATTCCATAGCATTATAGGAAACTGTATATAGGTCAGGATAAGGTTGGGCTAGACTGTGTGAATTTATGGTATCCTGTTGTTTATTGGTAGAGCATGATGATGTGTCAAGATGTTGACCAATGAAATGAAAGTATCGTGTTAATTATAATTGCTTTTTAAAATGTCAAGTAGGCTTGATCGTCAATTGTGGTAAACTGGACCCAGATATTATTAATGAATGACCTAAGATCTCTATTGATCTTTAATATACATATAATAAATCTGATCTTAACATGCAAGATGACATTGGACTACATGTTACATCATTGAATATGATATTCAACAAATATGACTAACACTGCAGTAGGACTGGTTCACCATGGAAGGGAGATAACTCTTTATCCACTCACAACAATGTTGCTGCTGGAGATATATTAGCTAGCTCATCTAATATGTTTTTTCATCTTCTGAGCTAGATGTTGACCAATGATTGTATGAGGTCTTAATAAGTATCCCAAACAACCTGCTTTAAAATTGCATGATCTTAAAATTATATGATTATAATGTAGTAATTAGGGCTATACGGACCGTGGATTTCGGCCTGGATAGCACAGTGGTTAGAGCACCTGACTAGTAATGCAGGGGTCCCGGGTTTGATTCCCGGTCCAGCCATAGATTCTCTCCTATATATACTCCAATCTCATGAATTAATGAAATGATGTCTTCGCCAGCATGGTGCACATTAATCTTGGTCAACAGGTAGCATGCTCTCCATGCACAGCTTCAGTCATTTTATGTAAGAGATTTACTTGAAAGGTAGCTGATGTTGATAGTATCTTTGATACAGAAAAATGTGACTATTTTTATGCCCCTGCCAAAAACTGGTCGAGGCATATAGTTTTACCCTTGTCTGTCGATCCCTCCATCCTTTTGTCCTTCTGTGACGCCCAGTTTCCGGACTTTTTTCTAAACACCTTGAGATATTGAATTGATTTTTTGTATGCAAGTGTCACTGTCATGATCGTGTGCAGGATTGGACAAAACAAGATGGCGGACAGCAGTTCCAAACAAAGGTAGGCTCTTAAAACTCTTCATTTTATTGACTTATGAGACGATGAATTTAAAACACTGCCTGCACATACAACTGCAAATTCATTGATCGAAGTTGACGATAGTCCAATCTTGCACATAAGCAAATGTTCAAGTCAAGATATTTATGTAACCAAGGCGATTTAAGGGACAAATCGCATACACTGGATCAAGTTTTCATCAAAAGATATGTGCAGGGCCTATTTTACAGGAATTATCTTTCTTAAGGTAGTACTCTACATCGTCATAATGGCTGACTTCCTTTAAAAACATGGATGACAAAATCGATATCAGCAATATTTGACTTTTCCTTTTCCATTTAAATACCTAGCCGAGTAGCTCAGTAGGTTAGAATACCGACTTCTGAACTGTAGGTTGCAGGTTCGAGTCCAGTAGGGGTTTTAAATTTTTTTCAGATTACCTTCTACTAAAACTGTATTTTTTGACAAAATAAAGTAAATTTGAAAATTTTCAAATTCAAAATATTGTTGTACATATCCTACACTTTTCATCTACATCAAATTTCTCTGGTGTAGCATACCTCCTTAAAATGCATTAAAACATTACTAGAAACATCGTCGCCCGCTTCGAGTTCTATCGAGAAAACATCGTCAACTTTGATCAATGAAATAGTAGTTGTATGTGTACATGAGTAAGAATTCCAACAACCAATCAATTTAATGAAGCCTCCCTGGCCAGGCAGTGTTTTAAATTCATAAATTCATTGTCTAATAAGTTGATAAAATGAAGAGTTTTAAGAGCCTACCTTTGTTTGGAACTGCCATCTTGTTTTATCCAATCCTGCACACGATCATGACAGTGATTGTATATCGATAAGTTACAGATTGAGTTTAAGTTTTGTTCCGGTTGATTTTTGATGGAGTTGTATCCCTTTAACATAGAAAAATTACTGTTACGACCAGTCTTCCGGACTTTTTCTGAACACCTTGAGATATTGAACTGATTTTTTTGTATGCAGATGTATATTGATACTGATAGGGATATCACTGTAAAATTTGTTGGAACGAAAACAATGGATTTCAAAATCAGCTGTACTAGATGCGACCACAAATTCTCCGGGATATCTAATTTCAGAAGGCAGTTTGAACTAATACACCATCCCATCGTTTATGGACTCTTTTAATCAATAAAATAAATATCAGTGTCCATTACATTTAACTTTCACAAATATTTATAAAGTATAACGTATTTGTATATACATGTTTTTACATTGCTAAGTAAACACTCCACATTTTTTGTTGTTAATAGTAACGTGATCCACAATTTTTACCTCAGTAGAGACGATTCTTATAATTTTGTTCTGATGACGACCGCCCTCTGGTCGAAACCGGTCAACCAATAAAGTGTATCCTGCATTCTCACTATGTGTTGGTGATCTGTTTTAATTCTTTTTAAAAATAATCAAATTTAAATGCATACAGAAAAATCTGGGTTTGTTTTGTATATACTCAATACTTCTTAATATACGCATTAACATTACGATATCTAATGATGTAAACATTGAATGATACATTATTGATTGTATGTTACACATCTGTGAATTAGTTATCCGGATGATTCATTTATCGTGTCAATTTAGTTGGAATCAAAGTGTCTGGATTAGCAAGGCTGCACTGTAGTTTGTGAATTCATAACACCGCTGCTCACCTTATATATTCTCTCATTTATTGGGTGTGTTCACTAGGTTAGGTAGTGCCTGCATTTTGTGGAATTTTTTCTCCAAATTTGTGTTCTGTTTGTTGCACCCTGAATATCTCTAGCTTTTTGGTTTTCAGTACGAAGATGTAACAATCGTCGTGGTTTATAACTATAACCGTGATTAAATGTTATCTTCAGAGTTTAGGAAATTCATGGACCTGTATTTTTACTGTGAACTTGTCGTAAAGTGCGAGTTCTTCAATATTTGCAGCGTATTATCTAATATGATCTACATATTTATGCACAATTACCTATACAGAGAGCTGGTATAATCATTTGTTACACCACATGCCTTTATCACTGATTGTCTGTGTCCAAGGTGAGTTTCATGACATTTTGCATACTGTAAGATTCCCAATTCATGACAAGAGAATGGTAATCACAGATAATGACATCTATGTGGTTTTGATACTATTAACAGTTTTTATTTTCAGTAAATCTTATAAATGTTATTAAGCATTCTCAGTGAGGATTTTGTACCTAAGTCTTTGAATTATCATATTTACACCTTATGGTTCATCCAAGGGAGGGATTTTCTGTAAAACGTTTAATGCACTCTGAGATATAGCATAGATAAAGAAATAATGAAACTAATATTCTGCACCCTGTGAGCGTCAGATATAATGACCGGTTACCTATGAGGTTCTGTCTTCATCGGAAATAATTTCACACCTATTCAACTTGTTTTTCTCACCAGAATAATCTAAAAGAGATAGTATGGTCCTTTGTACACAGTAAGTTTGTAATCCTATGTGATGTGCATATGTCATTAACATGTTTTAGGACCTTCACCAGTGTTTGCATTGTTTGGCATTGCCAATCCATATTAAAGTGTTCTAATCTTTTCCCACCCTGTCTCTAACTTAATGAATTCATTATGGAGAGGACAGACAGAGGGCCCTCTGTCTGATATTGCTGTTCCCCCACATTTGCACATTCAATGAAGTTTTATTAATTGTCACCAAGGATTTGTCAGAATTTGAAATTCATCTAAAATTTAAAAGGAATTAAACTCCAATGATTTAAAATATTGAGAGGAAAAAGATAAATGACTTTATGATCTTACTGGCGTCACAAGTTTCCTCTTAATAAAACATATGCACTTAATTTGATAACTTGGATGATTGTTTCTGCTTGTATAGCATATTTTAAATTCATATAAAGATTGTCTACCTTTCACAATACTGTATACTTCAGATAATTTATATTTTAAGCTAATTTGTACTTTTAAATCCAGTTCTAGTAACTAATTCCCACATATTTTAATGTATTAAAGCAATTGTAGCTGATTTGCTGTATGGGTGTACTTCTATGTAACACTATTATGTTTTTCAACAAATGAATTTCATATTTTTGCATAAACCATAGAATAATGTATTTGCTCCAGTACCATAATAAAAATCCTGCTGAAATAAGTATATACACATCCACAATCAAATTCAGACTGTCAAATGAAGAAACCATGTACTTTTGATTAGTATGAAAGACTTAAGATTATAGATTGAATAATCTGATTCATTTAGGGTTATTGGTCAATCTTGAATTTTGCAGCAATGTGGTCAGGTGTTGAAGGAGTACACTGAAATAATGTTATCTGTCTGTCTGTCCTTAGATTGATTTCTGGGCCACAAGTGATTTTTTTTTTCACATGGAGTCAGCATACTTAACACCCTTAGTCGTACACAGAGGGCCGAGGTTACTTCCTATTGATTATGGGGTTGTAAGGTTAAAAATCGAGTGAACTGGGCACTGATGTAGCAAAATGGTTTCTGGACCTTAAGCAGTCTTCTTTTTTCACCTGGCGTCATAATTAATTAATTAAGCCTTGAATATGTACTTGAGAGACTACCTTACTCATTTTGAGATTATAAAAATGGACTCACCATGCCATGGAATGAGGATGATCTATATCAATTTTCGAGTTGAAGGTCAAGCAAATAAGACTCTAAGAAAAGCCTTAAATAATTTCATTTTTGTTACCAGTCTCCAAATTTTACACAGACTACCCCTAAGATGAGGATAATTGTTATGGATTTAGGAGTTTAGTGGTAATAGGTCAAGCAAATTGCACGCTGATATAAGAAAATTATTTCCAGGCCTGTTGCTATTAGGTGAGAATGACCCCTATCATTTTCCCCATTTCCTTCAGTTCAGCTTATTTTATCTGTCTTCCACTCATTGCCCTTGGATAAATGTCCTTGACTCCGGATGACTTGGATTGGACACCATGAAGGATGAAACTTTTTAGAATAATAGAAACAGTTATCATTTGGTCATATCTGCATGAACCAGTACCTTATTTTTGTTTGTTATTGATGTGTAAGGGTCAAGGTCACTAAACAAATGTCTGTTCTGTTGAAAAATCAAATTAAGAGTCTTCAAGCTTTGGAATGTTGTTGCATATGATATAAAGAGGTCTGCAAAGGTTACAGGGTTAAACAGGTTTGCTATGAATTGGCTGGGAATGGGTTAAAACTTTTTTTTAATTTGCTTGTTTTCACGATGGGGATCATCATGGCATTGTATGTTAGATTTCTAAAGAATTATGCATCAATTACTTGTTCATATTTGAAATATTCCAATAATAACAATAATCTTTGAAAATCAAAATTAAGAGAACAACTCTCATCTTGTTCAAAAGAAGATCTCCCTCAATATGTCTTTCATGTCTGATACAAAATGTTGATTATCAAGTGTTAATTAAGATTTAAGGAATATCATTTTTATCAGTTAAAAGTGACAATACCAAAGATCCTTTGAAAGAAGTGTTAGAACGCTGAAGCAGTTTTGCCCTAATGTCAATTAATAAGAGAAGATTCAGCATCCCGAAGCTTATCTTTTACACATTTCTAAGCAGTATTCTTTTGATTCTTAAATAAATTGCTTGAATCTGAGTAGATCCTCAAATCATAGATAATTAAGTGATCACAACTTAGGTGTTGGTAATGAGCAGCTTTTTCAAGATTTCTTGATTTTTCATCAACCATAATAAAAGCAAACATTTGGATGATCTCACCAAAATTATAGATTCTTTCACAGTTAGATTGGTGTGTGTTTTATACATCTTACCCAAGATAATGCAGATGTCGTAGGGAGTTGAATGGTAATTGATGATGTATATTTATTTACATTGAAACAGGCAAAATTTATGATAAGATAGATTTTGATGTCATGGAGAATTAATTTCTGAATTTCGTCATTTTTCAGCACTGTGTTTTAAGCGATTGTATTAATGGATTTGTGGAGAACTCTTATTCAAGATATTTATCTCGAATATAGACAGTACCCAGGTGAAGTCTTTTACTATTATCAGAGCTGATGAATATATCTCCAATGATATCTCCTCTCCCTTATTTCATTATGATTAAGGAAACAAATATTAGGACTTTTTGTAAATAGAATGCTGGGCTGAAATTTTTATGCAATTACAGTATATTCTAATTTAGTAGGAAAAAAGATAAAATTCTTGTTCAGTGCCTGGTATTGCTGATTTCACTGTTATCGTTGGCTACTATCGCTGATAAGGAAGCACTGGAAAATTGATGAGAATGAAAACATAATTTACAGAATTAGAACTTTTTCCCTTATAACTTTTGCATTCATTATCTTGAAATATGTTTTTCATCATAGCATATGGAAAATTTAGATTAAGTGCAGAAATTTGATTAAAAGATACAGTTTTCCAAGAAAAGGGTTACTGATAAAATATAAGGTGCGTTTTAAATGTGTGTAATTGCTAGGATTGTTGAAGAAAGAACAAAAGAAATATGAATGAAAGTATTTAGAGCATTGTTTTATATCTATAAATTCAAAGCATCAAACGAACTACCATAGAACTCATCTATTTTGGTACAGATGTTTGTACTATAAACCTTCCAATTAGTGGCCAGGCTGTTTGGAACAAAAGGCTTTTAAAGACATCAAGAAATTATGCTCATTTTAGAGCATAAAAGGAGGATAACATGGACATGCTTCGTGCTATATATGGAGAGAGACCTGAATTAATTAGAAAGACCGACTAATTAATGACATAAAACATCAGTCTTCTTTTGCCAGACTGCTAGTGACCATGTGAATAAATTATAGATGTGGACCTCAAGCTGGTCTGGATCAAAGGTGAAAGATGAATCATAGGTCACTAATTGGACACTGAATTAATTAAACAATATTATATCAAAAGGCCAAACATTAACGCATCCAGGTAGATGGACTGGGGTCATTTGTCTGGCCAAGGGAAACAGGTAAGAGTACCATCTGCTGAATTGGGGCACCTGCAGCAGTCTTTTGGAAGGTTACATGCATGTTGAGGGAGGGTTGTTTTTTATAGGAATGTATTGATTTAGAAACCAAGTTACTGTAGATTTTAGTAGAAATTAGATGGGAGTTGATATAATATGTTAAAGGGGAATCAAAATGTGTTGAAAAGAGTTGATTGTAATAAAAACCCTGCTTCAGTTTAGATGATAATGCTTTGAATTTGTTTTTACTTAACTTCTTGAATGAAGGGTTATTGTGTTTGTAGATAAAGTAATGAAAATTAAAAAGGTACGGCTGAAATTTTGATTTCTATTTTTACGTATTTTTTTTTTTTTTTTTATATTTTAGACATCAATTCTATTATTAGTGTTAAGTAATTGATCATAGATTGCTGCATAAAACACAATTATCATACATCCATCATGATTTTCTTCTGAAAACTAAAAATTCTGGAGCATTTCATAGGATTCCTAATGTGACATCACAGTGCCAAACTAAGCAAAGCAGTGTTGATCGACTGACAGTTACAAAATTTCTTGAAATTGGATTTAGGACATTTTCTAACCATCACCTGTAAATTAAGAAAATGTTTTGAAAATCATAGTATGAATGCCAGTGGGAAGCAAAGATATTTTCATAAATTGATAATAATATGTACATGTTGTTTTAGAAATACATTAGGGTTTGAACTGTGATGCTTCATGCTGCTGGCATGCTTCATAAAGTGTGTTAATGCTTCATGAAATATATGCAAGTGTGGTGTGTTGCAGTTCATTTCATCGTGTATTTTCAAAAGTGATATTTAGTTTTTATATTAACATTCTACTTTCTTTTCTGTCTGACCAGCTGTGAAAGTAGATGTTCTATTTTTATCAAGATTCATATATGCATGGTTCACAACTGACCTGCATTACAATTTGTAAAGAAACAATGGAAATGGAAATATCTATTCTTGTTTGCTCACCACCTGATACTTATACCAGAGTAATTTTTCAAAAAATTAAGAATCTTCATTCAATTGCAAATTTGAAAAATAAAGAAAGTTCCGATATGTATTGTAGATTAAAGATTCTTCAGTGAGTATATCCGTCTTCCTATGTGCTGTGTTCAAATTCTTCATTTATTTCAATACAGCATTTTGTGTAAATTGTATATGAATATAGATTAAGTTAGTGTGACTATTTCCTACCCCACCTTACCTACATTCATCTTAAAACAGTTTTGTCCATTTATAGAGTTTGAAAAAGGGATGTTTTTAGCAAGTTCAGAAGAATCTGCTAATAAGATGTGGATGTAGTTTATATTGAGAATAACTCCTTGCAACATTTTAAAAGAGTACATTAAAATTCTTAGTACTGAGAAGTTATCAGTGCCCTGATTCATTTCATGCAATGCAAACTTCTGTGAAGAGGCAAAGTGAAATAATACAAGACATTATCTCACACTGAGTTCATGTCTGTATCACATACATCAGACTTACTTAATGCAGTGACCACGAGGGACTTTTTTAATGGACACCTATATACTTTGATTTATCTCCTGTGAGATATGAGGAATATGACAACTGACAGAAATCACAAGTACTTCTTTGTGGACTTGGTAATTGTATCGTAGAAACTTAGTCACTGGAGGATATACCTCATTTTCCCGAAAAATTTGCATCTGGGTTTGTTTATTTGTTTGAGGTTTTTCTCTATGGTTGAAATAAAGATGGACTTCTAGATTGAAATAACAGTTTTGTCCTACTAGATGTACTTTCATGGAATATCTGATAAGAAGAATTTATGTGCTATATGATATTGAATTTATACAGATTCAAACTTTAATAAGTTTTAATGTAGTGTTGTCAATTTTTTTGGAAGTATATTTTAACTAAATAATTTGAAGAGAAATTTAATAAATAGGGGTCATATTGCTTGTTATTAAGCCACTGCTAGTTAAACTTGACCTTTCTGCACTATAAATCTATTTTTATGCCCCCCATCAAAAAAGAGGGGCATTAATTCATTGCTTTGCACCTGTCGGTCGGTCAGTATGTTGGTTGGTAGACCACATGTTGTCCGCTCAATATCTTGAGAACCATTCACTTCATTGTAATGATATTTCATATGTGGTTTGGTCATGAGTAGAAGAGGACCCCTATTGATTTTCAGATCAAAAGGTCAAAGGTCAACCCACTCTAGACATAAGATGCTGTCTGCTCAATATCTTGAGAAACCTTTCCTTGACAGACATTGAACTTGGTACACTGATACATTGTGAGGAGTAGATGACCCCTATTGATTTTAAGTTCACATGGTCAAAGGTCAAAACTGGACATAGGAATATACTGACCCCTCAATGTCTAGAGAATCCTTTGCTTGACAGACATCAAACTTGGTACACTTGGGCACCGTAAGGAGTAGATAACCTCTATTGAATTTGAGGTCAAAGGTCAAGGGTTAAACTGGAAAGGAAGATATCTGCTCAATACCTTGAGAACTCTGTTTGACAGACATCAAACTTGGTACACTGGTACATCTTAAGTTGTAGATGAACCCTATTTATTTTGAGGTCAAAGGTCAAGGGTCAAAATAGACATAGGAATATACTGTCCCCTCAATATCTTGAGAACCCTTTGCTTAATTGACAGACATCAAACTTGGCACACTGGTACATCTTAGGAGTAGATTACCCCTATTGATTATGAGGTCACATGGTCAAAGGTCAAGAGTCAAACTGGACAAAGGAATATACTGTTCATTCAATATTTTTGAGAACCTTTTGCATGACAGACATCAAACTTGATAGACTGGTACATTATAAGGAGTAGATTACCTTTATAAAATTTGGGTTAATATGGTGAAAGGTCAAGAGTTAAACTGGACATAGTAATATATTGTCTCCTATATTTTAAGAATCATTTGCTTAATTGACACCAAACTTGGTACACAGATACAGCATGAGGAGTTGATGACCCCTATTGATTTTTAAGTCACATGGTCAATCCACTCTGGACATAGGAAGATATTGTCTGCTTAATATCTTGAATTGGTTTGGCACTACTATCAATTAAATGATGCATGTATATAACCCTTTTCAATTTTGCACCATAGGGTGGAGGTATATATATTTTTTTTTTTTTTACAAACATTTCTTATTTATCTTTTGTCTGTTGGTATCAGCACAATATAAGCAACACAGATCAATTATCATAATAGATCAATACACATTCATGTCTTTTGACAATTTAGATGTGAAAAAAAAATTATACTAGGATGCTGAAAATCAAGGCCTTTTTGCACTTAAAATCCTCAAAATTTCCTCTTATATAATTTTAGAGTTGAAAACAACAGTGTATGAGTATATTGTCATTTTTAGCTCACCTGAGCTATAAGCTCAATGTGAGCTTTTTTGATCACCATTCTGTCTGTCTTTCCATCTGTTTACATTACATATGAGCTTAACTGAGTTGAAAGGTCAAGTGAGCTTTTCTGATCACCTTTTGTCCAGTGTCTGTTCTTCTGTCCATAAACCTTTAGCATTTATGACTTCTTCATAAGAACCACAGGACTAATTTCAACCAAATTGTCATAAAAGAGTTTTAGCATATTGCATGGTTGGCTAAAAAAAACTAGCATATTACACGGTTGGCTAAAAAAAACTGAGGAACTAACTTCCTAAAATTATTTTATTTTGCACATTTTCAGCTTCCTTTTTACTGAAGAATTGCATCGGGTGTTACAAGAATTGCAGTCACTTGTTAATGAGTCACACTATGGTTTGATACATTGTGTCTGTCTGTGTGTCCTTTTGCCAGCACCTTTTGGGCCAGATTAAAACAGTACTTATTAAGACTGGGATTATTAAACTTTGTACAGATATTGCCAATGAATATCTAATTTGTCCGTATAACCCCTTCCACAGTTTTCAAGTGAGGACTAAAAACAAGTTCAAAGCTGATTTCCAAACCAATCAAGGGTCAAGGTGGGAAGTTACTGTATAGTACAGTGGAACCCCGTTATTACGTTTTCCATTTTGTCACGATAAAATAATGTAATACCGGGTACAACGTAATAAACGTTCCCAGTTAAATCCGTTAAAAATATCATTTGGAAATTGTATATATCGTCCGTTGATACTCCGTGAAGGGGTGTGTGAATATATCTTTACTGTTTCTTTGTTTAAAAGACTATGATACTTTGTTTTATTTACATCTTATCTTTAATGTCCGTAATTCTTCATGTTCTTATCCCCTTTCTTTATTTCGGTGTAGGATACATAAGGATGTTTTGATAAACGTTGCTTTTTCTGCATTCGTTTGGACCGCCATTTTGTTCAACTTTAAAACAATGCGTTCATGTAAATGTCTCTCAATAACTCGTTCCGGTTCGTATTCAACATTCGTATTAAAAACTAACAAAACATCGTTTTTATTAAGTTCTCTTATTACACAATACACAACACAATAAAAAAAATCCCACCCAAAAAACAACAAAACTATCGACACAAAACGCACACGATACCCAACACTTGCACACTTCTCACCAACGATAAACATGCACGGAGAACAATTTAAGCGCAATCCACATAAAAAAAAATATAATGATGCACGAAGATTTCATTTATAATGCTAAATGATGGCACTAAAATCACGTGCGCATCAAGGGATTTTAAAATATTCACTGAGGTAAATGCCGTGCACGAATCGGCCGATAGATTGGTGTATGTATGGACGAGATTTACGAACACCCAAGCTGCATGTCCAAACAACGAACAATTTTTTAAATTGAACACCTTTAGTCACCTATGTCCAAGCAGTTACCCAAGCGGTTGTAACATTGCTACGATAAATCTTGTCTTTCTTGTTTGGTACCAAAGCTGTCCGTGAATAGAGTTTTAATAGCGAAGGTTAATCACACTATGCTGAACACGCAGGTAGTTGAGAAATTATTTCTTTGATTATCAAAATATGAAAAATGAAGTAAATTTCATAGAGTACAATTTTTAAATAAACATTATTTAATTGTTTATCACTGGCTTCTATACGGGGTATTCCCATGTATTGATGTCGCTAGATCTATCGAAGCGTGATCAGTCAAGCGTCTTTAATCCCCTAACAGACCAGGAAATTTACATGGTGACTGCCTCAGGCAGTCAAGGTGTGAATGGCTTATTATTTTGAGAATCACTATTGAATAATTAGGGGTTTATTACGTTTTTGTCGGAATTTTTACAACATAATACCGAGTCCCGGCATTTTAGGACAATGTAATAACGAGGTCTATTTTATATAGGTTTGTTAAGAAATGGTTTTGTGCTTTGAAATTCCAACGTAATATGCGGACTAACGTAATAAAGGGGGAACGTAATAACGGGGTTCCACTGTAGTTAAAAATCCATAATACTTATTATGAACTTGAATGTTTTTTCTTTGCACAGAGGAAAACTTGATTGTCTCCATGCATTAAGGTTACAGGGAATTAATGGTATCTGATCCATGGGTTATAACTTACATTGCACCTTTCCAGTTTTCAGTGCCGTACATAGAAAACAGATTGAGAGAGATATAGTGTGTTACAAGTGAAGGTTAAAGCCACTTGCTACAAACAATTTTTACATGATGAAAAAGTGAAGAAGTTTCATTGCATGGAATTTTAATTTTTTGACCACAATTTCTCCATTAAGTCCAATACAATGGGCAAATTTTTTTGTAAAGATTTTTTTTTAGGGAGGGGCAATATATCACAATTTTTAAACATCATTGAAAATAAAAAAGTTCCTAATATTTTAGGAATTCGATAGCTGTACTAATTACAATCGCAATAAGCCAAAAATCAGATATCAACCCACGCATCTAATGTTTTGTTTGTTAAGTGTCCTTAAGTCTGAAGTACGGTAACTAATTGAATGTACCAATGTTGTGGGTGTCGCATGTGTTTCAGTGTCATTCCAGTCCTGTACTTGCTACATTGATGAAGAAAGAAAGATGCTATGGATTTAAAGGTCAAAGGGTCACAGTCAGTAATCATTTTGGGTACAACACAGATTTCCATTTTATCTGCGAGTCTCATTTTTTGATGAAGATCGAGATTGAAAGCAATACTGATGGATATTGATAAATCACAATATCAGCCTTTCAGGAAATAAAGAAATCAAATTTCTGTTAAACCAGAAAACTTTTGTGGACTTTTGTCACCTTTTCCCTTTGTTTCATATTGACACTTAAAACAGTGTGAACAGTATTATATTGAAAAATAGTTCTGATACTTGAAGACAAAGTAAAAATGACCAATATGATAAGCTGACTAATTGCTATTTGATACACTAGTTATTCAGCTTTGTCAAAGTAGATAGTATGACAATTTTACATCAGAGGGATTAAGTTTGGATGAAATATTACTTGTGATTCTAACTTCTGTGATTGTTTGGGTGTGTAATTGTGATGACAATTCACTGCTTTCTTTGTGTTAAGGTATGAACTGTTAAGTGGCCATACTCCTCTTTCATTTGTGATATTGAATTATTGTTTCTATTAACTATTAAGGGCCTTGAAAGGGATTTATCAGTATATTTCATTGCAGAAAATCATTAAATGTTCATTCAAGAATCTTTTGCTGGGAGGGGGAGGGGGGGGGGCATTGAGGGGGGTTAGGTTCACAGCCACCTGAAGTATGGATATTAACCACTCCCATTTTCGATAAAAAAAAATTGTGGCAATAATTTCTCTGAAGTGTGTGAATCCCCTGTCTATCTCATCCCTCTTTTGATTTACGTAATCGTTTCACACTTTTTGTAAGCTTTAGAGATTGGCCTTCTACTGGTATAATAAAATACACATGGTATGAAACAAAAATTTGTAAACAAACAGGGGGTTCCCATTTCGGGGCATATTTTCCAAGTAATTACAGTGTTATCCAAGGAATTTGGCAAGCGGCAGGTCAGGGAGATGTCATAATGCAAGTCTCTTCAACTCAAAACTCATCTCTTTTATTTGTCACAATCTTGAGTGCATTGATCGGACAGAGCTTCTTCTCTTCCACTGGCAGCCAAAAAGGAGGCCACAGAGTACGAATTTATAACGTGTCGTGTGATTGGTCCGCGAATAATCCCAAGAACATTCAGATGAGTCCGAGACTAAATAATGTCTGTGCGAACCAATCACACGGTGCGTACAACAGATGAGTCTGGAAAAACTGAGGCCCCGTATTACAGCAGATGTGGCACGATGAAGTTCCTCCCCTGCCCGAAGGCTGTAAGCACCGAGCATAGGCCTAAATTTTGCAGCCCTTCACTGGCAATGGTGATGTCTCCATATGAGTGAAAGATTCTCGAGAGGGACGTTAAACAATATACAACCAACCAACCACAGGGATAAGAAACAAGACTGTTTCCATCCAGGTGATAATGGGTGACTTTGATACCTCTGGTCCAGATAAAGGTTTAGGCTGCATGCAGTAAGGAAACAATGTTTTAGGTTTAGTGCCCTGAATATCACTTGAGGGGAGGGGGAATGAAAAGAAAGACAAAATGGCAATACATTGATGTAAATTTTCATAAGCAGTTCACATTTCCTTTATAGTGTGTAATTTTTATCTTTTCATTTCCAATTTTATGTGGATAATTGCATCTTTTTTTTTTTATTTTTCTATAGAAAATTCAAATGTTTATTATTTCCTAATCTTTATATTCATTAAGTGTATTATCCTAAAGGCTCCTGAATTTTAATGTGATGCTGCTTATTTGACATTTTCTAGAAATTTGATTGAATCTGAATAGAAATAACATGCCCTTGGCAAATGCACTACGTATAAATGAAGAAAATTCCTAATGAATGTATAAAAATACAAATGCAATATACTCCATTTCCAATTTATGCAAATGTCTGCACTTTTTAAAAGGCTTCTAATTTTACTGTACTTTCAGAGATTGAATTTATATTTAGTTCTTAGGTATATGTTTTGTTTCTAGCAATTTTCAGTTTAATTATGGATTTTTAAAGAATAAGCATTAAGTGCAGCATGCACGGGGATTGGTCATTTAAATGGCAAATTCCTGGATGTATTGAGTATCTGCAGGCCTGTTCCTAAACCAAATCAGTTTTAGAATAAAAAACACAAAGACAATGACAATAATTGCAATCATCGAGTGCTGACAGAATGCTGAATAATTAACAATTCCTTCAAACGGTTATGCAAATTAATCCTACATTACAACAAATCAAGAAAAATTCAATGAATAATATTAGAACTGTGCTGTAGTTGTGGAGGTCTGCTGTAATTAAGACAATTATCTTCTTGAGGGTCCATTATAATAAGAAGTTTTATGCAGCAGTCCTGACCAATCAAAGGAAGAGGGCTCTATTAAATTAAACCACCTACCCAGAAAACTAGAAGCATTTACAATGCATCCAGTGTGTTTTATTATCATTCTTGTAAAGCTACATAATTCACTAATTAGATGGCTGATAATTCCTATTGACTTATAAGAGCTGGCACTGTGCAGTGCACTTCTTTGGGTGTCATCACAGTGTTGCTGTTCCCTCAGCCACCATAAAGGTAAATTTATATTGTTTGTATTCAGGATTTCCTCTGATATCTAATAATATATGATTTTATGTTTTAATATGATGTCTGCCTCCCCCCCAAAAAAGATGTTTCGATTCTGTCATCAGAGACTGGGTTTATTCAGCATTCATAATTCTTTGTCGCTGGATCAATACTTTTGCCATACACTAAGTATGTAATCAAATTATGGGCTTAGGCAGTGACCCAAAATGGTGGGATAGCAATTAACTAAGAAATATCACAATCCTGCACTTCAAAAATTGCTGGATGTTTTTTGTTTGGAAGATTTGTGGTAGGTGACAGTGACAAGCAGGTTTAAAAGCTGTTTTAAGATTGTGGAACACATGTCATTGCTGATGTGCAATTCTAACACAATTAGTAACACATTCCAGGTTTGAAATGAACTCCTGTCTTCTTGATAAGTATGCATCAGATAGGAAGGTTAGCCTTTGTCGTTGATGGTGATACAGCTGTGGTATTTAACAATAGTTAATGATATTTTTGTCATAAAAGAGAGAACCTGAGGCATTGCTTATACTGACCTTTTACTAGGTCAGGAATCATTTTCTGAATTGATATTATGTTGCAGAGGGATATATTAGTAACTTGCCTGCTTGAAAGGTTAAGGACAATTTTTATTCTCTCTAAAAAAAATTATTTGCATGCTTTTGCCAGTCTATTTTTTTTTTGTGGATTGAATTTTTGTATCTATAATCTTGTCCACAGGTAATCAAACATGACTAAATAGATTACACTGTGTCTATGGGAAGTCCATGAACACTAAAGCAAATAGATATTAGATAGTAGAAGTATATATGGAAAATATGCCTGAAAGGAAAATAAAACCAATTTTAAGGACCTTAGGGATCTACAATCTTATGAGTCTCATATCTATACAACCTTATGAGTCTCATATCTGCAAGAGCAAGGTGACTCAGGCAGGCAAGTGGTGTAACCCATGGGCAGCTTGTTATAACTATCATATTTCATACCATGTTGAAGTCAAGGGGATACCACTCTCAAGACTTACGCCAACTTTCTCTGCATACCAATCGTGAAAATGCATGGCCCTTCAAAACTTTTTTATATTTTCAATATTAACTGCAAGGTCAAGGGGTTAAAGTTGTTTAAGCACAACATACTGGCACAAATAAGGAGGAGGAGGGGGGGGGGTTGATTCTGTTCTCCTTCATCAGTTCTAGCAGTATGGGGGTTTGGTGGACTTTGACCTGTTGGTTGCACTTCGATGCTGGCATTGATTTGTGCATAACTGCTCGCCCACTTGCATTGGCAACTATACTTTGCATGTGGGCACCCCAAATTTCTGTTCTCGTTGCCCACTTGGCGACTGTAATTATCCGATCAACATTTTTCCCCCGACCGATCCGAGTCTTAAAATAAATGAAGTTCAATTTCCGGTTGAGATTCTGCCACTTTGCGAGGACATTCTTGGGGTATCAAACCTTCCAAACCGTAGACCAGAAGAAGTTGAGCAAAGCAAGGAAACGAAAAGAAAGCGACTGTTTATACCAAAGTGGAAAGAAGAGGAGAATATGGCTCACGGTGAAAAGGGGATGGCATGTGCTGTGTGTACAAAACATGATATGAAAGGTCCAATCGTTATGACAGCTTGACACAGATATAAACTTGATAGCACTGTAAAGCTGAGAACTTTCGAAATAGCATAAAAAGTCTGAAGAAGCTTGTGTTGAAGTCAGATGTCACAAAGATCATTAAGTCCATAAACTCTTAGACTAATATTTTTGCAAGTTTAATGAGAGAGAGAGAGATTTCAAACAATTTCCAAGATTGAAACAGAATTTCATATTGATATTTTAAGCTTTTAAATAAATTGCCATGTGACCTGATGTTTCTTTTTCCATGTATAAAAAATCATGTTATTCAGTTTCATATGTATGGGCTACTAAAATTACATGTGGGCTAAGGGGATTTCTTATTCAGGGGCCCACTTGGCTCCTAAGGTATTTAGTCGAAGTTGGAACCCTGGAATATCGTTAACTATTTAATATCGGATGTAATAGTTATCTTTCCTGGAATTATAAAGTCTAAAGTCACTATAAGATTAGCTCTCACTAAATATATATACCCATTTTTATGGAAAAAAATTGCTGAATTTGTGTCTCGTTAACACTTCCATTTGTATGGTATTGCTTTCTTTACCATTAGGCACAGAGTGGGCAATTGAAAATTATCTGGCATTTACTTTACATCTCTGGCATTTACTTTACATAATATATGAGAATATTCCGATTGTGGAACAGGAGGAAATGATCCCCTGCCCATGAATTTATGTATCCTCGAAACAGAGAACTTTGCTCAAGCCGCCAAAAATTTATGCCCACGAATATTGATAAAACCACAGTTATAATGCATTAAAGTGTTTATTTCATAATTTTGATAGGTATGTTATACTTAAATAAAGCATGACTCCTGAAGCCAGGAATTGTCCATAAAAGATGTTTCAAAGTCTGCTTTAAAGAAAGTCTTTGCAAAAGTTTGCAAAAAACCAGTGTTGCAATTTGTCAAATTAATATATGTTTCCTCATTTATAATGTATAGTCAATTTTGTTCTAGCAAGACCCATGAGACCAGGATTAGGCTACACTTGAGCTAGGTTTAAAGTTTTACACAGGAATATGTAGTAATTGTTTAAAGGAAAAAGTCTAAAGATTAGGACACAAAACATCCTCTCATAATGTAGTTTGGAGTTTGTACATGCCATGACCCTGAACTCAGGGTAGAGCTTGAACCCAAATTACAAATATTTACAGTGAAACCAGTTTAATCAAACATGTGGTGGGAGACCAATTTTTTGTTGTGTTAGACAGGTTTACAGATCACACAGTGTAAAGCTCATGGAAAAAAGCAGAATTTGCAATGAATATAGTCAGATTTCATAATTGTTGAATTAGACTGTTTTAATTAGCAAGGTCACAATGCAGATGAGCATTGAGCCCCGATGGGCCTCTTGTAAATATGGAAAAAGATATTGTTTTGTTAGATGTTCAAATACTGAACAGGTGTGCAAGAAAATTTAGATGCAAATGTATAATAATGAAAATAAACGAATAGTATTTTGGCAAATTTCTCTCATTAAGGGGTATATTTGTCCATTATTTTTTCTTGAAAGCTGCAATAGTTCCAGATCATGATACATGTATTTGCATCATTTCTTAGAGAGGGTCATAAAATTGATAATGAAATATCAAATGAAGTTTAACCAAGAACTCTATAATTTGTGTAAAACGATGACATAATAATGTGAAGTTTTCTTTGATCACGGCAGATAATTGTTCTTCAAGATTCAAGATGCCTATAGTTATAATAAGTCAGTCCAAAAATCAGATTTAATTGACATCTGCTTGTTAATCCTGGCTCTTGATGTTAAATATTATTTTGTGTTTTTAATGCAACAGGTGGCAAAAAGAAACTAAATGTACAGAACTGTGTGCTGTCTTTGTTTGCTGGTCTATTTAATACATACTTGTTGAAGCAATCCTAACCATATTTTTTGATTGCCAATGCCATAGTTAAGCTTGTTTTTGACTGTTTTAAATGTTTTCCTTATAATATCTTTTAAGAGATGGATAGTAGTATAATTTACAAAAGTAGTAAGATTTTTTTTTTCAAATTGATTAAATCTTTGAAAAGTCTTTTTAAATTCTGTCATAGTACTCATAACAATGGAAATGGCTGTCTCGGAATGCTATATTATAAAGATGACATCATTGACTACAAATACCATAATGTACAGATTGTGAAAAATCTTGTGAAAATAAATCACTTGTAATTTTACCCTAGCTGTCATGAATTTAAAAAAATATTGAATCAGGCAATAAAGGTACATATATTTTGAATTATTTTCACACTTTGCTGATTCAGTAGGTGTGTAATTTCAAATAGAGATTTTTTTTTTTGCTCACCTGTTTTATGTATGTGTGAAATAATTAATCAGATATTTGCAGCAGAAAATTCAGATTTATAAGAGCATTTTTAAAGAATTGGATGAAATATTTTATATTCTAAAATGAGTGCAAAAATCAACAGAATAAAATAAGTTCATTTGTGAAGCTGAATGGAAATGGAAATTGTGATGGGAGAAGGAGAAAGATATTTAGATGTGCATTATACATAAAACATCATAAATCCACAGTAATTAGTTTGTTTTTCTCAGAGTAAAGTAAAACCCTATCTAATCCCAAATGAGGATTATTTTATTGACAGATATATTAATTGCTGAATGAACATTTATTCCATTGCCATGGCAACAGTTTTATATGTCATTTAGCATTATGATATCAACAATCCAATTTGCTATTTCAATTCCGAGTCTGCTCTCTGGTCCTTTGCTATCTTTTCTGTTCATGATCATTTCAGAGTAGGTAGGTGCAAATTGGTTTTTTTCCAAACTAGTCACTGCTGGTAATTATAGTCTGCATGTAACCTGATACACATTCTGATGGGTAATCTATTCATTCTAAATTTACAATTTAACTTTCAGTGGTCATCAAGAAGTTCAGAAATGGATGCATTCATTAGCTGTTGCATGCTGGAGTGAGTAAACATTACATGTAAATTTTTAAAATCCCACCAGGGAAGTTGTGTGATTGTATGTAAATTTTTCAGAATCTATTAATTTTTGCAAGACTTTATTACACATTCCACAAATAAAAGGGGGCTTTATATAGGGTTCATCATGTCTGTCTGTCCATCTGTCCTTCTGCTTTTCCACAGGAACAAAAAGGGTTTTTTTTTCAACGCCACATGGAACTTAATGAAGTGTCATAGGTCACTTTTCCAGAGCAGGTTCACATAGGAATTTAATATGTTGTATTCTGAACTATTTCTGCAGGGATTGTAGAGGTGTGAATGTACCCCATGTTCAGTAGGACTAGTATTTAAATGGATGAATTATGCAGTAAGGTAGATAATTTGGGTCAAACCAAAAAAGTTATGGTTCTTGGTTGTTTGGGGTTTTTTTGTATGCTCATGCAAAGACATTGAAATATGTTCTTATCTATAGCAATGTTATTTAAAAAGATTGTCTTTGTAAGGATGAATTTTTAAAGAGTTTGGTGTATGTCTGTAAACTCTATATTTTCTAATTCATCTTTGAAACGATATGGTCTTATAAATCACACACTTGTTTTATAATTGAAATAAGAGTTTAGACACACATAAAAATTCCCCCAAATCTTCTTCGGGCTATACAGGACAAAACTATGATGAACTTTGTTAATAGTTCACAAGATCAAATGGCAAAGTGACTGCAGTGTCCACATTAATTATAAGGCATTTTCTCTTATTTGATAACCTCAACAAGGATCAATGCATTTATGACAGCCTTTAAGATAACTGATGACCAGAATTTCAGTAAATTTACCTCCAGTTGACCTTTAAAAGGTGTGGAAATTTGGTTCAATCTCTTTTTTAAAGAAAAAATATCGCTGTGAAGACTGCAATTGTTTTCGTGAGAGAGCATGTTATAATGGTTTTATAATTATTTGGTGGATAAAGACCTGCCAGTATTGAATGGCTGGGTCATTCCAGGATAAATGAGCTCATTTACAATTCAATAAGGTCTGTACATGCACACAGCTAGCTTTTACTAGTGAAGTTATTTCTGTTTTGGCCAGGCCAATTAACCATTATGTTAATCAAAGACGGCCATACTTTATCCTTGTCTTTGCCTATCACTTTTAATAAAGAAAATACTGCATTTAAATGTGAATATTTTGCAGTAGTATGTTCTCTAGCAAAAATTTGTTTTTTGTATTCTGTTTGCTATGGTTTCGAAGGCCTATTGCATCTTGTCACATGATCTGTCTTTTGTAACACAAAAATGACTAGCTGCAAAGCCACCTTCTTTGAACATTAATGAACAGCTTTGTCAAACAAGGGCTTTACCTGATATTGAATGATGAATTTTGGTTGACCATGACTTTGTAGATATGGCCTTGATTTAACAAGGGCTGTGTGAAAAATAACAATGTCAATATACTTTTCTCAAATCAAAATGTATGACTTTTCAACACTTTACATGACCATTCCTCATGGTGAATTAAAGACTAGACCATTTGACATCAAAGATAGTTGCTTCTTCAACAAAAATGGAAAAAGGAAATATTCATATCTAGTGATAATCATTCAAAAAAATACTCGTCAAACACCTCTCTCACTAAGATTCTATGCACAAGTACTATGAATTTGATATTAAAAAGATGCTGGAGTTCCTCATTCAGATTAATATCTTTGTAGTCTTTGGTGATCAGGTCTTCCACAGTCTGTTGGAATTCCCATGGGCACAGATTGTACTCCTTTGTTAGCTGACCTGTTTTTATATTCTTTTGAGGCAGAATTCATTCAAAAGCATCTAAATGAAAAGAGAAAAATCTTGAAATGTGGCCCTCAACTCAACATTTAGATATATTGATGATATTTCATGTATTAACAATACTCATTTTCATTCCTATGTCAATTCGATATATCCCAGTGAACTCGAAATAAAAGACACAACAGAGTCTTCCATGTTTGCTTCATACATATTAAATATTTTATTGACCATAGGTGCTAACGGCAAACTTAAATAACTCAACTTTATGACAAACCGGATGATTTCAGCTTCTCCATCGTCAACTTCCCATATTTATGTAGCAATATTCCATTATCACCTACATATGGTGTTTATGTCTCTCAATTGATTCGACACACAAGAGCTTGTTCTGCGTATGAGCAGTTTTTAAATTGAAGCAGGCTACTGATAAACAAGTTTATGGTACAGGGGTTTCAACAGTATTTCACAAATTCTGTTGTCATTATTAAATGATCTAGATTGCCAGTACAACCTGTCATTGGGTCAAACGCTGTCTGACCTGTTTCATACCTATTGTTGAGCTATTGTTACACTGCTCATGACTACAGATTACTCCGTTTACCTGATCAAGATATAGGGCTCACGGTGTTTGTGACCAGTTGACAAGGGATGCTTATACTCCTCCAAGGCACCTGATCCCACCTCTGTCATGTTTGCCCAACTCTTAATTTTGTATTCCTAATATACTAGTTATACCCCCCGCAACAAGTTGTGTGTGGGGGGGGGGGGGGGGGGGGGGTGTACTGGAATCGGGTTGTCCATCTGTCCGTCCGTCTGTCTGTAGACGCAATGGTTTCCGGGCTCTAAAGCATTATCCTTTCCACCTATCGTCACCATATCATAAATATGGACTACCCATGGGATGAAGATGTTCCCTATCGATTTTGGGGTCAAAAGGTCAAAGGTCACGTGCACTAGACATCGAAGTAGCAATATGGTTTGGTTTGTCATGCCATTTGTTTTTTACACTCAAAAAAGAGGTAGTTTATACCTATTACCAACACCCTTTGGGAGATTGGGGGGGGGGGGGGGGGGTATTCTTAGTGAGCATTGCTCACAGTACCTCTTGTTATGAGATTGATCACTGTTCATTAATGTACTCTCACCTTTTCACACTGAAAATGGGTTAAAACGTCATGCTGAAGGTATAATTCTGTTTCTATATCATTTTGATCAAATTCAGAATGACTGTTGCATTGGGATTCTTGCACAGATTGCATTTACTTTTGAAACAAAAGCACATGATACGGATGAGCAGATAAAACACTTATCATATATTGCCCTTGTAGCCACTCCAAGGGAAGCAAAGTTATAACTCTTGACACGATTTCAACATCTCATAGGTCTGTGATCTTCACTTGATGATGTAACTGGTTGAAAATCATGATGCACTTTCAGTTCTTGCACCAAGTAGTTTATGAACAGTTCACTGTCCATTTTCATGTGACCTTTACTTGGTGAAATGACCTGTACTTGCATTAGACAACTTAGGTTTGTACCCGAGTTAGTAGGGTAATAGTCCAATGTTTGTTCCTACTCCAATGTACAATACTCCAACCATTTGCTTCCATTTTTTGAAAAATTGACAAATGCACAATATCATTACAGGACTAACATATTGCTACCTCACTTAAACTCTCGTAGAAGGCAGGATTAGTTGGATAGAGTTGAAACTTCCTCAGTTTGATTATGTTACTCTGGTAGCCTGAGTATGAACTGGAAGTCGCACATCATCACCATAGGCTCTCAAGTCATGGATAATGCAATTAAAGACTATAGAGCTAAATTGAGGAAATTTGAACTATGATCGTGAAATTTTTCTCCACTCCATGATGCAGATTTTTAGTTTCTTATACGCCCGTCGTTAGACGGGACGTATTATATGTTATGGCACTGTCCGTCCGTCCATCCCAGGTCATGTTTTCCGGACTTTTTTCCGTAACGGATGCACTTACAACTTTGAAATTTGGTCACAATATCCCCCTCAAGAATTGTAAGGGTGAGTTTACATTTCAGCTGGATTGGTCCGTCCGTCCGTCCGTGACCTACATAAGGACTAAAAGTAGGTCAAACAATTTTCCAGGATTTTTTTCATTATGGATACAGATATTGCCCTGAAATTAAGTCATAGGTTTCCTCTCAGAGGAGTACAAGTTTAGTTTGCATTTCAGCTGGATTGGTCCATACTTGACCTACTTTAGGGCTAAAAATAGGTCAGACAGTTTTCTGGGCTTTTTTTTTCATTACACATACAGATATTGCCCTGAGTCAACGGCTTCCTCTCAGAGGAAAACAAGTGCAGTTAACATTTCAGCTGGGTTGTCGCACAATGACCTGCAGTACTTATGGGATAGAAGTAGGTCAAACAGTTTTCCAGATTGTTCTTGGTATGGTTACGGGTATTGCTCTGAAATTTAGTCACAACCTCCCTTTCAGAGAAATACATAATCAGTTCACATTTCAACTCAATTGGTGCACTTTGACCTACTATAGGGCTAAAAGTAGATCAAATGGTTGCTTGGACTTTTTATCATTGTAGATAGATATTGCACCAACATTTTGTTTCAACCTCACTCTCGGAGAAATACATAATCAGTTGACATGTCAGATGGATTGGTGCACCATGACCCACTTTAAAGCTTTTCTATTCAGAATGTGTGTTGTATCAATTCAGAGTGCACAATATGCTTCCAGGTTGAATTTCGTCCGACGGGCGTATATTGTACCATTTGCGGTACTCTTTTTGTAGTCTATTTTGCTTAATATATACAGTATGCTTTAAAAAATTTAAATTTCATAATCGTTTAAAAATTGACTTCACCTACCGTATACTAAAAAGAAACGAGGCTAATGCAACTACGTAGTCCCTTTCCGTGCCCCACAAGAAGTAGAATCACCAAGACACTGACCAATATTCACCGCTTATCCGTCGAAAAGAAAGACGTTTCCAATTCCAAAAAAAATCCAATGAAATTCATAACCATCTTCTACTGAAATTTGCCACATTTTTATCATTTCCAACAATTTTTTACACAGATGTTCAAAATTCGCTCTACCAATCGTGGATTCCAAAGTTGAATTATATCTGAAATGATATCTATACTGTTTCAGATTGATCAGAGATTTGTATTAGAAATTTACTTAGAAAAATACTCGGGTGTGTGAACCTCTTTAATCTTAACCTTTTTGCACTTAAAATTTAACATCGGCAATATAAATCAATCACTAGATTGAATTGATTCATACTCATCTTTTAACACTATAGATACAAAAAGTGTAAGTTGTAAGTAGATTGGAAATAGAAGTTGACAATGTTGCTCTTAACAGAAAATTTTGAGAGAAGATACTAGGAGTATTGTCATTTTTAAAATTGCATATATCAGGTACAAAGTCCTACCTTCGAATTTGATATGGAACTAAAAAAAAAGCTGGGGGTGATAGATTGAATTTCCTGCCAAAATCCTAAATTTTCATAGAAAATTTGGGTTAAATTAATATAAATCTTTCTCAGAATTGGTGTACTGTTTGGAAAGATATATCAACCAAATTAATGAATTTACAAAATTTGAATTAGTTTCAAGTCTCTACTACTTCTATCATAAGTTACAAAATTAAATGTGTAACGGTATAGATATTGACAATACATTGGGAAAAACAGGAACTGTTATAGCAGTGTGCAGATTTAACAATCAAGGTGGTCTTTCTAAACCCATTCAACATTTGGATTGACATAAAAAAAATTCTACTAGATGGTTTGAGTAATAAATGTATCATATGCTTGGACAAATGAAATATGTATTGAACAAGTGCCTACACATCCTACACTGTGGTCAAAAGCTGAGGACCTAACTTCCTGAGATGAAATTCCAGCAAAAAGTAAAGTGCCAAGATTTTGAAATACGTTTTTTAGAGAAAAAGTATGCATGATACCAAATCCTGATAAAATTAGGTAAAGGAAAATGATGCAATATGAGATTGATTTTTTAAAGATTATTTTTGATAGGACTTCTTTCAATGTTTTTTCACTAGAAATCATTGAAGTTAACACTGGATATGTAATTGCATAATTTTCTTGTTATCACATATCCTAATGCAATGACAAATTCTAATGTTTATTTGTATATATAGTGTAGAAAGAAAAGTTACATCTTTATCAAGTCTAACTAATAGTTATGATGAAGGGAAGTAAACATTGGACACAAAATATTATGTCACAGACATTGTATTCTATAAACACCATGCTTACCAGATTATCCATAACAACGGAAATGATGCAGCAATTAGGTTCATTAGGGAGCTTTTGTCTTTGATAATTGGGAAAAAATTATTTTTCAACTAATTTGTGAACTGAAAATTGTGACAAATAAATGCCACTAAAAAGTCAAGTATTTATAAACTGGTCTGTAATGACTCGTCATTATATTACTTCTGACTACAGGAAATCACAAATTTGTAATAGATATTTTAATTCAACTCCGTAGATCCAATGGTATATGAAAATCAATTGTATGTGATGTACAGTGAAAAAAAAATTATGCTTCACATGCAAATATCTTTCTCTTCATAGAGATTAAGATGATATGAAGGTCATCCAGAGTGACTAAGATGAGATGAAGGTCATCCAGAGTGACTGAAACAGCAGAAGGAATTTGACGCAGTAAGTTAGCAAGATTTATAAACTTATTAAAACTCTTGAGTCGAAGACGCAACTCTTTGAGCTCATTTGATTTGCTTAACTCCTGTAATGTTTTGATTTAATGTAATTTTCTTTACTTTGTCACCGAAAGAACTGACTACAGAACACAGTGTCGAGCAAATGTTTTCAGGTCCCCCTTGCCAACATGGAACAAGGTGGTTTGCATCTGTCAGTTGGTATGTCCGTCGGTTGGTAGACCAAGTGTTGTCCACTTGGTATTTTCAGAACCCTTTTGCTTGATAGACATTAAACATGTTACACTAGTTACCCCACAAGATTTATTCAGAGGTCAGAGGTCAAGGATCAATCTACTCTGCACATGGGAAGATGTTACCTGCTCAATATCTTATGCACTCATCAAACTTGGTACACTTACACCCCCTAAATAGTAGATGACCTCGGTCAAAATGTTATAGATATTATAACGACTTTTCATTTTAAATCTCGCACAAGGTCATAAATCGATTTACTCTTAATATAAAAGAAATGCTGCTTATTATCTTCAGAATCCTTTGCCTGATAGAGATCAAACTTGGTATTGTGGTTGCTATAGTATTGAAACAATTGTCACTGATTATATATAAAAAAAAATCATCACTAAAGATTGCATGTCACCAACTATTGATGCAAAATGCTTGCAATTGATTGTCATTTATAAAGTTTTACAGAAATGAGGGTGAATTCAAAATGGTGTCAGGTGCAGAATCAGCTTGTAATTTGTATGCTCTCCCAGGGACCACCAGGCTTAGGATTTCTCGAAAAAATCTCAAACTAAAGTTTTAGTTTTCTTTTATTTGAGCAGTCAAAATTTGAGTAAAATCTTGACTTGAGTCCAAATTTCGACTTGAGCTTATTTCGTGAAATCCAGGCCCGATAATGTGTTATGACCTTGACTAGATAACGGTTGTTTGGCTCAGGACAAGGTCACTCAAATTTTGTTTAATCTTTGTCCTGGCCATAATTTTGCAGTTGAGAGACATTAGAACCTCAAACTTAGTACAAATGTTGCTTGATATGTACAGATGGTTTGTCAGGACCCAAACTCAAGGTCCCATAAGGATAGGTCTAGTTCAGAGATAAATGGGCACAATCTTTGCATTAGTTTTTTTAAAAAAAAATCATTTTTGAAAAATGAAGCCGTTTGCTACATGTGATATTAATATGCATGTATCTTTCATTTCTGATGTTTTATGCTTATATAGCATAGAACAAACTTATTTGACCTGAAGGTTTGAGAGAATTAAGCTAGCTGGTGTAGAAAGATGACTTGTGTCTTTCAGATTACAATGAAACTGATGTTTGCTTCAGTTAATGACCTTATGCTGTCAATTGAAATCTTATAATCTACAACTTTATGTCTTGTTTAGCCTCACAATAGTACATGAGATCTTCTATATGATGTATTGTTTTTCTAGTTATAAAGAACCATTTTCTTATTTGCATTGGTGACTATAAACAAATAACTATCTTAAAGTTGGTTTTTATCCTGTGAAGCAGATGCAGGACAAATATCATCTAGGCTGATGTATTTAAGACATCCTCCTACACAAGAAGTAATGTCATGCATTTCACTCAAGGTCATATTATATTCATTTTAGGAGGTCCATTCAAATTAAAACGTGATGCAATTTTAGATTGGAGAGTAGGATTCAGTAATTATGAAATGACATTTTTGTCAAAGCGGTGGTAGTTTATTTTGATTTATTCCTCGGTGTGATGTGGCTGCAGGAAAAAGGATGATTTGTCTGCATTTGTTAATCTTCAACATGATCTCCCCAAATTCAATTCTTGTTAGCTGTTTGAGTACAGTGACAGTGCTTGGCCTAAGACCTCCTGGGACCAGCACAGCAATTGTACCAGAAATCTAATATATTTACAGAGAACTTTACTGGTGTCTTGATTTGAGGCTTTAATTTGTGACCTTTAGAATACAAGGGGATCCTCCAATTGGGTCTTATTATTGGGTAGTGTGACTTATGACACTGCCTGAGATGGGTTTCTTCATTGCTGGACAAGGGTTAAGGTCCAGGCTGTAATAACATTGAGAGTGAGAGATAAATATTGAAGATAATATGATGGACATGAGGAAAATGCTGTGCTTCTGTACCCATACATGTTTTCAGTATTGTTTCTGAGAGAACAAGAAATGAAATTATATCCAGAATGAGATGGTGGAAGAATGAAAGTTCTGAAATCAGTAAAATTTCAATCATCTGTAAGATTCGTATTGATTGTAGTTAACAGTGCTGTGATTATATAATCTCTGAAAACACTTTGTTTGAACTGTTTGATTACTAAATGATTTTAACACTGTTCACAAATTCTGACTCAGGTTTTTAGATCTTTCTTGATCCTGAGGTGAGTAGAGCTACAATTGCATGGCTTAGAAGTTTTTTTTGTTTTGTTTTTTTATTATTTACCCCCACCACCTCAAAATTTCACAAACACCAATATGGGGAACCTGAAGCTTTATACTATACAACTGTCATTTTTGGCAAGCATATTTTGTACTGAAAGTGGTGCTCTGTATGGATTAATTGATTAGTGTGTCATTAACTTTTTGACCACCATGATAGCTCAGTTGGTAGAACATTATGTTTGAGTGTAAGGTGGCGAGTTCATTAGTTCACAGCAGGACAGGTCAAGTCTGAGATGTATACTGATAATGCCTCTGTAGCAAATCTCCACTGCACCTTACAGAACTTTCAGGCTGACTGAAACTGGGACTTTGGTACCTATATGAATTAAAGAGTTAATAGAAGTGAAAGTCACTATCTTTCAGGATGACTGTAAACTGGCAGTTATTTCAACTTAAAAGTCACCGGATTAGATCATTCAGGATGACTTAAATTTGACTATGGTATTTGCATAAGTTACTTGAACTGAAAGTTGCAGGTCTTTCTATATGACTTCAACTGGATGGTGGTGCTTGGACAAGTTAATTGGAGAATCCTATCCTTTAATTTCAAAATAGACTTTAAACCTGAAACCTATAGTATAAACTTATTTTAAGATAATGCCTTAGTAAAAACACGTAATCATGATAATAGAAGAGTCTAAAACTACAAGATTGTCACAGATTTTCAGAGCAAAATTGACCTTTGAGAAGAAAATGGGCTGGCATATTTTTTTTTTACTTTTTTATTTTTTTTTTTATTTTATTATTATACATACATTGTTTTTGAAACATGGAACACATGCCATTTTTATCCCAAGTTGCAGCTGATACAGATGTACAAAATGTGTAAGTTTGTGAGGTTACAGCAAGTATGTGTTCTGTATTTTATGAAGCAATATAATAGTTACTTCAAATTTAAAAAAAAAAAAATTTAAGCTAAAATTGAAAAAATTTGAAATTTTCATTGATTAATTGAAGCAATATATACTCAAATGCCGATTGGTCTGGTACCCCTTTATTACTTTCTTGCAAGAGGGTATATATGAACGCAGGTGGAGTTTTGATAGGAACCCTCCCCTACCTATTTTTCAACTTTGAAGCTAATAATAATTAATGTAAACGATCGAAACAAAAAACTTACAGATCCAACAAAAAGTCTTTTGAAATGTTTTACAGGTTTTAATATGCTTTGTTAAACTATTCGTTTTATTTTTTATTCCTATTAATGCAATAAGGAAAAGAATTACAGCCTTTTTATTAAGGAAAATAGCATACCCATTAAAATTTTCTTTGTGTTCTTGTGTTATGATTTGCCAATATTTTGATCCTGAATAAACTTGGAGCCAAGAAGTGTTACTCAATTAAGTCTCATTTGGACATTACATCTGTTTGTATATACAGGCAATTTCTTAAACGTATTAGTCTGTCTAATTCTTTCAGTTTTTTCTATTCTTAAATTGACTTTCTTAGAGCTTTGGAACATTATGATTTTCACACAATTTGATTGTAAGGAATCTGACATTTTTCATGGGCGACGATTTTAAATTCGATTACAGAAATGTGAATCTCTTAATTCTGGTAGTTTGTTTGAGAGTGTGATTAAACTCCCCGTGATACTAAATAGCTGACAAACATGAAGTCTGGGGTATAATATCTTTAATTAAAATTCTCTCACCTGTATTACAGAGTGATTAGTGGAGTATGCAGGTGAGGATCAGTTTTTGGCGGAACTAGAGATTGTTTTCATCTGAATGTCTTATGTGTATTCTGCTTCTCATCAGAAAAGATTCAAGCACCTGGCAAGCTATTTGAATTCTTAATACCCTATTATTAACAATTTTTAGGATATTACTTGTTAAATCTGATGAATCCTTGGTCAGAAAATCTCAGCAAATTTTCTTTATTGTTGTAACCGCCTTGAACCTGGTAAAATGTGAAGGTCATGAAATTAAGAATTAAATTATTAGCTTGCCTGACCTTGCATGATTGAAATTTTTTCATCACCTGTGATGAGGGGATGATGCTGACGAGTGTTAATAAAAAATGAATAATTAAGTAACATATGGTTAAAATTTTGCACAATAACTACAGTCTACTCATATAAATTGATGTTCGGTGGACCAGGTAAACAAAGTTGATACTTTTGTTCATTTTGCGAAAATAAATTTTTGATCTAATTTAAGGAACTTGTGCAATCCAGAACCAAACTTTCAATTGGTTACAGACTTATTGTTTTGAAAACATTGTTCATATAGTGAAAATAAATTAAGTTCGTATTTTATGTATCATGTTTTTCAAATGATAAGATGCTACTTTTTAGCTCAAGTGAGCTTTTCTGATCGAAATTTGTTCGTTGTTGTTGGCGTCATTATTGTCATTGGCGTAAACTTTTCACATTTTCATCTTCTCCAGAACCACTGGGCCAATGTCAACAAAACTGGGCAAAAAGCATCCTTGGGTAAAGGGGATTCAAATTTGTTCAAATGAAGGGTCATGCTCCTTTCAAAGGGGAGATAATCAAAAAAATAGGATGGGTCTTAAATTCGTATGAAAGCTTCCTGACATAGTGCAGATTCCAGTTTGTTAAATCATGGCCCCCCAGGAGGTAGGATGGGACCACAATAGGGGATCAAAGTTTTACATACAAATATATAGGGAAAATCTTTTTAAAAATCTTTTTCTCAAGAACCTCTGGACCAGAAAAGTTTATATTTACATGAAAACTTCCTGACATAGTGCAGATATAAGTTTGTTAAAACCATGGTCCCCCGGGTGTAGGGTGGAGCCACAATATGGGATCAAAGATTTACATGGGAATAGATTAGGGAAAAATCTTTTAAAATCTTCTTCTCAAGAACCATTGAGCCAGAAAAGTTTACAGATACATGAAAGCTTCCTTATATAATGCAGATTCAAGTTTGCTGAAATCATGGCCTCCGGGGGTAGGGCGGGGCCACTATAGGGCATCAAAGTTTTACATAGAAATATATAAGGAAAATCTTAAAAAATCTTCTCAAGGACCATTAGGCCAGAGAGGTTTACATTTACATAAAAGCTTCCTGACATAGTGCAGATTCAAGTTTGTTAACATCACAGCTACCGGCGTAAGGGTGGGGCCACTATACGGATCAAAGTTTTACATACAAATTTGTAGTGAAAATCTTTAAAAATCTTCTTCTCAAGAACCACTGGGCCAGAAAAGTTTACCTTTACATTAAAGCTTTCTGACATAGTACAGATTCAAGTCTGTAAAAACCATGGACCCCAGAGGTAGGTTGGGGCCACGATAAGGATCAAAGTTTTACATGCGAATATGTAGGGAAAATCTTTAGATATGGGCCAAGGTGACTCAGGTGAGCAATGTGGCCCATGGGCCTCTTGTTTCTGATGAGCTGGCTGTGTTCAATAGAATTTAACAGTTCTTCAAATCTTTAAACATTGGGGGTAAAAATGTGCCTAACTGGTTAAAAGTGTAGTGAATTCTTCAATCAGGATGTGTATTTCAGTAAGATGTTGAAAGATTTTTGTATATTTTTTTATACTTAAATATATCTATAATGTCAGAATCGTTCAATCAGTGCCTCTGTTTTTAATCAAATTTTCAAGATAATGCCATTTCTATTTTTAATTAATCCATTTCACACCTGAGGTATAATGCCTCTAATATGCCAACATTTTCCATTTTGGGAGGAAGATTATACTTTGTTGTAAAGTTAAAATTAACAGCAAGACTATTAAATTAATAAATAATATAATTGGGCAAGGTTGTTTGTGTCTTCTTGAAAAAACACAAACAAGTGTTAAGAAAAAACTATGACTGGAGATCAGTAAATACTCTGGGTACACATTGTAAATACAGGTCACTGTCACAAGGCCTCGGGGCACGATTAGAACATGCATCACATGTCACCATAGTCACAATGACAAGGCCTCGGGGCACGATTAGAACATACATCACAAGTCACTTTAGTCACAGTGACAAGGCCTCGGGGCATGATTAGCGCATACATCACAAGTCACCATAGTCACAGTGACAAGGCCTCGGGGCACGATTAGAACATACATCACAAGTCACTTTAGTAACAGTGACAAGGCCTAAGGGCACGATTAGATCATTTATCTATGAAATAAAAGGATTAACCAGCAATTTGATTTATTGAATATAACCTCCCTTGCCACCAACACAGCTGCAACGATTGTTGGGAGTTATTGTCCTTTAATTATCCCCTTGTAATTCATTGTTAGAGGGGATATGCTAAGGGAATCATTCATGTGTGGGTGAGTATGGGTGTTTGTATGTGTATATGTAACACTGAGCTTGAAGATGCTCTACTGGCCCAGGGGTGTGCAATTAAAAAGATTAACTACTAGCTCAGGGGCTAGTGGCAGTAACAAAGATACTAAACCAAGAGCATCAGTTACTATCCCATGAACTACTTACTAACAGTAATATAACAAAACGTCTAAAATGGAGTTGATACATGCAAGCTGAAATATAAATATCCAAACAATGGTCAGTTTCATATCTATTATTATTAAACAGTTTGTTTGATAGCTTCTGACCAAGTGGGGAATGATTCAGTTTAATCATAATTTTATGGCATTTCATACTTTCTAAACGGAATGTTTTTAAAAATGTTTTTGGATTTTTCAATATCTTGAAATTTTTTACAGTTTTTGATTGATACCTCATTATCAAGGAAAGAATACCCTATTAGGTCAAAGATCACTACGGGACTTCACATTGTTTTATTGTGTCGCCTACGTTACACGCAGTGGCGACATATAGGGATCACTAGTCGGCGTCGTCACAAAAAATTTCTGTCACAGTTTTCTCAAGAACCACATGGGGCAACTCCCTGATATTTGGCACAGAGCATCAGTGTGGCCAACTGTATTGTGTAAGACATTTTCGAATCTGTCGCTTATCAACTTCCTGTTTGCCAGGACTTAGAATTTTTTAGAGCAAAAAAATTTTTTGCTGAAGATTTTATTTTATAATTAACTGAAGGACAGTATTTTTATGTACAAAAGGACAGTATTTGTAATTCCCATACTGAAGGACAGTATATGTGATTTCAGAACAGCACTAATTATGATTTTTCTTGAGAAACAGTAAATTGGATATATAAAAAGACAACAAGACTAAGCAGTAAACCCAACAGATAATTACTTATAGTTATTACCATTGTCTTGAAGAGCACAGTAACAGGTTGATACATATTTTCAAACATATGTTTTCATTCAGTCTACATTTAATAAATGTCTTAATTTCAAACAGATTCTCCCAAATATTCCATTCCATAATAATGTCTCATCTTTCAATTTCAATTAAGTTATCGTTAAAGAATGTTTAGTAATTCTCAAAACCTTTAAAAGGAGTATTAAACTGACAAAAACCATTTGAATAATTTACTTTTTCAACATTATACGTGATATATTACATATAGAATGAACTAGCAGGCGACACATGTCTTCCGGGGAAGACTTAATACTGCGTGTTCTGTTGAATCCTTAAATTAATTAGGGCTCAATTTTTGTGAATTTTGTTTTATCCTATGAATTTTAAATCACAATGATTGATTGATTATTGTTTTACGTCCCTCTCGAGAATATTTTACTCATATGGAAACGTCACCACTGCTGGTGAAGGGCTGCAAAATTTAGGCCTTTGCTCAGCGCTTATGGCCATTGAGCAGGGAGGGTTCTTTATTGTGCCACACCTACTGCGATTTTATAATATTTCGATGCACAGAAACCATTTCCACAAAATTACATGTACATCCCCAAAAAAACTGTAAAATCAAATTCAGGAAAATTGGCCTCCACAAATTTAAATGATTCCACAGTGTTAGAGTTGTAGTTCCTGATTAAATATGGTGAATTAGAAGCACAGGGTTATACTGTGAACTGAATTTTAGGCATTTCTTTGTATATCAATGGTATATGGTGACCTGATATATTACAGCAGCATTGTTTTTTAACTACAGATACTGCTAATTGATATACACCCAGTGCATGGTTTAAGCCCACACGTGTAAGGAAAACTAAATCCATAGTGATATAGATCAGGAAGGCCTCTACCAAAATTGTCAATTTCATGATCCACGGGGTAGAGGAGCCAAACTTACTAAATCTTCTTTACCCTTGAGGCCTTAGGGGTGGACAAAAACTGTCAAAAATTGACTAATTTTCAAATTGTTTCTTCTGTACAACCGCACAATTGTAAGAAAAACTAAATGTATAATGGTGAAGTAGAGCAGAGAGGCCTCTACAACAATTGTAAATTTCATGATCCCTAGGGTAGTGGTTCTTATGTCAGGACAAAGCCAAACCTGGTTTATCTTGTATATGTGTACATGTAGCTTTTGAAAAACGTCTTCTTTAGTGCTATTGATACTAAAGTGAAACTAAATGGATACTTAGAAAGAGCAGGTAATTCTTTACTACGCTACTATGTTAAGGGCTTCCATAGTAAAATGCACTATAATTATGAGATGAAATTACACCTCAAATTAACAAGTATCATTACACTTGTTATGGTTAAACACAGACACGATACTACCCATATATTTACTGCGACTCAGTTACCGTAAATCTCCTCATGGTAATTTCTCATGACGTCAGTTGAATATCACGTAACACTTTGTTTTTGGTAACCATAAAGAGGCCCTACTTGTAAACAAAAGTTCAGGTGCATGCAGGTTACCAGCTGAATTTTTATGGATATACTCAGAAAGAAATAAAAGTTCTTTACATGAAAAGTGTTGGGAACAAATGCATACTCAAATTAAGCATGCTATAATTTAACAGCATATCAACAGTCATTAGCGAACTAACTGCATGGGTTATTGGAAAGCATTTGAAAAGAATTTTTTTTAGGTATACAGGTTGTCACTTCATAATGGTAGTAAATAACGACAAAATATTTTGACTCTTTCCCCCCGAGATACAACTATAAGAACCTGGACGTTGTGATGTACTTTTTCAATATAGGCAGTGATGAAATCTTTTAACAATTGTCACACATAAACAATTAAACATTTTTAACTTCTTAATACCCATCCAATTCTTTTCAAATTTGGTATGAAGTATCTTTGGGACAGGGGGGACAAAAAATAAAAAAAATTCAGGACTCCTGTACCTTGGGGCCTTAGAGTTTGGCAAAAAGTGAACAATTTTCAAAAATCTTCTACTCTCTATAACTGCATATCTTTAAGAAAAACTAAATGCATATAGATATATAGAGCAGGAAGGCCACTACCATATGTAAATTTCATGATCCCCTGGGTAAATGTTCTGACTCCAAGGTGGGACCAAACTTGGTATATAAAGTGTATGTGTGTAAAACATTTAAATGCTATCTTCTTTTATGCTATTGATACTAAATTTAAACTAAAGAAATATTTAGAAGGAGTATAGGTAGTACTTTGATACCATATTTGTAAATTTCATGATCTCTTGGGTAAGGGTTTTGGTTCCAGAGTGGGGCCAAAATTATTATAGTGATTATTGTATTTATCTTTTATCTTTTAAGTTTGCTGATACAGTATGAAAACAAAATGCAATTATTTAGGAAAAGCAGAAAATTATGTACCAAACTTTAGAATTTCGCAACCCCAGGGTTTTAACTGGGGGACAGGGCCGAATTAGTCATATTGTGTTAATGTTACATGTATTACGTAAAGTCTTTCATCAGTGTAAACACTAGTTTTAAGAACACGGCTTGTTTCATACTGTTGCTGAATGCAAGGTGAAGATAACAAACAGTTATCAATCTCATAACTCATACAATATTAGAATATAGCTTAGATATTCAGAACAGGAATTTTTTTTCTAGATTTCATAGCCATAGGGGCTAGTGATGCTTTTAACTAATACTCAGGTGATCGATAAGGCCTGTGGGCTTTTTAGGTCACCTGAATTCATTCAGGTGACCTATTGCTATCTGTTTTTGTCCGTCGTCGTGCGTTAACATTTGAACATTTTCAGCTTCTCTGAAACCCCTGAACCAATTTCAACCAATTTTGGCATATAGCATCTGTGGGTGGAGGGGAACAAAAATTGTGAAATTCGTGGTCCCTACCCCCCTGGGGCCTGAGGGGTGGGACAAAAACCATGAAAATGAATGTAATTTTTAAAAAAAATTCTTCTTTACTCCTGGACATCAAGAAGCCAAACTGTGGGCATAATTATAATGAGCGTTGAGCCCTCTACCAAAATTGTGAAATTCATGGCCCCTGGGGCAGGGGTTCTTGTGTTAGGGTGAGGCTCTATTGGTCATATAGTGAAAATGTAGAAATTCTTTGAAAATCTTCTTCTCTGTCTCTGGGTATTAAGTAGACAAACTAATAGCATGGTAATGATGAGCAAGGATGCCTCTTTATACCCCCCGCAACAAGTTGTGGGGGGTATACTGGAATCGGGTTGTCCGTCTGTCCGTCCGTCTGTAGACGCAATGGTTTCCGGGCTCTAAAGCATTATCCTTTCCACCTACCATCACCATATCATATATATGGACTACCCATGGGATGAAGATGTTCCCTATCGATTTTGGGGTCAAAGGTCAAGCACACTGGACATTGAAGTAGCAATATGGTTTCCGGGCTCTAAAGTGTTATCCTTTCCACCTACAGTCACCATATCATACATGTGGACTACCCATGGGATGAAGATGTTCCCTATTGATTTTGGGGTCAAAGGTCAAGCGCACTGGACATTGAAGTAGCAATATGGTTTCCGGGCTTTAAGCGTTATCCTTTCCACCTACAGTCACCATATCATATATATGGACTACCCATGGGATGAAGATGTTCCCTATCGATTTTGGGGTCAAAAGGTCAAAGGTCACGTGCACTGGACATTGAAGTAGCAATATGGTTTCCGGGCTCTAAAGCTTTATCCTTTCCACCTACAGTCACCATATCATACAAATGGACTACCCATGGGATGAAGATGTTCCCTATCGATTTTGGGGTCACAAGGTCAAAGGTCACGCGCACTGGACATTGAAGTAGCAATATGGTTTCCGGGCTCTAAAGCTTTATCCTTTCCACCTACAGTCACCATATCATACAAATGGACTACCCATGGGATGAAGATGTTCCCTATCGATTTTGGGGTCAAAAGGTCAAAGGTCATGCGCACTGGACATCGAAGTAGCAACACTCAGAAAAGAGGTAGTTTATACCTATTACCAACACCCTTTGGGAGATTGGGGTAAGCGGGGGGTATTATTAGTGAGCATTGCTCACAGTACCTCTTGTTAAAAATTGTGAAATTCATGGCCCCTGGATCAGGGGTTCTGGTGCTAGGGTGGGGCTCTATAAGTCATATAGTGAAAATGCATTATTTCTTTGAAAATCTTCTTCTCTGTCCTTGGGTAGTAAGTAGTCAAAATTGTGAAATTCATGGCCCCTGGGTCAGGGGTTCTGGTAGTAGGGTGGGGCCCTATTGATCATATAGTGAAAATGCATTTTATTTCTTTGAAAATCTTCTCCTCTGCTGCTGGGTATTAAGTAGACAAACTAATAGTATGATAATGATGATCATGCAAGGATGCTTCTTTCAAAACTGAAATTTATGGCCCCTGGGTCAGGGGTTCTGGTGCAAAGGCGGGGCTGACCACATAGCTATTCAATGTTTCTTCCATCCAAAAGTAAAATTCTTATATTTAAACACAAACCTAATTCAAACATTGGAAGGTTGTTACATGATACTCAGGTGACCTATAAGGCCCCTGGGCCTCTTGTTGTTTCATAAGAATCATAGAACCAGAGAAGCTAGACTATGCCTGAAAGACTTCCTCATTTGATGAAAATTCTCTTCCAGGGGGAGACATTGCATTTTGTACTTTTTGTCTGTCTTTCAGTCTGTCTGTCACACAATCTTTTGAATGCTTCTCCTCTTGTATGGCTTTTCAGATAGACTTGAAATTTTGTACAATGCTGCATTGCCATTTGTAAATATACATATTGTCAGAACAGGAGGATCCAATTATTTTCCTGAAATTTACAGTGGATCTAAGAGGGGTGGAGGATGTAAAGTAGCTCATGAAGTCTTCTCCAATATGGCTTATCAGATAAACTTGAAACTTTGTACAATGCTTCATTGCCATGTGCAGATGTGCATATTATCAAGACAGGAGGACCCAATTGTTATCCTAAAAATTATAGTGGATTTAAGAGGGTTGGAGGGTGTAAAATAGCTTGTGAACACTTCTCCTATATGGCTTATTGGATTAGCCTTGAAATTTTATGCAATACTTTGTCATTTAATGGTGTTCACATTGTTCTGACCAGGGGTCCAATATTTTGCTACAATTTAAAGTGAATCAAAGAGGAGTGTTTTATACGTTCTTTCATGTACAAGGGTATGTTCACTTTCCTACTGGTACTTCAGCATAACAGTCATTATTTTTGTTTCAGATACAACAATGTCATTGGTCACATTGATGTTGAATCTTAATTTTCTCCATCTTTTTCTGCAATGCAGAAAGTGCAGTTCATAATGTCTTGTGTTCTTTAGCACCTCATGCTTTCTCCTCTATACCATACAGAAACAGGGTTGTAATTTGGAGAGCTGGGGAGTTAACTGTTTATAGCTGCTTAGCAAGCATTCTCATTTAGTATAGATTCAATTCAGTTCACACTATGCTGGGGGGGGGGGGGGGGTCAATGAGAATTTACAAAGTGATCCTTTCAAAATATTCTTACCATAACCAATGCTTATACATTGCATATAATATTGCAAATAGCTTTCAAATACTATGAATTATGACCTACTGGGATGCAGTGATCCTAGAGTAAAGTTTTAAGATACCAATTGGAATCTTCAAATCTTTCCAAAAGCAAAGAAATAATCACAGTTATTCTATACAATTTGCAAACATCCTGAGAAATGTAGTGTATAGAGCCTAATTGTTGGATTACTGGTGGTGTTCCAAACTTCAGGACCTAATCTCCATCCATATAAACAAAGTGAAGCGGGTGAGCATTGAGGCCCATTGATCTCTCGTTTTATCGACTGTTCATTTACCTTTGTGCATTCTGGCATGACTCTTAGAAAATAGTAGAGAAATGAGATAATTACTGAGGGAGTTATACTGATATAAAGATGTTGTTCCATCTTTTTGCATGGTTTTTTGGTGGAAGAAGAATTGCACTTTAATTATTGCTGTCAATATTATTGAAATGATTGACAGGAAATTGAACAGACCTATGATAATGTTGATTTTCAGGAAATGATCAGAAAGAACCAGTTGTCTTCATTAAATTTTCATGATTAATTGCTGCAATTGGTTTGTCATTAAAATGAAATGACAGGTAAATTAATTAATATAAATGTTAATCAAATTTTGCACTTGTAAGCTTCTTTGATGTTCTGTACTTTCATATTTCAACTCATGTTCAGCATATATGAGCAAATGGCTAGTACAAGGTTTGTTCAAATTTATTTGATTTTTGTCATTCTTGTAAATGTTGCTTTATCAATGATGCTCTAGATGTACTGAGGTCATCCTAGTTTTGCATGATGGAATTTTTCTAGGAAGTTTGTGTAGTTTGTCTCGTCATGGACCTCCTCTAAACATCCTTTGTTAAACCAAATAAGGACTTGATTCCTGAGCAGACTCTTTTACACCTCAATGGTGTGTATAACCAAAAATAAAAATATGTACAACTGCATGTTTTGTATAATCAAGGAATTCATTGACATGGAACATGAAATGCTATGGCACCTTTTCATGATAAACTTTTTATAAACACTCTTAATAACTTTGAAAGGTTCAAATGACATATCATGATTATTTTACATGAATACTGCAAAAGGATAGTAAAAAAAATCCAATTAATGGACTTAGATATCTAAAATTATAAGTTCAGTTGTAAATTTTATGGGAGGAGCAAATCTTGGAGAATCCCTGCATAATTTCTTTAGTGAATGCCACTTCAAGTTTATATTGTTCATGCACTGTGGTGCTTCAGTATGGATGCAGATTTAGGCTTGTGCAGCTGACCAATGTGAAAGCATCCAAACTTCTATCACCCACAGTAGCATTTGAACCTGTAACCTAACTATCAACTTCTGAACTCCACTCTCTCTCCTGGACTGTGCCACGTGGGCGACTTTGTGAAAATGAGCCTGCAAGTAGATGCTAACAACTCTCTGTTTTAATGGAACTTTGATATGCAGCTTTGGATTATATGTATATTTTATTATCTTTTGTGATCCATGTTTCAGGTCTAAAGGATAATGTCCAATGAACACTGATGACAATTAATGATCATACCTCATTAGACTAATCATGTTGTCATAGCAATAACTTTGAGATGGAAAGGATTACAGTGGGATAAATAAAGGGTGAAAGGCCTTTCATCTGAGGAAAATAATTATTTACTAAGTACAGCAATAGCCATCATTAGCAGCAGTTAGCACATTAGTTCAGATCTGCATTATTATCAGTTAATTACAAAGTTTATCAATATCTCCCTACAGGATGTGCTACATTCAGAAATACTTTTTATTAATTAGGTATTAATTAGGAATCCAGCTGAGTCACAAAACTATCAGGTTCAGGAGGGAAAAAATGTGGTCATGCAGCTGTATTGAAGACTTGAAAATTATTAAATGTATACCTACACCAGTCTAAATTTCTAATTTATACCTTCAAGGTAGGTAAATCTGAAGTGCTTTGGGATAGCTATAATACTGCTTCTTCTAGAAGGTTCTAGGGGTACCTCTATTCCATCACACAACACCTGGCATCCTGGTGCCTCTTAACAATTGGAATACTACTATATACAGGAGACTCGATGGCATGATTTTTTTATCTCTCAAAGTGAAATCATCCCCGATTTTCTCTTTATAGAACTTCGCAAATGTACTCTCGAACTTTCGATCCCTCAAAGTTCTCCATCTCTTGAATCCCTTAAAACATGTCATTGTATTTCACTCTCGGTCTCTTGGAGTAGTTGTAGCATATACTCATCATCAATGAAGCGTATAATTATTCTTGCCTGGATAAGGGTGAAAGCCGGAGTCTAGCTTAGCTGTGTTAATTAGCTGTTTACATGGGTGGAGCATCCCCTGTTTCTTTTCCTGGTGGATACTCCAATAGTTGGTTGTTTAATTGGTTGGTTTTAACCCTTCACCAGTGTATTGCTTTTGTTACATTTAATCTGATTTTCAACATTTTTATTTATGATTTTGTTTTGATTTGACAATGAGACAATGATAACATTATTTTTAAAAAATTTAATTGTGCGTAGCGACTGTAAAATTGTGATGATAGTGCTTCATATAGTTTGTAACTGTAAAACTTTGTTATTTATGAGAAATTTGTCTTGTAGAAATGTACATCTATTTTAGCATGAATAAAGAACAAATAGATACATAAAATATAATTTAAAGTCTTTATTTATTATGCAAGATAAACTTCCGTGTTGTTGAAATCAAATTAATTACCTAAAAATAAACATGTCAAAACATTCCCAGGATGTTTTAAATGTGCAATCTAGGTACTATAAAATCTTAACCATAATGGTCAGAGGCCATTTTCATAAAAAAAAAAATCTTGCGATTAAGATGAAAATTTCAAAACAATTTTAAAATTCTTTTACGGTTCTTCACTCATATGTTTCTGACATCTTCGCTAGTCTCTCAGAGTAAGCGAATCGGACACTTGACTTGCAGAGATGTATTTCTGAATGAACAAAACTTGCATTCTTACTCAGGGCTTAGTTGCACTCAGTTGAGTATATTTAAGCAGAGACAAAAATATCATCTTAGTGGTAAGCCACAAACCTTTACTTTCTGCATTTGACTCAACCTTTGAACTCTTGATCTCTCCTGATTTTCATGGCAGCTATTTGACCCTGCTAAGCACTTGTCAAGGTCAAATGTTACCTTTCAGGATTCTGGGGCAGTAATTTCTGTGAGATGGTCCAAGACCATCCAATTCTCCGAACGTGCCCTCCAAATACCAATCCCCCATATCCCTAATTCCCCATTTTGCCCAAGTTGCATTTTGCGTCTTATTTTTGTACTATTCCCAACCCCCCAGTTACAAAGCCCAGCCTTCTCGTACCGTGCCAACAATCGGTGGCACATCTTGACATATAATTCCTTTTTGCTCAAGCTGAAAAAGAGTTTATCTTTAGTTGGAATTGATTCCACTAAATATTCTGGCCACAGCTTCCGTCGTGGGGGGGCCTCCTTTGCCTTGGAATGTGGTCTCCCACCAGATCTGATTCAGACTCAAAAATCTGATGCTTACCGAACTTATTTAGACCCCTCTCTGGCTTGCTGTCTTCAAGTTACTAACCTATTAGGTCGAGAAATCCTTCGCCTTTTCCCATGTTAAACCTTGCCATGACTCCATCCTATGTTTAACATTTGTAATTTTATTTATGTGTGTATGTGGTTTTTGTTTTTGTTTTTTGTTTTTTTTAAAATTTAATTTACGACTGACGTGGCCTGATCGTTCAAAGAATATTTTGAAAGTGACGCTAACTTGAGATGCTTAGGTTAAGAATATTAATAATAGGCATTTGATTGGTCAATTAATTGTTATTTTTTGAAATTAGGCAGATATAGAAATTGATTGGTAATTAATTACGTATATAGGTGGCGCTCTTACTTGGACAAACAATCTGATAGGTTGTTGATTACGTAAATAGGGGGCACCCTCAATTGGCCCTGGGGGGGGGGGGGGTGTCCCTATCAGGCTTAGAGGGTCTTGATTAAAAGGACAAAAAGGGAGGCTTTATTTTGATTGGTCAAAAACAATATAAACAAACAGGGGTAATGGTGCCCAAGCAAATACAAGATGGCCACGGTTGTAAATTAATAGCAATTACATTACATTTGATATTAGGTTATAACCATTTAGATGTATCAGTAGACTGTCATCTCAGAGCTCCTGTCTGCTGTGATCCTCGGGCACAATCATTACATTTGGGATGCAGGGACCTTCTTGTGGGTGACTGACTTAGTCTGTGAGAGTGATGGTCTCAAACGTTCACCCCACAGCTGCACTCCCTTGAGAATTATTCAGCTCTCAACTCTCTCTACCTTCTCCCCCCTCAGACTCTCTCTTTCTAAGACAATGGGATAGTGTTTGTTACATAAATGACCCTCCTACTAGTTTTAGCCATCTGGTCAACCCTATTGCCCAATCAGTAGAGCACTGGACTGCCAAAGGTCCTGGGTTTGATCCTCAGCAGAGCAAGGCACAAAGTTTACTATTATTGTATTAAGTGTAATTAGTATTTGCAAGGAACTTTTTTTAGAAGAAAAAAATTCTCACTCTTATTAATTTATTGTTGATTTATATATAGACATGTGTTGATGATATCAAATCATGAGCACTCGTGTGTGTTCAGAAATGCTTAGTGTTACAGTTGTAAGACCTTTAAAGGCAAAGCTTTACTTTTCTTCTTTTAGTATATACCATAATTTTTGCAGCCATTTGCATCTGGAAGAATGGTTTTTTTATCACAAGGCAGACTAGTCACAAAACAGCAAGTACTTCGAAAGAGCAAAGTTGTTAAACCTCAGATGACTCGAAACTTTCACATACAGACCCAAAAAAAAATCTTTTAAAGTTTTTTTTTTTTTTTTTGGACTAATTGGGTTCAGCTATCAAAGATTTTAACAATGGAGAAAAGGGAAAATTAAATTTTCTATTAATTTTGCATTTAAGCCGTGGGAGATAATAACAAAGGCCTCTTTGTTGGGTAACATTTCCTCAGAATCATAAATCTGAGTGGTCTGATTGCTAATCAGAGGAAAATAGGATTGTTTTTCTATATTCGGGTTATGAAACATTAAGAGGTTTTATGATTATCTTGAAAGTATTGTGGCATTATTTAGGCATGCAACATTGTAGTGTCAATTACTTTCCTTTGGCAATGGAGCTTGTAGATTGCTGCATTTATGTAAAGCTTTATGCATTGCATTTGTAATTGTTGAGGTTTTATTGTGGGTCCATTAGAATCTAGCAATTGTTCAACATTTGTTTAAAAGCTGTAGATTTTCTCTTGGGAAATCAGCTGTAAAATAGCTGTCCCTGGGTTAAGGGTATGAATTGGGAAAATAAGCCTTCATTGTTTTAAAGCAAATCATGTAATTAAAGCAGAAATACTAAAACATTGTAGAAATATAAAGAAGCAAGGACAATAAGGAAGCAATTTTACCCAAAATGTTTTTAATCTTTACATTTCCAGGTAAACCTGTATTAGATTTCATAGTAGTAATACCGTTGACCCAATTGATTTGCATACAATATTAATTCTACACAATGATAATGAATAGTTTGTATAGCTATGTTCACTTTAATTGACTATGGATTAGCATCAAGTAGATGCAACACAATTTTGAGAAACAAAGATGTGATTTTCGAAAATTACAATATACAATGTAGAGTTCACTGCTATATAGAAGGCATTTAATTCAGGTTCCTGAAGGAAGTGAGAACATTCCTATTTCTGGTCAGATTTTAGCTTCATAAGTAGAATTTGCAAATTAAAATAAAATAATGAAAAATTTCCAATGAACTTAAGTGAATCACGATGACCATGAATCAAATGATGACCTTAGCTTAACAATTATGGAACTTGATTCAGACAGCATGTGAAGCTAAAGATGATTAAATTTACAATGTATAATTGAGCATTTCAACAGACGCATTCAAATAATGATATTATCATTAAATTTTGGGTACATTTAAATTAAAGAGGCTGATGAAAGTGAAATAGAAAAAAAGTTGTGAGAATTGTACTAGAGAGTTAAAGGTATATGAGTTGATTAAACAGTATTTTGTTTGATGTTAAAATTTGTCTGTATGATAAACTATGAAAAATAATAGGATTTGACAATTTCCACAAATTATATACAGGTATTAAGGGAGTACTGGTCTATGCAATGTAAGGATATAATAGTGATTTTCTTATATATATTTATGAAGGAATGATATTTATGGTGGATATGTGCAAGCGCACGAAAAAAATATAATCAGAAACAGCATGGGAGATTTACAGTATGTAGTCATACAGAATAGTGATTTCATGTTAAACATGAATTTTAACTCCCCATCCATTGCTCAAAGTGGTTCTCTCCACCCTATCTCCGTCTGTCTTTATCAGGTCCAGTCCAAAGACTATTTCTACCTACGTAGCTATTAATAGCTACCTAGGTATTATATTGGTCCATCCTAACTTACTTTTGGTCTAAATATAGGTCAGACAGTTTTTCGGACTTTTTTTCATTATGGATACAGATATTGCCCTGATAAATAGTCAAAGATTCCTCTCATAGGAATACATGTTCACTTAACATTTTAGGGGTAGAAGTAGGTCAATCAATTTTCCAGATTGTTTTTGGTATGGTCACAGGTATTGGTCTGAAATTTAGTCACAACCTCCATTTCAGAGAATATACATAATCAGTTCACATTTCAAACATTTCAACTTAATTGGTGCACCATGACCTACTTTAGAGCTAAAAGTAGATCAAATCGTTTCCTGGACTTTTCATCATCATAGATAGATATTTGCACCAACATTTTGTTTCAACCTCACTCTCGGAGAAATACATAATCAGTTCACATGTCAGATGGATTGGTGTACATGATGACCAACTTTTAGGCTTTTCTATTCAAAAAGTGGGTTGTATCAATTCAGAGTGCGCAATATGCTTCCAGGTTGAATTTCACTGTCCGGCCGGCGTGTATTGCACCGTTTGCAGTACTCTTATTTATTCCTGCGACAATATCCAAAGACTACAGCATATATAGCTTTTAGAAATTTCTACAAAAAAGTGTTAGACACGGTTGCGGTATTACAAAGCCTTAAATGCAAATGATAGCAATGATGAATAAAACAAACACTGACGATTCTACTTTCAGATTTAGATAATCTGTTGAATGATGTATATTCAATGGCCTTAAATATGTTGGATAGATTGTTAACTCAATTTTTTAAACAAAATTTATTTAGATACACTGCATTAATTTCAGAGGACCTACATGTATATCAAAATAAGGATGGGCTATCAGCTTTTGAAATGCGACTTTGGATATAACGACTTTCAGATAAAAAATAATGTTCCGTGCATCTTGTTATACCCAGAGGCCGCTGTACATTACTTGCCTACTTGCAGTGGGAATAACCAGTTATGTCACCAATAACATAATGTATGATGGTGGAGGGGTGGGGCTTTAAAAATGTTTGCTCAATTTCCCATCCCTACAGTTAATAATGCTCAATCACAATAAAACACAATTGTTAGTGTATTATTATATGCATGTAAAATAAAATCGTTTTGGGTTGATGATCAGTATTCCACATACTGTACTACTTGTTGGATATTGGCGGAGTCAACCAAGGCTGCGATCTGTGACTGATGGGGTTATTTTTTCCCAGAGGAACTGTTTCTACTCTGAACAATTCTTCAAGCAAGATAAGGCCAATTAAAATTAATTCATTGATTATCATCCCCTCAAAAAAGGGCCAACCCCGGGTTTTTTATTTTTCGCAAAAATTATGATTTCAAACAAACTTGCTTTCATGCAGTGACATGAGTGAATGATTAAAGTCACAGAATGTTGGTTTTATATCTTCTACCAAGGATTCTTTGAATGTTAACTTGAATAACACTTTGTGTGATGCCTTTTGTCATTTTTTTCCCTCTCAGGGAAATAAAACTTAAAAAATAAAATCCTCCCACCTGCCCCATATTATTTTGTAACCCCAGATGATAATCTACTAATGAAGTTGATTTGGCCTAAAGTCCTGTTATTATTTTTTTCAAATGGGGACAAACTTCTTATTGAAATTCATATAGATTCTCCAAATTTGTTCCAGATGTTTGACGACCGCTTGTAGCTAATTGTAAATTTCAAATATCTAACACAATACACCCACTTCTTCAATCATTCAATTACACAGAATTTCACATAAAGTTCACAAACCTATTATATATATCCAATAAACAATGCAAAAAGCTAGAATGACGTACTTTATAGTAAATTAAAGAGTTATTATGTAAACGAAATTCTTTTATAAATTGTTATGAAATCATATTAAATGAAAAATAATATCAACGCAGGTGCTATTGACAATAAGATCTATTGATTTGCTTTGATGGGAAATAAAGTTTCATATTGAAATGTACATGCATTTCTCAGACATATCAGCTCAAAGAATTCAGTTACAATAATCACCTGACTCAGAGTGACCCTTATAGTATGCCAGTTTCGAGATAAGAGCTCTTCTGTGTATGAGGTGCATTTAGTGGTACTTTGAATGCCTAAGTTGGACAGTGATCCTATAGTAAGTGAGGAAGATGAGAAGCAGCCTCTGTTTAAATAGGTAACTGTAAGAAATACAATACTGTTGAAAGAAATGTGTTACTATATAGTCAGAATTCGAAAACATTAAAGCAATGTCATAATTGCAAGTGATATCCTAGATATATGGTACGTACAAGCAACGAAATAGTGTAATACAGTTGAAATTTCATGTATTTAGGTACTCTCTAAATACTTATCACTTATTTAAAGTTTATGTATCAATTAGATTAAGGTGAGGAAACTGCATATGAGAAACTTACTGAGCACATTCACTTTTGCAGTGATGGGTATTTTTCCCATTCTTGGTTGTAAACAAATTGTTTTGCGCCTTACTGCATGTGTATGAAAATACCCTAAAGGGAAATAACTCTGACATATCTCAAAACTTGCATATTGAGAGGTAGAGTTTGTCACCAACACTGATTTTTCTCAATGTTGAGAATTGTGGTGATTTTAGGTCACCTGAGCAACTCAGCAATTGGTCTGTATCTGGTGTGCCATCCGTCATTGATGAATAATTGAACATTTTTAACTTCTTGATAACTGCCTTGAATTGTCTTCAGATTTGGACAAGTGGGACATAGATTGTAAATGTAAGGATGCTTGAACACTGGACCGTTGATTAAGGGTAGAGCAAAAACTGCCTAAATATACCATTTTCAAAAAGTTTTTCTCAACAACATCTACCAAACTTGTAAATTTCATGAAACGAAACCCCCCCCCCCCCCCCCCCCCCCCCCCCCCCCAGGGTCTTATACTCTTTATGACACTATGATACGTCACAAGATAGCGATTTAAATGTTTTGTGAAATTGTTTGCATCGATCGATTTGTTTGTCTCACTATAAGGCCAAGTAAAATTAATTAGTAGATTATCATTCCCGACCGCCCCTCGAAAATCGCCCCACCCTGATTTTTTTGATTTTTCAAAATTACGATTTCCGGATATTTTTATGTCCGGTCCAGTATCGTAAATGTACTTTGTTTCACTTTGCATTTTAGAAACCCAAATAGACATGTGATTATGATTTAGAAAGCCTTTTCTCAATGAGAGAAGGCATTTTCGAGGTCAAGAATACCATGGCGAAAAATAAAAAATAAAATCCTCCCACCCGCCCCATTTTTTTGTGAAGTTTGAATGATAATCTACTAATTAATTTTACTTGGCCTAATCATCATAGCTCAGGGGTTATAGCATTGGGCTGGTGAACGCAGATCTCAAGTTCAAATCTGCCAGCCTTTTCATATGTCATGTCATGAAATAAATTTTTGAAAATCAATTTTATCCAAATTTGCATATTTTCTACCTTTTTGACACATTTACTTATTATATATCATCATATGTTTTATGATTAAATCAATTTGTACTGATTTGAGAAACTCTTTTAGGGTGTAGTGATCGAGACACCTTAGATAACATCTTTAGTGCTGTTGATACTAAATTAAAACTAAATAGATATTTAGAAGGAACAGGTATTCCACTTCCAAATTTGTAAATTTCAGGTTCCTAGGGGTTTTGGTTTTAGGGAGGGGCCAAAGGGATTATAGTGATTATTGTCTTTTATCATTTGAAAGACTTTTCTTCTTTGATGTTGCTGATAATGTATAAAAACGAAATGTATATATAGGAAAAGCAGGAAAAAAGTGTACCAGAATTGTAAATTTCACAACCCCAGGATTCTGCTCTAGGTCGGTCCAAAATAATCATATAGCGTTAATGTAACATGTATTATGTAACTTCTTTCATCAGTATGGGCACTTTTAGGGCATTTGTGTTATAAGAATTCATCTTGTTTTATGCTGATGCTGAATATTAAAATTGGCTTAGATATTATTATTATAAATTTCATAGCCCTTGGGGGTAGTAATACTTTCAACTAATACTCAGGTGGCTGATAAAGCCTGTTGGGCTCTTGTTTTCAATGTTGAGAAAGGCCCCTTCTTGCACATTGAGGAAAACATCTTGGTTGAGTGAAGAAATTGAAACAAGACTCCATACTGAAATTTCACATCCATTCCAAACTATTAATATGATAAAGAATTACATTTTAATTTAATTTCTTTAAAATTAGAACATTTTTACAGTTTTTATTTTAAACTTAACACATGGTTGAAATTAATCAGCAAAAACAAAATTTAATGTAGGTTTAAAATTAGAATTGTCAAGCAATATAATTTGAAGTTTTCATCATGTTGTGAAAGGGTTCAATTGAAAGACGAAGGGCATTATTGCTTCTTGGTTCTTTGTATAAAGAAGCTGTGAAAATTATCTTTTTCCAGCTACAGCAACAAGCAACAGTCTTGCTTACTAATTGTCATAGACCTTGTTGAAACCATATTTTTGCACTTCTATCTTTATTACCATTAAAGGATGGGAGGGAGAAACTTCAGTTGAGTAAATTAAGGCGAGAAAGACAATTGTTTCCTGCTCTACTTTCTTCATTCTGGCTAATTACCTTTTGCTCATAAGAAGCATCCCCATGGGTGCGTGTCAGAGAAGGAGAACAGTCATCCATTTACACCTTGCATCATTATAAAGCCAGTGACCTACAAGGCAGGTGTCGCCCTCTTCTGGTTCTCATGGTGACATCTTCTTTCATCATTACTCTTGACATAAATCTTGGTGGCGCTAATTGTCATGGACTTAAACAAAAGTAGTTGCAACAATTCATTTTTCGAGTAGGTTTGGTTGACCTCTTCATGGTATTTAGTATGAAATGTAGTACAAATAGGAAATGCTTTTCAGTAACATTTGATTTTTGTTTGTTTTAGAGTAACATGATTTGATAGATGTTTGCATATACAGTATAATTTGTCCAAACCGGCCTCTGAGTACTCCGGTGCTCTGTCACAAAATATAGTCCCTAACATTTCTTTAACAAATCCTTTATCAATAATTCCCTGTACTCCGGATACTGCGTATTCTGTATATCGGCTGGCTTACACAGTCCCAACTGCTATCTATGAACTTTAATTATCCTGTGTAAACCGGCCCCTCGATGATACACCACCCTAATTGTTACGGTCAATTGTAGTCGGTGTACACAAGGTCTACTCATAATTAGCTCTAATTATCGTATTTAAACCTGCAACCACCCCACGATGACCAACCCGTCGGTATTCAGTCGATCACACGCGGTGTACACAAAGGGTGTCTCAAAGGGAGCCTCAGGTAAGTAAAAGAGTGCAACTGGCGATGAGTCGTAATCAGTTAAAATAAAACACGATTTTTGGGGGGTGCACTTTTCAATTATGACAGCACCACGCATGAGCTAATGGTGCACTGGCCTTCCCCATAACGACAAGACGAGAACTGACAATAAAAAAGAAAGTTCAATTAATCGATGAATTCGATACATTCTTGGAATGTAACAAAATCGTAAACAACCCAGTCATGTTTTCCAAAAGCAGGGTAGACCTCTGATGGGTCAGACAGTGGTGATATGTAGTTAAGTTAGCTCAACTCGCCATATCGGTCGATCACTCGTTATTACATGAGTTTCCGTTTCCAAATTAAGACAGTTAAAAGCGATATTTCCATTAAATACATGTACGACGAAAGCTGGGAAAGAGAAATTTTAGACGAACACAAATCAAACTTAACAAACGCACATGATGTAGCACTTAAAGACGGCGATGATGTAGACAAAATCGACTATTTACCAACAGAAAAGTGCGCGAATAATTCCCAGATTTTTAAACCGTCTAATAAAAATTGAAACTTTTTCAAAAGAACACGACGATAAAACACTAACATTCATATTTTGAATTCTTTTGTGATATAATAAAACGTTAGCAATCATTACACCCGTATGCAGAATAGACAAGGGAAACGACTCTCATACTTTTCAACATTCTGCACTCCATACTCTGTGTTGAAACCACACACAGCTGGTATAGACAGATTATACTGTATAGACATTACTAAGTGAAAATGAAAGAAATATCGTTTGATAAATCAGAAATCGGACCATTGCATTACAGTTATTGGTGATCTAAACAGGCCATTATACGAAATGCAGTAATATTGCTACAAAATGAAATTTAGACCTAGACCTAGAAAGATAAGAAATGGTTTTAGAAAAAAAAATGGCAGGAACATCATTGGTGACCTTAAAAGGTCAGTCTAAGGATTCGTTAATTCATACTATGTTTAAGTGTTAAATGCTAGGAACATTTTCTGTAAATGTTAAATACTATTATCTAGAATATATTTGATAATTCAACTATTTATGAATTTGTTTAAAAGTTTGATTTCTGAACTTCCAATAAAAGTAACTGTAGGGCTCATTGTCGGAATCCCATAGTTGATTCAATGCTTCGTTCCTCTCTCCATCACTTGTTTATGATGTATCGATATATTGTTACACCCTTAGAATTGCCATAAAGCAGAGAGCTACAGATCCGTCCATTATAGAGAAATGCCTTTGATTTAGAGTGTAACTTTCTCTGTGCAAGATTTAGGCTTTACTTTGCAGGCTTTTTACATACATAAACAGATAAAATTTGTTTTCAAATAGAGCTTTAATGAGTGTATGACAGCATGTCTTGACACAAATGTATGAAATTGTGTCAATGATGAATCTCTGAAATTAAAATCTTGAGACAGTGGTCTTGAGACATTAAATTAAATACAAAGATACACCATGTTAATTATGCACAGAAAAGTTGCAATGTAAACCAAAGGTTTTTAGGCCACTTGCTATATTGGTCTTAAATGTCATTGTGCCTTAACAATTGAACATTCTAATCTTCTTCTTGATAACCACTTTTCCAATTTTCTGATTTGGGACAAGGGGAACATAAATGGTAAATTTCAGGACTATGCACCCCTGGCTTGGGGACAGGGCAAACTCTGCCAAAATTTGACCAATTTTCAAAAATCTTCTCCTCAACAACCACACATCTATAAGAAAAAGTAAATACATAGTCATGTAGAGCAGAAAGGCCTCTACCAAACAATTTCTTGATCCACTTGGAAGAGGTTCTCGCTTCAGGGCAGTCCCAACTTCAATTAAATAGCATCTTCAATGCTATTGATACTAAATTGAAACTATAAGTAGATACGTAGAAGGAGTAGCTTAGGTAGCCTCCACCAAAATTGAAAATTTTATGATCCAAGGAATAGGGGTTTTAGTTCCAGGGTGGGGCCAAAATAATTTGAGTGAAAATTGGATAACTTCTGTAATTGTAAATAATTTTAAGATAATCCTGCATTTCCACTGAATTAAAAATAATGTATATCTTTGTACTAGAATACAAAGAATTGTATCCTCTTGCAATTTAGACTTCCAGAAACATTTTCTTTAAAACTTTCAATTTATTTCGGGCATTAATTGCTTCCTGGTGTTCTTTGGTACTCGGGTAACTGATGAAGCCTGTCGACCTGTTACTGTCTGGTCTATTCTTATTTATGGTTATGAATGGGTGTAGGAATAATGCATGCATATACAGTGGAACCCCGTTATTACGTTTTCCTTTTTGTCACAATAAAATAACGTAATACAGGGGTCAACATAATAAACGTTCTCAGTGAAATCCATTAAAAATATCATTTGGAAACTGTATATCTCTACTGTTTCTTTGTTTTAAAGACTATGACACTTGATTTATTTACATCTTATCTTAAATGTCTATAATTCTTCATGTTCTCATCCCTTTTCTTTATTTCTTGTGTAGGATAAATAAGGATGCTTTGATAAGCATTGCAGATCTGCTTTCGTTTCTGCCATTTTGTTCAACTTTTAACATAATGTATTCATATAAATTTCTCTCAATAACTCGTTCCGGTTCATATTCAACCTTCATACATAAAACAAAAAATAACAAAACATCATTTTTATTGAGTTATATCCCGGGCCTACTAAACGATACAAAACAATTTAAAAACTCCCACCCCCCAAAAAACCCCAACAAAACGACGACACAAAACGCACACGATATCCAACACTTGCACACTTTTTTCACCAATGATAAACATGGAGAACAAACGCAATCCACTTTTAAAAAAATAATAATGCACTAATATTAAGATCACATTTATAACACTAAATGATGGCACTAAAATCACATGGACATCGAAAAAAGATATCAAGGGATTTTAAAATGTTCACTGAGCTATATGCCTTGCACGAATCGGCCGATAACACTGGGCAGTTTGATCGGCGTATTTAGGGACGAAATCTAACAACACCCAAACTATTATGTCATAATAACTGACAATTGTTTTAATTGAACACTGCCTTTTCTCACCTAACTATGTCCAAGCCATTACCCAAGCTGTTTCAACTATGCTACAATGAATTTTGTCCTACATGCTGTCCGCAAATAGAGTTTTAATATCGAGAGCAATCACACAATGCTAAACACGCATATGGTTGAGAAATTATTTCTTTGATCATCAAAATATGAAAAATGAAGAAAATTTTATTGAGTACAATTTCTTAATAAACGTCATTTAATTGTTTATCACTGGCTTCGATACCGGGTATTCACCTGTATTGATGTCACTAGATCTATCAAAGCGTGACCAGTCAAGCGTTTCTAATCCCCTAACAGACAAGGAAATTTACATGGTGACTGCCTGGAAAGGTCAATGTGTGAATGGTTGATGATATTGAGAATCACTATTGAATAATTAGAGGTTTAATACGTTTTTGTCAGAATTTTTACAACGTAGTACCGAGTCCCAGCATCTTGGAACAACGTAATAACAAGGTCTATTTTATATAGGTTTGTTAAGAAATGGTTTTGTGCTTTGAAATTCCAACGTAATATGCATACTAACGTAATAAAGGGGGAATGTTATAACGGGGTTCCACTGTAGTATGTTTATAACTTCTATACATTATGGTGCCATACCATTTTAAGCAATGAAAAGAGTTTGATAATTTGATACTAAGGTGACATAAAAATAAAGCCCATGGACATCCTCTTTGAAACAGTTATGGCAAAAATTGTGTATACATTTAAGAAATAAATTTCATTTTTGAAAATATGTGAGGGGCATGAACTGTGATGCTTTCATGCCAGCATACTTCATGAAGTATGTTAGCTAATGCTTCATGCCAGCATACTTCATGAAGCATGTTAGCTAATGCTTCATGCCAGCATACTTCATGAAGTATGTTAGCTAATGCTTCATGCCAGCATATTTAATGAAGTATGTTAGCTAATGCTTCATGCCAGCATACTTCATGAAGTATGTTAGCTAATGCTTCATGCCAGCATACTTCATGAAGTATTTTAGCTAATGGTTCATGCCAGCATACTTCATGAAGCATGTTAGCTAATGCTTCATGCCAGCATACTTCATGAAGCATGTTAGCTAATGGTTCATGCCAGCATACTTCATGAAGCATGTTAGCTAATGGTTCATGCCAGCATACTTCATGAAGCATGTTAGCTAATGGTTCATGCCAGCATACTTCATGAAGTATGTTAGCTAATGCTTCATGCCAGCATACTTCATGAAGTATGTTAGCTATGCTTCATGCCAGCATACTTTATGAAGCATATTAGCTAATGCTTCATGCCAGCATACTTCATGAAGCATGTTAGCTAAAATTTTGTCAACATATATATGTAGCTCAAATTTTTCTGTCCAAATCTTTGGAGTTTGCAACATGAACAGCCCTTTGATGTGCTTGCTATTATGTCGTTTCGATCAGAAATTTAGTGTCATCTAGTTCTGATGAAAGGTGTTGATGTAAGAAAGTTTATACAACAGTACAGTAATGCATTACATTCTTCATTTCTCCCTGTGTGATCGAGAGTGCTGTTGAAAAAGGAAGTGATGCCATTTTCAAGACTTAACATACATTCATGATTACTCCATGGTGTAGAGTAGATATGAAAGAGGTTTTATGTTCTACAGTGGATTGAAAGATTATATGTTCTGGAACTTCCATTACAATAGGATATTGAAGAAATCAAGATCTTGGTTGTTGTTAAATATGTAATTGCTATGTCCTTTTCAGTCCTAGAGAGGATGTCAACAGTTCTGGTGATGAAGCATGTCCCTTTGACTCGGCAGAATGGCTTAATGAGGAATCAATGCTGGCATGCAAGACAAAGACTTATTATTGAACAAAGAATATATCCCACAATAATTAATAGAAATTTTTGCAAAGAGTAGCCAATTAATTGCATCATTATTCCATTACATTAGTGAGAGACACCGAATCTTGACTTAGGATTGCTTTATTCAAATTCAGCAATTAATGGAAAATATCCCATCAAGCTTGTATTGTCTCTGAAGGCTCTTTTATATTGGTTATCAATGTAGCAAAGAAAAGGTTTTGGAGTTGGGAAGGATAGAAACTAATGATTACATGTATTGAATAGGTTCACTCATACTACTAAAGGGTGACTACTCTTTCCATCTGCCTCTTGACAGATCCCGAAGGTTCCTTGAGTTATTAATATTTGTGAGGAACTTCTCTGGTGAAATCAGAATTGTCACATGAATTCTTTACTAATTTATACAATTTCAAGTCCTTCAGAGTAGAACGTTTGCAATTTTACATTTTTGCAAATTGATACTGAATGGTGATTTTACCAAGTCAGATACTACATGTATTGTAATATAAGGAATGTACAGTATCAATAGTTCAGTACCTATACAGGAGTGTGGCATAAAGAAGCATGGGACAGTGAAGCATTTAATCATGCTTCCCAAAAATACTTAAATGTGAATGTGCATGATGTTCTATAAAAAAAAAAGATGAGTCCCACAGTGGAAAGAAGTCCTGCCTACTTGTGGCCATTTATTTTTTGATGGCAAATCTGTAGTTACATTCAAAAGGAACCTTATTTCCTGGCACCAAAAGGACCAAACATGTAAGAGATAAGTCAGATCACAATGTACATTGCACTTCATCTGCTTCTATAACTGCCTTTGTAGGTACATAAATTCTTGTCTGTCCATCAATCTGTCACAAAATCTTTCACCTGGCCCATTAGCTTTGCATATAATTTTACTTCAGACTTCACATAATTGTCATGTGTATTCCATGTAACCATAGTGAACATGTAGTAAATCTGTGATTATCTTCTTTAGAATGGAAGGTTATACTGGGGTATTGTGAAATTCATGGTTTTAGGCCACTGGGACAGGACTCTTGAATCATGTACTGGAAAATATGTTATTGAAAATCCTGAAATCTTGCTCTTCATTAAGTGCAAAAAACTGTTATAAAAGTTGTTCGAACTTTTATGACATATTTTATATAGTCTTGAAATGTTTACTGATTTGAAGAAAAAGATGTGATTGTGTAACATTATTCCTTTGAACTGTCTTTGAAATGTTTACTGATTTAGAAAAAACAAGAACACTGCTCCCCTGAACTGAAGGATGACCTTAACCTCTATCAGTCATATCTTTGACCTTTCAATTTACCAATAAGAAGTATCTAGTGTATTCAAAAGTTTTGACCAAGGATAAAATTTCAGAGAGACTACGAGAGAGCAGACAGAAAGAACAAAAATAGCTTTGAGCTTACGTTGCACTTCACCAATTATAAAGTATCTATCTTGTAACACCCCCTCAAATCAGGTAAAGTCTTAGAAAGACATGTGATATATTAGTAGAAAGGTCTTGCAGTCTGGAATTAAAAACGTTTTTCCCAGATGATGGGTCAGGGACAGCACCTAAAAAATTCTGATATTTAAAATGTGAGAAAACAATCATGACTTTATTGTCAATCTTGATTGTGAAAAAACTCCAATTGTCCATGTTCTCAAATGTTGAATCACTTGATGCATCAACAATCAAAAACACTTTCTGTTTAAATTTCTTCTTGCATGATATTCATGTGACTGTTATGGCTTATCAGAGCCTTTCCTTAACTTGGTTTCAAAAAAAAAAATATTGCATGACTTTTTTATTATTATTATTTTTTTCAAAATCTAACATACCCTAAAAGTGAGGCATATCATTTTTGGTCTCTCACTTTGACAACAGCTCAGATTTAGGGCAGATTTGGTAAACTGAAATCCCAAGGTCAAAAGCTGTGTGGCTGATAAAGGTCAGTTGTTATAAGTAAGAGCAAATTTGCCACAAATGAACATCAGGTCAGGGCCATGAGATCTAGTGTCAAGTTAGGGAATAATACTGAATAGCACTGTGAACATCAGGTCAGGGCCATGAGATCTAGTGTCAAGTTAGGGAATAATACTGAATAGCACTGTGAACATCAGGTCAGGGCCATGAGATCTAGTGTCAAGTTAGGGAATAATACTGAATAGCACTGTGTTGTGAATCAAATAGAATTTTAAAGGAGTCTTGGTAATTAAAGAGAATATTGAATATAAGAGAGCACTCTGACTAGGTTTGGAAACCATAGAGTGTGAAAATGTACTATATGCTGTAGAAACATTTTGTGGTTAAAGAGACAGGCCCATTCCCCAAACAAATTAGTCCTTATCTAGGGAAATAATAAAAAGTTTGGTGAATTCCTTCGAAATGATTAAAAGTCAATAGAGGTATAAATATAGTTTATTGTCCATTAAATTGTGTCATATACTGAATTTTTCATTGTGAGAACTGATAGTTTTCTGTCTACATCTAAAGTTAAGCAAAAATAATAGAACCCCAGACTGGGCTGATAATGTTAGATATTATAAAAATAATTAGAAAACAATTAACCAGTCTCCACACAGTTAAAACTAGTTATAAAGTATATAATTTGTTGTCTATAGAAAAGTTGTGAAGTTCAACATTAAGACTGTGGGAAAGATCTGGGTCTCAATAAGGATCAGTCTCTTTACACTGATTGTCCAACTCAGGTGTGTGTGAATGTAACATGAAACTATAAGCAATTTAGGGAGGGTGAAATTTTGGATGGCACATTTTGTTCGGACTAACAATGCCATGTGACAATTAATTAACTGACAACTATCAGTGATGTGTGATGCAGGTTGTAATGAGCCAGAGCCATTTCCCACCATTAATACATTGCATGGCAATCAAATATTGAAGGTGTTTATAGCTTATTATCTGTGTAACTAGATTGGTCAAATAATTGTGTTCATTGTTTGTGAGCTAGAGCTGTGTGACACTCCAGCACACAGCCAAGGTAAGGCAGAGATACACCCTGACTTTTACCTGGCACATTTGTAGAGGGTTGTTGTTAATTGATTACTTTCATTATTAGGTCCATTGGTTTGTGATCTAGGCCATGTCACAGAAGGAGTCTGTCACTGGAAGAAGGAAGATGTGAATTCTCAAGGAGTTCCCCCTGGATCTGGCTATCTATAAATATAGGTAAGACTTTATCAGCCAACTGATCACAGACGCTATATATAGAGCATTTCAATACTCTGTCCATATCGTAACATGTATTTTTTTAATTTCACACAGTTTAAGAAGTTTTTACATCCATATTAATATTTCCTCAGGTGAATTGATGGATCATTAAATCAGGTTACCAAGTCGGTTACTTTCTCTTTCTTTGGTTTTAAATACCTGTGTCAGGTGAATTTTTGGAGTTATTTCTCTATTTAGAAGATGTGTCGTCTGCTGGAGCTCTGAATGTGAGACATGGTTAACACCTTTGGTCTGAGACTGACCAAACCTGTGCCATACAATAGATGTACCTGATAAGCCCCTTTGTTTCTCTCTGTTTGACTAGTAAAATTGACTTGGGGGCTTTCATTGGGATTAAGAGGGTCGGTATGGGGTCAAATTAGATTATCAGATTCCACACGAATTGATGCACCTGCCTGATTTTCATATAATTTGTCATTATAAAATGGGAGCTTTTGTTGTTTTATTTTTTGAGAAAATTTTTCGCAGGGGTCTCCTCGATCTTTGTATCTTTGTGTCTAACAGCATGTCCAGGTATTAGATAAATCCAATCATGTTTAATGTGAACAGTTAATAGACCATGCAGGTATTTGGGAATTATTAATTCGCCATACATGTTTAATTGTAATTGAGTTTTTTAACAAATTTTGTGACTTAGGAGTTCAGTGTATATACTAACGGGGTAAAATTGCATTTCAAAGTGTCAATCTATGATAATTTTGATGTCATTATTATCACAATGAAAATTTTTTAAGCATTTAGAAGGCTTGTAGGGTTTTCAATCCCGAATACTGCCAGATTGTTACTAAAGTAGTGACTACTTTTCAAAGGGAGATAACTCATCTTTTGAAAAGATCTAAAGTAATACCGAAAGGCTGCTTCATGGAATAAAATAAGTAAAAATTGATTGTATATTTGAAATAGAATATTCAAAATTACTTCCCTCTTTGGACTGACCCTAAAACCTTACCTATAGTCCTTATGACATTAAAATACACAGCATTCCAAGGTTTATTTATGGAAACCATTTACAGTAAGACAAAGTAATGGATTGTAAATGTTAAGCATAGATTGTGATTAATTTGATTTACCATTCACCAAGCAGTCAAACAACTTTAACATTATGAAATGGAAATTGCAAGTATCATAAGTTAATAAGTCATCTGTGATATTCAGTGGGTATATTTACTCTGCAAGGATGCAGTGTGGGAAGACGATCTCTAGCAATGGGTTCAAATTCCATTTTGGGACATCTGAGACTGGTCACGAAGATGAGACCATATTTAAGAAAGTCCAAGATTTTGACTAATATCAAGTAGGCAGACAGTAACCATAGCTGCAGAACTGTAGTTCTCCGAGAAAATATTGGGACAGACCAGAGAGCTATACAGATCCACTCTTTATAAACACCTTTGATTTATGGCGCAGAAAATAATGCACACAGTTGAGGCCTTATATCGTTTTATTCTTGCATCTTTATCTCAAAAACTTCATAGAATAAATAAAATGCTCATCACTTTTTTGAATGCTGCATGTTTGTACACAGAAAAAACAATCATATTTTGAGTTGTACTACCTACATATAATACTCAAACCTGTATTGATCAAATTTAGGAACATGTCTACAGAACTGCACCCATAAAAGATTGTACTCAACAAATCCCCAACTGATGTAATATAAACCAACCAATCTCCTCACTGTATGAAGCATACATATAAAACAAAATGAATGTAGATCAATAGTTATACTGATTTAGGTAATACAAGAACATGCAATGTATTTTGTAGTGGGGTGCTTGTTAATAGTGTACCTCTCTCCAAACTGGAAAAATTTCTCTTAAGGAGGTACTGTACATGGTCATAATGGCTGACTTCCTTTTAAAACAGTGATGCAAATATAAATATCAGCAATATTTATCTACTCATTTCAAAAATCATCGCCTAGCTGAGTAGCTCAGTAGGTTAGCACATCGACTTCTGAACTGTGGATCGTGGGTTTGAGTCCAGCAGGGGTTTAAATTTTTTTTCTGATCACTTTCTATTAAAACTGCATTTTTTGACTAAATAAAGTAAATTTGAAAGTTTTCACAGAATATTATTGTACATACCCTCCACTTTTCATCCATATCAAATTTCTTTGGTGTAGCATACCTCCTTAAATAGAAATTTTAGTATTCAGTAATTACATGTTGAAAATCCTCACATTAGATATTGTAACTGCACAAAATATGTAATAAACCTCTCGTATATGCTGTCATTTGTTTTGTAATCAAAGTTGCAGTAAGTTTTGTCAGTAACATTGATTACACTAGTTATAAAATTCAAGTAAAAAGGTTTAATAAATTGATAGTGTATTAATGATAGACAACATCATTTATGAACAGACTCTTTTTTTTATTACATGTACTTTCATTTGTGTACATACATTGTATATTCACAGTGAAGATAGATCTAATACAAATTACTAGCCTTGCCAACCACGTGATAGATAAATGAGTTAAAACCAATTTAGCATAGTTGATGTACTTCAGAAGATGCTGTCCATAGTATAATGATATTACAAGTAAAGATTCATTAATTGTGCATGCTTCATTATAGTTTGTCTGCATTTGGTCAATATTCATAGAGAGGAAGGTTGAACTGTGTTGGCGCTTGAAGAAGATGGTGTTGAACTTCTGGTCGTCATCTGTAGCAGTGGGATAATGAGGACCCACAATGTCTCTATTCTTGCAAATAAAGCATTTATTTGTGCTGCCTAAGTCTGGAGGTTTCTACATTACAATTTAATACCATCATAAGAATTGCATGGCAAAGAATGTATGGAAAGGCCAAATTGCTATCTGTAGAAAAATTGATTTTTCTCCTGTGTTTTAATTGCCTAATCAAAACGGGCCTGATTGCAATAAGTGGACTAAATTAGACTAATCAGTCTTTAGATATTGCAATAATCAAACTGGTTTAATTACCCCTTCATCTCTCCTGGCCATGGACTGAACTCATTAATGTGATTAATGAAAGATAATTTCTTTCTCCATTTTTGGATAGAAATGGAAATTTTGTAGAGTTGAATAGCCAAAGTAATCATAATCCATAAATCAGCTAAGTATAATATATCAAGCAATTTTCTGTGGACGGAATCTAATGTTTGATGCCACACATCACTACTGTGCATCCAGTGACATGTTTTTCCTGCTTGATACTTTTTCCTGTGACTGATCTCGCTCTGGAAAAGCTTAGAAGAAATGTTATGATTCTCTAGTATTCACATCATGTCATTAAAATTCTGTTGACCATTATGGGCAGTGAAATTTTTTTTTTTTTTTAAGGATATAAAATCAAGATGTTCAAAGGTGAAATTAATGATCACCACTACAAAACAAATGGTCACCAATGCAAAATAAATACTCACCAATTCAGATTCTCAAAGTTATTGCTAGATGGTAGGCAAGGCAAGTCATTCATTTAGTATCCAGACAATTCAGTCCAAAGTTTTGGATGATTCGGGGGGGGGGGGGGGGGGGGGGGGGGTTAATTTTGAGTGTATGAATTAAACAGGCCCATATATTACTCTGATGAGAGCTTCCAATTTGTATTCGATTAAAATTCTGTTCTCTGTAGTATATTTTACATGTGTTACATTGCATGATATATTTAAGCTAATATGTATACGGTGTGACCGTTGAGACGAGGGAAGACCCATGACATCTTACAACACAACTTTGGGCATTTCATTTAACGCGGGAGATATAATGCGGTTGATGTAAACAGTGCATTGCGACGTCATCATTAGCTGTGATATTTTTTTCTTTCAAACCAATCAATTATCCACAACAAAACGTACGAAGGTATAGGAAAGCTTGTTTCGAATTTAAAATAATTTGTGGTACTATACAAACTATTTATTTGTTTTATCTACGGGGTTGTCAATGAAGTACCGTATATACTCGCCTATAAGTCGGATTTTGGGGAGTCAATTTTTGGTCCAAAACTCTATGTCCGACTTATAGGCGCATTCTAAGAAGATTGGTATTTTTCTGGGCGGCATAGTGTTTTTTAAACAACTCCGACGATTATCATGGACTACCACACAAATTATTATTGTTCACAAATATCTAGACATATTGTATTGTTTATGTACTTTAAAATTATGTATAAAGTACAAGTATTTACATATTTTTATCTAGTTGAAAATTATTTACATACTGGTAACTTATACTTTCAATTCAACTAATCTATCGTTTATCGGTAAAATTGAATTACGAACCCGATTTAATATTGAAATATTCATATGTACATGTATACCGGCTGAAATATATTTCATTAAAGATTGAATATTGTTAACAGATAATTTAGATCATCATTCTTGACTCTTAAAAACTCTATTGTTGATACAATGAATTATACCGGAATCCCACAATAACAGTTTTCGCGAGGCGCATGCCATGAAGTAAACACGGTGTCAGGTAATGGCAATTAGGAGACCATAATTGCTTAGGTAAACAAGGGATCATTGTCCATAATAGATCAATGGTTGTGTTTAAACCTCAAACAGATATGGCTTGGATATTGAGCACCTAATAATTATTAATTTCTCAAAATATTTTTCGAAACATAGGTAAAAAGACTAGAGCATTGACTTGAAATTGTCACCGATTCTGACAAAAATTGGTACCGACTTATAAGCGGGTCAATGGCAAATTCCTACAAAATAACCTTAAAAAATACAACCGACTTATAGGCGGACCGACTTGTAAGCGAGTATATACGGTATACCGCAGTGACGGCAACATTTTTCCGGAGGCATTATGGGTAGTCCCCATCATTTTTCAGCTGATGAAGAGCAAACCACGTGACTTAATTTCGTAATCATTGGAGCAAGCTCGTCGCAATTCGAGCTTCGCTCGCTATCAATAACTTTTGAATTTTGCGAAGTGATCATGGAAAATCAGATGGCAGTAGCACTTCCCAATATTGTATGCATTGAAACCTCTATACATTTGAAAGATACATGTGTAACAATCTGGTATAAGTGATATGGGAATTTTCATTTATACTCGCAGGTTTTGAAATTCGAAGTAGTTTAATTAAAAAAAGAATTTAAAGTTATTTACAGTTATCTGTTTTACAGGAAAGAGGTGTAAAGTGGAAGACTTCATCAAGGGTACTTGTACTCCAAATTAAATTCTCAAAGCAAGCAACCATACCAGTTGTGTTTTCTCTGTTAATATCAGGAAAACTCAGAGCAATGATCTAATAGCTAAAATAATAGTGAAGATTTTTGGCCAGAAATGATAACCATACATTCGGTGTGCATGGATACTTGTGAGGAGGGCTAGATATTGAAAATAGGTATTCTTTGATAAGATGCATGTTACAGACTCTTGAGAGTTATGATATGTGATGCATATTGTTGATTACAGATCTTTACTAATTTTTAGTGTGCACTCGCAGATGATGAAGTTCTGCAAACTTTCAGCTCTGGTACTCTTCTGTATGTCCATCACTCTTTATGCTCCACTCCAAGTGTTTGTCTGCTGGTTCCAGTCATCAGAGGATCTCCAGTCTTCCTTGTATGTTTTGATCTTGAATCACGACATCCTCCAGCTGGTGGGTCAGCGATGATGGTTAATCCACTACTCGATGCATTTCCGCGTCCAGCACAGATCATCTTGATGGGTCAGCAAAATGTTTTCTTTGCTGCTTTTACTATGGCCAGCATCTATTTCTGGTAAAAGATGAACACTGCCCCTGGAGTGTTGTTTCCGTGATATTAGGAAAAAATCAACTTCCTGTCTAAGTCCACCTTCAGCTTCCAGTGTTGTCCTCTATCCAGCAATGATGTTTGTCTTGCTGTTCTTCTGTCGGCTGTTTCTCTACCTTGTCTCACATAAAGAATCTACTTCTACTTCACTTCTTTGGGCTGTGTCCGTTTCCTTTCCACCTCCAGTACGCCAGCTAACTCTTGAAGGACTCTGTTGTGCTACTCCTGATAGAAGATATTGTGTCATCGTCCCTCTCTTTCCACACAGTTTGCAGCTTCAGTCTTCACATAGTCCCTACTGTTGTAAGTATTCAGGAGATGGGAACATGTTACACACTGACTTCATGAAGAAACTCTGAACTGGTCTTTCTTCACAACTGGCTCATGTCAACTTGTACTCGGGCAAGTTCCACTTCATTCAGGTACCCTACTTTCCAAGTTCAGTTGCCCTCATTCTTTGGTCTTCCTATTTTGCACTTCATCCATGCTTGAACCATATTGCACCTTTCCGACGTGAATATGGGCAGTGGAAAGGGTAAAAAGACGTTAATACAAAACAAACAACCAATTTTAAAAAACAAGCCAAAATACTGTATAGCGGTTTTTTTCCATGGGGTGATAAATTTGGGTTATTTTAGCGGTTAGATAGCTTTCCGCTAAAATTTCAGTCGCCAAATATGCACCCAAATGTGACTTCAATATTTGCAAGAGAAATAACTCCTCCTTGTTTGCAAAAATTTATTCTGTAAAAATTATTAGCACACCTTTTAGCAATCAAATCGCCAAATTTTAAACCCGCAGAAAAAAAACCCCACTATATGGTATATAACAGACTGGCTTAAAACAAAATCAACAGACTTGTTAGCAAAATCATCAGACTCCATTAAAAAAAACCGAACGATCACTGATGCAAAACTAAGACATTAACATAATAGCCGCTAGATGGCGTGCAAAGAAGAACAGGCATTTTCAGAATTAACAATAGATGGCGCAGTAGTCTTTAATTTGCTGTAAACGTCATAATTACCCATGTTCTTACTTTCCTTGATATGATGTCCCTTGTTATACCAGAGACCACTGTGTATTTTACACGAGTGACGCGAGTGATAACTTGATTAACACACTGTTTTGGGATCGGCTGATCTAATGAATTTGTAAATAATAAGACTTCTTTTGACCCAGACTTGGATGTATTTATTATCACTTCATACAGGTATTACCTGTCACATGTACGAGCACGAGATGTCATACAGTAGTTTAATTGACATTTATCAATGATAATTAGCTTGATAGACAAAATTTATTCTTACTGGTTCTAACAGAAATTAATATCCACAATATTGGTTTTAAGGTTGTGTCCATCGAAAGTAAAAATGAAAGTAGAAACAATTCAATAAACGTGGTAGAAGAATTGAATATTTATATTTGAAATTAGTACAAACCCAATGTTTGAATGCATTCGGGAATGAAAATAACATCATCATATAATCTATAAATTCACACTATCCAAATTCGTAACAACCAATTGTTTTAGATAAAGAAATATGAAGAACATTGCCAGAAATTTCGAAAAATTTTGTGTTCTTCTTAAATCTCACTAATTTCATCGTTGAAAATA